>NC_134955.1:46058749-46361779 GCF_965638725.1 Aptenodytes patagonicus | reverse complement strand
ATTTCATTTTGGGAAATGCTTGTTCTTCTCACTCATCTCTTCCTGTCTGCCTCCTCGCCCTCATTCCAGCTAAAAAGCTTCGACCAGTTTATCTGCAACATGATGTACGTGAGCTGGAGGAAATCCCTCACCGAATACCTCCACAGCTGCTACTTCCAGGGCCAGGTCTACTACAGCCTGCACGTGCTGCGCGAGGACATCGATAACCCGTAGGCTGCCTGCGGCTTCTCTCAGCCTCTTGCTTGGCTTCTTGTGGGCTGCTCCGTGCCTTTTCCTGACTTCTCTCTGTCTCTGGGTAGGGGCTTGAGCCCTAGAAGCTTTTGCCATCTAGGCACAAATACCCTCATCAGCCCTGGGTGGGAGGTGGTACCTGTTGCTGGGATCTCCCGTGCCTGCTGGTCATGATGGTTTTAGGGATAGGATGTTTCTGTTGTGAGGAAAATGGAGGCTCCGCAGAACAGGGATCTAGTGCTGCTATAAAACATGCTGTCTGCAAACTCAACCCTTGACACTCAGTGTGACGTTGCAAAGGGCCTGGCTGGAGTCGGAGAGCACTGCCTCTCCTTGCCTTCACGCAGCCAGCACATTATGACAGTCCCTGTTGTTCTGTTTGAACTTCAGCCACCAGAGTCTCCAGCTGAACACAGTTTTGTTTAGGTTTTTAGTGGTTTTGGTAACCCATGGGAGCCACGTCCAGGAAGGGCTTTGTTTTGTGCTGTATGAGGGCTACATTTCCCCTTTCCTGTTCTTAGGAAGGAAATGTCAGGGGTGACTTGAAATATGAGAGAAGGAGGAGCATTCAGTCCCTCCTTGCTTATCCCAGCCCACCCCGAGATCCCCTTCCAGTTTGCTTCAGGCACTATCCTGCTTACTGCAGAGTTGCTGATCTACCTGGGCTGTGCAGCGAAGGTCGAACATCTCCTTTCCTTACAACTGCCTGCTGACCCTGGCCTTCCAGCCTGTCCTTGCGCACAGGACACTGCTGCCATAGTTACGCACTTCGAAGAGTTAAAGATCCTGCATTAGATACCATGTGAGAGGTAGAGGCTTTTTTTTCCCTCCAGAGTTTAAAGAAGTTATTATTAAATACTTGCTGATAAACTAGAAACCAGGGGATAAGTTTTTCCAAATTGTGTGGCTTTATACAGTTGTTTTGAGATGTCAAGCTCTCCTCCCCTGGAGGGGGCACCCCTGGTCTAGTCACTGCACTGGTGCCATCTCCCATGTTGATGGCACCAGAGGGGACCAAGCCCGGGGTCCCTGTGAGAAATGGCTGTGTTGCAGGGACTCCTAACTGTTGCTAAGTGGTGACCTCAAGGAACTGAAGCAGCCTCTGTGCTTCTGCTACCCAGTGCTCCTGGCTGCCTGTTCTTGCCCCTTCGTTGCACAGCATGGTGGTCTGTGTAGCTGCACAGTGAAATCGTGCTGGGTGTCTTGGATGTTTTTTTTGTCTATCGTTTCTCAGCCAGACCTGTTCCCTGGCTGCTTCTGCTGGCCCGGTGCTAGGAGACAGCCCGAGTAAGAGCAACCAGCTGTGCACAGGGGGAGCAGCAAGCAAGGAGAGGGCTTAACTTGGGTCAAACAGCCCTACTGCCAAACATGAAATCACAGCTTCATGATGCTGATGCACTTTCCAGCTGCTGTCGGGGTTACTCCCACCCTTACTAAATGTTCATTTCTGATAGTGTTTTGCAGTGGTATGGAGTCGCAAGGAGAGGTTAAAAAGGCATGCCTGTCACCAAGGCATGCAGCTCTTCCCAGGTGGTGTAGCACATTGGCCATAGCCAGAAGCTCCTGCACGCCTGTCTTTTCCTTTGGCGGGGGGTGGGGGGCCGTGGAAGGGGAGGACAGAGGCCCCTCACCACATGACTATCCTGCTCAGGTTTATTTTTAACCAGGGAATGTGTTCACATTGTGCAGTGAAATGCATGAGATAACTGGGTCAGTCTGCTCCGCAGCAATAGAGCCGGTTCTCCTGACCTTAGCAGACCAAATGTGTGGGATTGCTGCAGAGTATTTTTCATTACCACCTTGCTTCTGCTCAAACATCCAATCTTATTGTTTAGTGTCTTTTTTGGTGCCACTACAAAAATTCTCTTTATCTTGCAATTCCTCGATGAGGATTTTTTCCCTGCACCGGGTACTTAGAGAATGAACTAGAGCGACAAAGTGACCTCCCATTAGGCAGTGCAAACCAAACTGAGTGTTAGATGCACAGTGTCATCCATCTAGAAAGAATGAAGAGTGGGTTCTGAGTGGCATACAAACACTTGTGGCTCCTAGCAGGGCATTTGAGTTGATGTTTATGTGTTATCATTACGTGTTGCTTAGTAGCTCGTAAAAAGCAATATCCTGCCATGAGTCTATAGCACAACTTAAATTATAACTTTATGGGAACAATTACAGTCTGAGGAAAAGGAAAAATGATGACTGTAAGGTCAGTCAGGGTGAGAGCTGCCCCAAAATTAAATCTATTGCTGTTCCAGGACTGCAAAAGAGTTGAGAGATGAATGTTGTCGTTGTTGTATCTGCACTGATGGCTAAGCAGCAGTCCAGCCTTGCTCTTCATTCTGGACTCCAGCATTCGCAGTCACAGCCTTTCCACCTGTGCTTAGCGCATCAGACTGAAGCCCTCATCCATGTGCTCTGGGTGAGGTGCCAAGGGAGCAAATATGCTGAGATCCTTTCTAGTTACCCCAAGTGCAACTCCTGTTCAGCACTGGGATGGATGGGACCTGAGGGTCTGTCACCTGTGTGCCTGCTGCTGATGGGGCGAGGAGGCTTGGTGCGCTGCTGCCTGCTCTTGTGGTATGGGTGCAGCAAAGGGACTGGACGGCACTCCATGCAGAGCGAAGGGACCAGCTACTGTGGAAGGGTGGCTTTGATGGAAGCGTTTGCAAATATTTGACAGCTGGCAAAGGCCTGGCCTGTGCCCTAGCCAGTCCTGGTAGCTCTGGTGCCTGAGATGCAGCACCAGTACTGAAGGTTTGGGGGAGAGTCAGTAGTTTCTGGTAGTACAGGGGTGGGTCCAGGAGAGGAGTAAAGGACAAGGATGCAGAGACCTTTAGCACAGAGTTGGACAATGTTGTGGAAAGTGGAACAAGGGGTTAATACAAGGAACAGGGTGAAAGTAACAGCAGGAGCTGTTCTTCCTGGGTGCCAGGAAAGCCCTTGGGTGGGTCCTGCTGGGCCATGGAAATTGTCTCCTGTGGGGGAATGGGAGTCACAGCTGCAGGTCCCTCCCAGGTAGGGTTGTTCACCTGCACCCATCCTAAGTTCAGGCAATGAAACAGCCTGGCTTGTGCCCTGTTAGGGAGTTAGTACTTGCTCCTGGGCTTTAACAGTGTCAGTGGCTCTTTGTGTTGAGCAGGGACCAGCGCATCAGCCAGGATGTGGAGAGATTCTGCAGGCAGCTCAGCTCCATGGCCAGCAAGCTCATCATCTCACCCTTCACGCTGGCCTACTACACGTACCAGTGCTTCCACAGGTAAACACCCATCCTGGCCCTGCTCTCACGCCTCTTTCCTATGCTGTTTTTTTGGAGCCTGGCGCCCATGTTACAACTCCCCAGATGGACACTTGTACATGTGGGTTAGTGGTCTTTGCACTCCAAAGGGAATTCTGCCTTGGGGATGCTGGGGTGTACAGTGCTGGCCCCCAAACCTCTGTGAAAGCCAAGGGAAGTGACAGTTGAGGGCTCTGACTGCTTGAGCCCGAGGGTACTGGGGTGTCCCTTTGCTTGGATTATTGGCTGACCTCTCTTTCTCCTCCTCTGTAGCACAGGCTGGCTAGGCCCGGTGAGCATCTTTGGGTATTTCATCATTGGGACGATGGTCAACAAGGTATTGATGAGCCCAATTGTGTCTAAACTCGTGCAGCAGGAAAAACTGGAGGGGGATTTCAGGTGAGTCCCAGCAGAGCAGCATTTTCACTGCCTCTTGGCAGCTCCTGTGAAAGCTGCATTTTTGTCCCCATTCAGTGCTATGTGCACAGCTACTTCTCTTGTCTGTGACCTTCTCCACACAGAGAAACCCACCTGCACAATGCTGCCCCAAAGTCTGTGTACTGAGCCCCTGCCACCCTTTTCACTGCCCCTGGTTCAGTCTCCTGGTTCAGTCTCCAGGCTGCTTGCCTGGTCATTGCTGTTGCTGGTACCTCTGCTAGGGCATTGGATGTGTTGAAGAAAACTGCACAAGGAATTGGGTGCAGATGCAAGTTCAGTGAACTGCATCTACTGACCGAAATCAAGTTTCTGCTTCACCACCACCTTTGTGAAGTGCCCAAACCAGCACACTCTTTCCATATGCTCTGTAACTCATCTCCTCCCCTTTCCCTGCAGGATTGGCTGGGTGTGTGGCAGGGGCTTTGCAGTTTTTCCTGGTGCTCAGGGCATCCAGGGACAGCAGCAGAAGCTGGTGTGGCACAGGGAGCTCAGACCAGGGTAGTTGGTTGTGGTGATTCTGTATGGTGGAGATGCTGGGCTAGCAAACGGGAGGCCCAAGGGCTGAGAAGATGTGCACAGAAAGCGGGATACCAAACAAATGCTCCACTGAGCTGGCCCAGAATGATGTCACCTTGTGCTAAGCCTTGGTCTCCCGTGCCTTTTTGAGTCTGTTGAGTATTTCTGTCAAGAGATGCCTCGGATCAGTGCTCTGACAGATGCAAGATGAGTTTCCTCTAGCAAGGATGTTGGCTACATAATTCAGTGGGCATTTATGCACAATTCTGATCATATATTTTTTGGGTTGTCCAGGTTCAAGCACATGCAGATTCGTGTCAATGCGGAACCAGCTGCTTTCTACAGGTTAGTAGCATTCATTTCTTTATGTCCTCATAAGGATCCTCCCAGCTTGGGCCATCCTTGATGTATTCATGTATCCCAGAGGAGTTCAAGTCCTGTTGCTGCAGCCGGAGCTTTCTGTCCCCTCCATCCCGCTGCAGCGTCATACAGCCCAGACACTGTTCTCCTTTGCATTCTGCACATCATCTGCAGAAATATTCCGCAGCAGCTGGAGACAACTATTTTTTCTCTGCCTCCCTTCTAACATTCTCAGAGGCCTGATACAGATTCGGTGCCGGCTTAGAGACCATTGCTGATGTTTTGCCAGGTTCTTACCTGGAAGATTGCTTGAGGTCTCATTGCATCTTGTCAGGATGTTCCCTTGGGGACTTGTTGCAGGTTGCTTCTGGCCCCATCCTGCTGCTGCTAACCTGCGTGTCTTCTGTGGGTATGCTAGCTGTTGCCTGGCCTCCTTATCTCTGCTTGCTCCTCTAGATCAAGTGACCTGACCCTCCCAACACTGTACTGCTACTCTCTGAATTTGTTCAATGCCGTTTAACCCAGAGCTGAGCACACAGTTGGGAGCCCGGCAGCACCTCCCCGCTTAGTGATGCCCTGAAGTCTGTTGAGCTGCTGCTTGGAGCTTTTAAGGTGTTTCACAGAAATGGCTAGAACCCAGGAAAAGGGCCACAATTTTACTGTAGCTTGTGTTGGGGTGCCTGGTCGGTGGCAGGAGGTCGTTGCTCCTCTCTTGTCATGTGTCTGCCTTTGCCCTGCGTGTTGTGAAATTGCGCTTCTTCCAGGAATTTAAGCAAGCAGCAGCTGTCCTGTCTCTGGTCTTCCCTGCCTGTGATCTGTATTTGGCTCACTTGTAATGACTGAGCATTTCAAGTGTTGTGCTGTCCCCAAAGTGGTTTGATTCAAAATCACCAATTTCATAAAGATTTATATTGACAGGCATGAAACTCTGATTTAAATAACTGAAATCAATCTTGATTTGCATTGGCAAGTTTGAGTTATTTCTTTGTGGACTGGTTGATTCTTACTGGTTGATGATAATTTTTCTTAATGGAGAGGATACTCTAATTACGTGCCCTTATTTAAACTGCAGTACTTCTCCTCACAATTTTGAAGTTTTTTATTCTATTACTAAGTAGAAAATGGAAGGTGAATTATTATACCAGCAAACGGAGTGTCTTACTTCAGTACAGTTCATTAGTAGAAAAGCTTCACTTGGTGGGAAACTAGAATTTAATTGAATTGCACAAGCCCAGGCATTTTCATGGTATGAATCTTAACTCAAAATAAAGGAATTTTTTAAAAGGTTGCATTCCTAGAATCTTGCAAGAGGAGGAGCACATGGCGAGTGGTTGGTTTTGATTGAGGACTTCTCTAGCTTGTAGAAGCTGTTAGGTCTTGGCCTCTTGCACCTGCCTAACCATTGTTTTGGTAAAGGAAGAAACAAAACCTGAGCACTGTCACCTTTTTACTTCTTTGGTTTCTAAGCCTTTGGCAAACTTGCTTTAAAAGTGAACTGAATGGGAGGAAAAGCTGAAACCAATACAGCAATCTCTCCTCATCTGCAAAAGAAATAATAGCTCTGGTCCCCGGTGCCTTTCTCGCCTTTAGCTCCTTGTGTCCAAGCCTTTGCCCTTTCCGAATACTCAGCAGCAAAGACTGCAGCTCAGTAGTTACCTGAGATGGGTTGTAGGGCAGTAATGCCAAATTGAATTCTAACTGGATGTATTTTTGAGAAAGAAAATGTATTTTTCTAAGAACTGAGAATCTTTAGAAGTGAGACTCTTCAAAAATCTTAATTTGTATTTTTTTGTGCAGCTCCTGGCCCTATCTGCTCGGGCCCTAGTGATTCCCCCGTTGCATGGACAGTGGTGGGAGCATGGGTGTGTGCTGGGCACAAGCCTGTGTTGGGTGGCAGGAGCAATAGCTGTGGCGGCACGTGGGAGTCTGGAGAGAGACATGGAGCTTTCTCTGCATCTTGCCACCTGAGGGCAGCCCAGCCCTTGTGAAGGAGCAGAAGGAGCTGCCACGCTTGCTGAAGGTGGTGGTTTAGAGCTGAGATGTGCCTCCTTGCTACTGGCTCAGCCTGGCCATGGGAGCATCACCACTAGCTCAGGTGGTGGGCGACCCCCTGATGCCTGCGGAGATACCCCTGGGAAGCGGGGGGCTGTGGGGCTGGTGTCACCCACACTGGGGGCTGCACTGCTCGGGACTTGTCCGTGTCCCACTCCTCTGGGGTGGGGAATGGGAAGAGGCAGACTGGGGCTGCCGGCTGTGCAGGCTGTGTTGGCTTGCTGTCACCTCCTGGACTCGCCTCTGCCCTCTCCTTTCTGGCTCCAGCTGTGTAGCAGTGTCGTCCCTCTCTTCCAACCAGGCTCTGCTTGGAAAGTGTATGTGACCCTGGGTGTGCATTGCTCCAGGCTGGGGCCTCGCTGATGGTGTCTGGCCTTGCCTCACCTCCTCCTGTACGCAACAGCAGCATCCACAGGCTCTGGGAGAGATTTGCAGGGCTGCTTGTTTCAGCCAGAGTTTCTTGGTGAAGTTCTTCAGGAAGGTGCTCTTGTCTGTTCAGTTTCTGTTCAACAAAGAGCTTGCTGCTTGGAGGCTAAGGTGCCAGACCCTTTCCAAACCTCAGTCCTAAAAACCTGTGCTTTGACCTCATTGCAGTGCTCCCAGGATGTCTGTGGCATGTTGCAATCTTGTTTTACAGGGCCGGGCGAGTGGAGCACATGCGCACGGACCGGAGGCTGCAGAGCCTGCTGCAGACCCAGAGGGAGCTGATAGGCAAGGAGCTGTGGCTATACAGTGAGTGGGGAGTTTCAGGGGTGAAGTGGGGCGTGTGGTAGCTCCATTGCGGTAGTCCACAGGCTTGGGAATCCCTACTGCTAGAGCAGCAGTGCTGGGTTTTCCTCTCCCACCTCTTGCTGGTGCATGAAAGCCCTGAGGGTGAACAGGGGGTGCCTCCTGCAGTCCTAAATGGGAATCCTGCTGTGAAAAAGCCTCGTAGAGAGCAAAGTTGTGGAGGACCCAGCTAAGTCAGAGAATGCAAGCCCCAAAAGGGGAATCTGCAGAAATCTGTGCTTTTTGTGGGGCACGTGTTCAATGGCCAGGAAGAGAGGGAAGGGCTTGAGCTTTGGGGAAGGAGAAGACTCTGTATAAGTGGTTGGGAGCTGTGGAAACTTCTTTCCTATAGAGCCTGTCCCTTGAGTATAGTTGTCCCCTGAAAATCTCCCTTCTCCCATTGTCACTGGGTCCAGGTTTGGGCGTTAAATGACCACTATCAAGACAGCTCTTCCTCATCTCACCAGCATAGCAAGCTTCTGAGCAACATAAGGGAGGGAGAGCCCTGAACACAGGTGTCTCTGTGGGAGTTTGGGGTCTTAAGTCTTTCTGCCTGTCCTGTGCTCCAAGACAGATTTCACAGCCAACCCTCTCACCCCAGAGCTTCTTTTTTGTCTTCCTTCCTGTTTCTTGTGAGTCAGCCAGGCCTCTGAAGAGTAGAAACAAGCAGGCAAAGTGGCTTTTGCCCCATGGTGGTTCCTGAGCTGTGTGTCTGGATGATGTTTCTCTGCTCAGGGGCCTACCCCAAAGTGCTCTTTGATTGGCAAATGGATTTTCACCCTGGTGCTTGTGCTGTCCTGCGAAATTGGTTCTTCTGCTCTGGTGCATTGTGAAGGGCTGAGGCAAGACCATGGGTCTTCCTCTGACTGGGCTCATGGGCTGCGCTTGAGCCTGGCTGGGACAGAGATTCCCACCCTAACTCACTGTCTTCTCTCAATATGCTTCTGCCCAGTTGGGATCAACACCTTTGACTACCTGGGAAGCATCCTGAGCTATGTGGTCATTGCCATTCCCATCTTTTCTGGGGTCTACGGTGACCTGAGTCCAACAGAGCTCAGCGCCCTTGTCAGCAAGGTGAGCTAAGGGTGATCTCTCAGGCCCCGTTGTGGAGGGTGAGCAGACACTGAGGATGGAGGTTTCATGTGGGGCTGGTGGCATTGGGGCGGGATAACCTGCAGCAATTGACCTTCAGGTTAGACTGTCCCTGCCCATGGTGGTATGGAAACGGGAGCTTGGAGCCAGATGGTGTATGATTAACCTGGGGGTGAGAGCTGTCAAGGACACATCTACGTAAGTGTTTCCTAGCTCAGACCTCTGTGTCTTAAAAAAAAAAAAAGGGAGGTCAGAAGGCCTCTGGCTTTCAGTGGTGTGGGTGGGGATTGGGTCTGCGCAGTGCTGCGAGTCCGGGTTATGCTCTGGACTGCTGCTCACAGTGAGCCTGGCCACCTGTGGGGCTGAGCTGGCTTGCATTCACCTTCTTGACCTGACTCGTTCCCAGATACTCAAAACTGACTTGTGATAGAGAATGCAGAGCTAAAAATAGCTAAGTTGGCACTGCATGCTGAGACACCCTGCTCTGAGCCATGTATGGTGCTGGGGCAGGGCTGGTGGCATGGTTCTGTGTGACTTAGATGGGACGAGCATGCTGGGCCCTGGGCTGCCCAGCAAGCACTCTGCAAACACCATCACTGGGTGGCAGGAGATGTGTTCACCTGGCAAAAACTGCTGTACTGAGCAGGGAAGCCCTGCTCCATCCAAATATGGTCATCATCTCCTTCGCTCACACTGCCCTGGGTGACTTCTCCACCCCTCCTTCATCTTGCTGGGACTGCTGATGTGGCCAAATGTCTGGACTCCTTGGCTGCCTCCTTGCAGACATGGAGGAAAGGGCAGTGCCCCAGCTCAGTGCTGACCCTTGCTCTGGCATGTGATTTCTCCCCAGAATGCCTTTGTTTCCATCTACCTCATCGGCTGCTTCAGCCAGCTCATAGATCTCTTCAGCACCGTGACTGATGTAGCTGGCTACACGCACAGGTGAGCTTCTCTGCGGGCAGGTCTCTGCAGGAAAGGGAAGTGCAGGACAAGACTCTGCCCAGATCTGTGCTAAATAAATAAGAAACAGTGGCTTGTGGCAAGCATGGACAAGTTTGGATATTGTGAGGAGGCTGCTGGAGTTGTCCCTGGCATTCATGCAACCTCTTGTTTGTTTAGGATTGGTGAATTGCAGGAGACTTTGCTGAGCCTTGGCAGAAAAAAAAATGATAACTACTCAGAAGCCAAAGCCAGCTGGGATTTGGATGGGTGAGTCTACTCTCAGCAACTGGCTGGCTTGCAGCTTACGTGCCAGAGTGTGGGGCTGTCATGGGATGGAGGTGGCCCTTGGTGTCGCAGCCTGTTGCATGCAGTTGGTTGGAGTAGGCAGTGCTCACTGTGAGTTGTCATTCCCGGGGCGCGTGGGGCAGGGCTGCTGTCACAGAGGCACAGGAGGTCTAAGGTGCCTGATCTTTGCCGGTCTCAGCGTGATCGCTTACCCCCAGATCTCTCCTCCTTTGTCTTGGTGGTGGCCCAGCAGCCATTCTGGGGAGGACCCAGTGCCAAGGGACACAGCTTTCCTTCTGGAGCGAGTGACGCTCTCGGTGCCATCCTCTGGCAAGCTGCTCATCAAGGACTTGAGCCTCAGGATCTCACAAGGAAACAGTGTGATGATTGTGGGGAACACTGGCACAGGGAAGACATCTCTCCTGAGGGTCCTTGGAGGACTCTGGGAGAGCACGCGGGGTAAGGACTGCTGCTCACCACAGCCTTCTCTTTCTCAACCAGGGCTGCCCTGAGTTTGGAAGGTGGCAGTGTGGGGTTGTGAGGCCAGTGCCACCTTGTGATGGTGAATGTGTCATTGATGCATTGGAGCCACCCATCTCTATCGCATACTCTGCTCTGGCTCTCATTGCTTTGCCCTGTGTTGCAAATACATCTTTTTGGGGATTTGTTGGCTACTTCATGGGGCAGGACTGCACAGGGGGCGGTGGGGAGTTGCTGGCTGGCACTGCAGGCTTGGCATGAGTGTGTCTCTGTGCAGGGAGCATCAAGATGCTGACCTGCTTTGGCCCCCGGGGAGTGGTGTTCCTGCCACAGCGTCCCTTCTTCACCGACGGAAGCCTGCGCGAGCAGGTGAGCCCAGGGGCTGCCTCTACTCTGGCCCCAGCTCTGCTCCCAGCTGTGGTTGTGCCCTGCAAACCTGTGTGCTGCAGAAAGGTCTGCAAGAGGGAGGATGTCTGTGGCTGCTCCTTCCCTCGTGCCTGAGTTCATGCCACTGGCATTGCATCTCTGATGGACTGTGTGCAGCTCCCTCTGACATGGCTTCTTTTGCTCTGTTAAACAGGTGATCTATCCCCTGAAGGAGATCTATCCAGTTTCAGGTATGTGGAAATTCATTAGAGCAATTAGACAACCCTGTGGTGTCAGCTCCCTGTCCTGTATCCAGTGCAGCTTCTCCCCTACCATGCCCCATCAGGAGCGCTCATCCATTTTGCTTTTGTTGCTCTCTACTTTTCCCTAGATGGTTTACTTTAGTGTAGGTTAAGGTCAGTTCTGTGTTCCCTCCCTTTTGGGAGGGAACACATTCTCTTGATAGGAACATACTCTCTTGATGCAATGTGGACAAGCTGGCCATGCTCTGCATGTTGTGCTAGACATCTGATATATGTTGAGGCACCCTGCTCTTGGGATACATCTGATCTGTCTGGTACACCCTGCCTTTGGGCAAGCCATGTTTGCCTTCATCTCATTTTCCATCCACCTCCATCTTTCACTGTTCCTGTTTTTCAAATGATGTCCCAGGGCCTTGCATGCTGTCAAGGTCAGACTACATGGATCCTTTCTCTCCCCTGCCCTCTTCCCCAGCCAGACCACACGTGGTCTGCTGCAGCTTGCACATGTCCAGGTTTAAGTTTCTGTCTGAGTGAAGCAGTGTTATGTGCTGCTTTCAAACACTTGCGAGTCACAGTCTTGCAGAGAGTAACTGCAGCCATCAGCTACTATTGTGGCTCTTCAGCAGCTTCAGAGGTGTCCATGGCAGATGCACAGCCCTTCTGCTCAGCTTCCATAGCTGCTGACTGTACCAGCTCAAGTGTATGTTCTGCTCCACAGCTGGTTCACCCTGAGGTTTTTCCCGTCCTACATAGGATCCTTTTGCTGGCTGTTAATGGAGCCCTGCTCCCGTGACTCCACCACCTGCAGCGTACAGGGGGCAGTCAGCCATAAGAGAGTAGCTGGTGGGCAGGGCCTTGGCAATTGAAGCCTGGATCCTTGTGTTCTGGCTGTGCCCATCTGTGACCATGGACTGAGCCAAGTCTCAGGTGTACCTGTGGGGCCCAGCTACCTCCTGGCATGCTGCTCACAGGCATGGTTAACATTTTTAAGGAAGGTCAGTCTTTGGGAGCTCTCTGTGCCAAAGCTCAGGACCTGATATAGTTAAAGTGGTCGAGTTGGCTACACTGGACCTCAGGAGATCCTCCAATCCTTCCCTCCTGCCCCACCGACTCCTTGCAGCTGTGGCCTCAGCACACATTGCCTCTGCTTATGCTTTACTGCTTTCTCTCCTAGGGTCTGCAGATGATGAGAGAATTGTGCGATTCCTGGAGCTGGCTGGGCTGGTGAGTCCCCGGTAGTGCTGCTGCCTTCCTTCCTGGTGCTGCCAGCAAGAGAAGAAGGGATGAGGTTTTGTAGCAGCACAGTGTGACCGTGTGCTGGACACGTCCGGGGACATTGTCTGCAGCTGGGACAGGACTGTCCATGGGACAGGCAGAGGAGGAGGGATATGGAGCAACTTCAGCTCAAGGAGGAAAAGAGAGAGTAGCAGGAAGAGGGTGGTTATGCTCAGGGCCGTGGGCTGACAGGGTTGGGGGCTGTGTTCACAAGTCTGCTGTGCTCTCTGCAGACTGATTTGCTGGTGAGGGCTGGAGGACTGGACAAGCGGGTAGACTGGAACTGGTAAGGGAGCTCGCTGTCTGCATGAATTTGGGCGATCCCTCTGGGTGGGGAACACTTCTAAGCCGATGCGCATTGCTGCTGGAGTTATGAACATCTGTGTCCTGTGGGAGGTGGGCAGTATACAGCGGCAAAGCCTTTCTGCCCCAAGCATCAATGCCAACAATCACCAGCCTTGCTGCTCTGCAGGCAGCTGACTGTGCACAGGAGTGCAGAGCCCATCCCAGCATGGAGGGGGGCGTGGGGGACACACAGGAACAGTTGCTTGCTGGGGTCTCCGATATCAGCAACCATAAGCTCTTCAGCAAATGAGCTCTTCTTGTTGAGGGAGATTTTGAATCTCAACCCTGCTGCAGGTATGACATCCTGTCCCCAGGGGAGATGCAGAGGCTCTCGTTTGCACGGCTCTTCTACCTCCAGCCAAAATATGCAGGTGAGTGAGTGACTGCAAAAGAAAAGAGGGGGGAAAAAAAGGCAGGGCCTTTGGTGTAAAGAGAAGCTGGTGTAAAGAGATAGCTCATGAAATCCTTTCTTTGCTAGGAACGTGCTTCGTCTTGGCCGTTATTTTAGCAGTGTAGCACACAGAGGATTCAGGGGTGAAAACATTTCATTATCTGTGTGGAGGGTGGTAAATCAAGAGGCTGTATATAAGACATTCTCTTCTTAGGAAACTAGTGATTAATGTTCTTGGTCCAGGTCCAATGGCACCTGAAGAAGCCCCCTCTCAGCATGCTCACCAGTTGTACGTAAAGAAGCATGCATGCTAGGGAGCGTGGCGTCAGCTGCCATATCTGAAGCTCATGAACCTCTGTAGGGTTGTGGAAGCAATGTGGGAAATTTAGCTGTAACGCAGCAAAAGAAGACAAGGAGCAGTGCGAGAAATGGTCCTGAGAGATCACAGAAGCAGCTCCCATTAGCAGATGGGGCTAATTTCTTTGCACACCTAGATTGCTAGCGACTGCTAGGGGCTGAGGGATGCTGTTGGAGGACTTGTCACAAGGACCAGGGTGGGTGTGGGTGAACAGAGCCGGTGTCAGTAGCAAGTAGCCACATGTAAGTACCTCTCTTCCCCTGAAGCCTGTGGCACGGCTCGGTGCTGTCTGGGCAGAAGGAACCTGAGGATGGCAAACTAAAAGCTGTGGAGATGGTGTAAAACAAATTTAATCTGTCTGCTTCAGATCTGTAGTATTTACCCTTAACTGACGGGATCCAGCCATCCTGGATGCTCCAGGTGGGGTCTGGGCCGGAGGGGTGCACAGGCTGCTGCTCAGCCTGGTGCTCTGGCACATGGCCTGCCTTCAGAAGGTCGTGTCTTGGCTTTCACAACGGTGGGGACAAGGCAGTGGCTGGCAGCTGTTGAGGGAGAGGAATGAGGTGAACGGCACTGTTTGGGTGGATTTGAGGGCTTGTGGGGAAGGGCAGCTTTCCCAGTTGACTGACACCAGCTGTGCCAGAGGAAAATCAGAGTCCTTAGGCTTCTCCTCACTTGCCTTCTGCAGATGCTCTTGGTGAACTCTCATTAATATGTGAAATGTTCTTGGCAGTTGCTGCTCTTTTGCCTAGGGGGACATGACTGGTCGGGAGAGGATTTGGCTTACACTTTTCTCTCAGTGCTAGATGAAGCCACCAGTGCCCTGACAGAAGAGGTGGAGCATGAACTGTACCGTGTGTGCCTTCAGCTGGGCATGACACTGATCAGCGTGGGACACAGGGCCAGCCTGGAAAAGGTGAGATGGGGAGACAGCACTCCACGCCTCCCTGGTGGTGGCAAGACAGGGGAGATAGAGAGGGTCCCTGGTGAGCAGAAGGGAGTGACTGAGGCTGGAGAGCCTCACTGTGGGAGGACATGCCCTCGTAGAGACATCCTTCAGTCATGTTATTGAATTGCAGTTCCACAGCTGGATTTTGAAACTTCATGGGGAGGGAAGATGGGAGCTCACTCGATGCGAGAAGATGAAGCGGCTCCCAGCTGGGGAAGGATGCTGAAAAACATGCCCTTGTCTGGCCAGCTGCAGAACCTGCACATGCATGGGAGAGCTCTGAACAGCAGCCATGGAGCTGCCAAGCCAGCAGCTGTCAACAAGGGATTCATCTGGTGCAAGACCAGTTCTGGATTTTGCTGATGGACACAGAGCCAAGTCTGAACTCATGATGTGGGGTTCTGCCAGGAGCAGACACATCTATGCCATTCTTCTCCCAGCCCCCTTCTCCTGCCTCCCTGCCTCTCATGGGGGAAAGGGCTGAGCTGCTAGGCTGCCAAAAGAGAAGATGCTGCCTCATGGGCTTGTAGAAGCAATGGCCAGAGGAACCTTCACTTGTCCAGGATGCAGTGGTGCAAGGCTAGGATGCAGCCTCCTGTTCTGCCCTCTGTGCCTCGCTGGGACCTCTGTCTTTTTTATACACAGCTCTGCAGAACAGAATTCTGTACCTGTGGCTCTGTTGAGGGTTGTGCTCCCCAGCAGGAGCCAAGGGATGCACTGTAAGGGGAGGGGAATGCTGGCAGAGAGAAGGGGCGTGTCTCTGCTCTCCTTATGACACAGGGTTACAGGTCAAAGGAGCATTTTTGTATTAAAATCTGGGGCCTGTTTTCCGATGATGCTTATGGAGAAGAGTCAGTATTTGTTAACCAGACTGCTGCACCTTTTCCTTCTGGGTTTTGCTTTGGAGGAGATGCTTGTATATTGGCAATGGTCCTGGACTAGACTATTGCTGAAGAGCAGAGCAGGGGTAGGAGTAATATACCTATCCAGGGCTGGGCATCCTGCTCTGCTGCTACCTCCACAGCTACTGCAAGGCACAAGGAACCCCAAGGAGGGCTTTTGGCCCTCTGCTTTTAGGGGAGGAACCAGCTTGCCTCCCCTTGCTGTTCTGCCTGTGATGAGTCATGTTCTCTCCCCTGCCTCCCATAGGTGTGTGGAGACAGAGGTTTTGAGGATCTCTGTGTTGCGGAGAGGTCACTCTGAGACTGCAGTGGAGGTATGGTCTCTGAGCACTTACTGGCCAGCAGTTGCTTAGTGACATTTCTGGACGTGGCCCTGGTTCTGCAGTGGATGAGCAGGAGGTAGCTGCTGGCAGAGCCAAGCTAGCAGCTCTTCTGCCCCTCCACCAGGTGCTTGCATCCCTCTATGATGTGCTGCACGGCTTCATGGTCATCCAGTGTGGTTAGGTCCCCAAGCTCACTGGCCTTGTCCTCTACGATTTTCCTTAGCACCCCATGCATTAATCTTCCCCGAGCATGTCTTGGGCAGCTGGTGTGTGACCTGTGATGGGAAGGAGCAGAGCTAAGGCTGAGGGAAAGGGGTTGGCCAGGCTGCCGGAGTGGGTGTTGGACCAGCCTGCACGTGTTACCTGAACATAGTCTGGAGCCGCATACTTAGCAATCTTCTTTGAGATCAGCTCCCCTAGCTCAGCAGCGAGTGTATCCTGCGTGTAGCCACTGTTCTTCAGCACAAGAAATGTGTAGGCTCCTGGCAGAAGGACCACCAGGTTACTGAGCACCATGCGCAGCATGTTCCTGAGAGCCTGCCTGGACCTAGTGCCAGGAGAGGTTCCGCTCTGCTGGTAGCCTCAGGGGATGCTCTGTAGCCTGAGCTGTAAGTGCTTTCGGCCATGGTGCTGCTGCTGCTGCCTTATGCAAAGCCCAGCTGGTATAACATGTAGGTTGTGATGGCTGTGCTGAGATCCCCACTAACATGCTGTACGGCGTTGGCACAGTGTTGCTACCAGGGGTTGGTGTGACAGTGCCACTTCCCACTGCAGTGCAATAGCCCCGGGAGAGACGTTTCAGGGGCAGGAAAGCAAGCACCTTACCTTCTCCCTTGATCTCATGTGGGTAGCTGATGACAGCAGACTCTGCCACTGCCATGTGGTGATTCTGGAAGAGAACAGGGCTGGGGTTTGGCTCAGCGCTTTCGGCAGGCTGGCTGCCACCTGGGAGGTGCCCTGACCCGGCTTGGCTGCTGCAGCCCATGGTAATGCGGAGAGATAAGGAAGGGCCTCAGATGGCCTCTGCCCTTTTTCCTTCTTGCCTCAGCAGGTCTGCCTGCAAACACAAGTCTTCCCCCCCTGTCCCTGGCTGCTCTAGGCTTGCACCTTCTAGACCCTGTTCTGTGCCTCCAGGTTGCTCCTCCAGGTCCCACAATCTTTACTGGCCCACAGATGCTCCTCCTTAACATGCCTGGCTGCTGCTTTGGGATTCGCCCACTTACAGCATCAACCTTACCAGGCTTTGTCCCTCCCTTGCTTCAGAGAGCCAGAATGGGAGGGGAGAGGGTGGGAAGCTGTTCCCACAGGCAGGGTGTGGGTCCAACACTGTTCCCTGCTGCTACAGCAGCAGCATGTTTCTGTCTGGGTATTTCAAAGAGGCTTCCCTGAGCACCACCAGTGCACCTTCACTGTCCCCTTGGATGGCTTTACCTCCCACCCACACCTTTACCACAACATCCTCCACCTCCGCAGTGCCCAGCCGGTGTCTGCTGATGTTAATGATGTCGTCCAGCCATCCTGTCAGCTGGTTGTGGCCCTCACTGGTACGATACGCACCATCCCTGGTGAAGAAAAACCCTGCAGTGTCCAGAACCGTGCCATGGTCACTTGTTGCAGTGAGCATGTGAGCTGCTCACCAGCCGTGCTCTCACCTTGCCCCCTTCTCCTCTCTGTTGGCACCAGGGCTCATGTACTCTGCTCCTTCCTCAACTGCTCAGGGTCAAGGTGCTTACCTTCCTTCTTAGTCTTCTGCCTCTGTCAGTACCTGTTCTATCATCAGGCTCCTTCCCTCATTCTGCAGTGCACTGGCTAATGCCCAGCCTGCCTCATCACTGCAAGCCGGGAGCACTTTGCTCCAGTCGAGTGGGCCTGTGGTCCTGCTTCTTCTCCCCTTTGCTTCACGTCAAGACACGCACTCTTGGTCTTGCTCAGTGCCTCTGGATGAGTGACAGAAGTTGACAGGGTTTGCAAGAGATGCACCAAGAGGCCTCTCTGTGCTCGATAGGACTGGGGGCAGAAGGACAAATCCACTGCCCTAAAACCACATGTGATCCAATGGGGAAGGTTGGTGAGAGTGACCCATTCCCAGGGCAGTGCTGAGGTATCAGGCATGGGGAGATGTAGGGCCTCAACACTGTGGAGGGTCTGTGGAAGAACAAAGCAGCAGTACCAGCTCTCCTGAGTCCTGCCCCCGTGCAGAAAACCAGCAGGCAGACCCAACTGTACTCAACCAAACACCTCTGCAGTGACCTGCCATGCGTTTTCCTTGCTTGGATAAGGAGTCAGGTTTCCAGAAATCTCGTGGTCATTGTAAATGGTTCATGCCATACCTGGCCAGGCTTGCGAGATGCAAACGGCTACAGAGATGTTGTTTTCAAGAAGGCCATTTCCCTGTAAAAGTTACCTTTCAGTAATCATGGCTGAGGGTACTTGAGATGTTTAGTCATTGCCTATTTAACAACACTGTGATGGAAATGTCACAGAAGGCAGTGAGGAAAGTCCTGTGCCCCCGACTCCAATGGGACAGGCTCAGTCTCTCCCAGCAGATGTCTGCAACCGGCTGCCTACCATAGTGGGATGCAGGGCCCCTCCAGGGAGGCTGGCTGTTCCTACCCAGCTACCTCACCTTGGAAAGACATGGGCCAGGGAGCCCAAGCACAGCCCGTCTTGTCAGGACAGAGCAAGCTAGAAAACAACTCAACTTCTGCACTAGTTGGAAGAACAGCTTCCCTGTTAGTCCCTTTCCAGTAAAGAAGGTTGCTGTCTAGCAGAGGTGAGCAGGAAAGACGTGCTTACAGATTTTCACTCCCATCAGCAAGTACACGCTGCAAGTGCCTGGGGGAAAGCAGGCTGAGCCAGTGCCTGGGCTGCAGGTTATAAATGTACCTTGTCGTCCAGGAGGGAGGGTCTGAGCCCAAAAAGGATCTCATAGCCATTCCTGGAAGGATTTCAGCTCCAGGATTAGAAGGACAGGGTGAGATACAGATGCCTCCTGTTTCTGAAGCAAAAGAAACTGTAATGCTCATCAAAGTCGGGGACAAGAGGAAAGCCAGGTAGCACTGCTTGGCCAACAGCCTTTGCCCTGGCCCTCACTGCATCCTGCTGGACCACAGGCTGGGGCTGAGTTTGCCAGAGAGCTGCGGAAGGCTCTTTGCGGAAGGATGATCCTGCTCATTTAGTTCAGCAGAGATCTGCTCCCTACCATCAACTCCCCCGTGTTTCTCTGGGTTAGCTTTAAAGGCCATTTCTCTCTTTCATGTTTTGGTGCCCGTGGCCCCTTACAGCATTGCTCATACAAGAGTGTCAGTAACAACCATTCCCACTTGGCCAACGAAGCAGCAGGTCACTCCTAAAGCCTGGGAGAACAGAAGCTGGAATGAGGGGTCATACACATCTCACCAGTTTGCCACCACGTCTCCACTACTGGGCACTGTGTCTCACCGACCACACGGAAGTACCACTCCCACGCTTCCTTGTTGATGGGTTCCCCTACTGCAAGGGGAAAGACAGGGGGACAGAGCTGAAAGATCAGGTCAAAGACACAGCTTCCCAGGGCCTGCTCGCGGAGCCACCCCCAAATAGCACAGTCTCCCAACTTTCCGCTCTCAATGTGCTGCTGCTCTTGGCATTTGTGGGAAGAGGCACAACCTTATGCCCAAGGATTTGCTGCTCCAGCCCATGCCACCAGCAGTTACCTCAGCCGAGCACTTTGAGAGAAGAGCAGTCATACTTCTTCACCCATTCATCGCTGTATCTCAGGAGCAGGCAGATGGCAGCGGGCACCCCGTAGAACTGGTTAATTTCTAACCTCTCCACTGTTTCCCAGTAGCGGCCTGGAATGGAAACAGGGCCAGTAACCATCCACACAGGTCCTCCCAGCCCGAGACCAAGATAAAGGGAGAGGAGGTGAGAGCAAGGGCTCTTTAGCAGTGCCTGGACCTTCAGCCAAGCTAATCCCACGCTGGGAAGGACTAAAGCAGTCCAGGAGCAGCAGCGGCCCCTTTTCTTCCACATCACCTAGCTCTGCTACCCTCCCTGCTGCAGGGAGGGACAGGGAGAAACAGCTTCACCCCTGGAGAAGCAGCAGTGACTTCCTAACCAGAGGAAAAGACTCTTCCCCTCACAGCTCTCTGCTGGGCACAGCCTGCGATCTGCTCCTGCAGCAGCAGAACCATTGCTTCCTGTGACCTGGCATCAAACCGCCAGGTCCCTGCCTGCTGCGGGTCTCGCAGGGTGGCTGTGGCATGTCCCAGCTCCCCTGAGACACCTTCTCACTCGCCAGGGTTAGGATGGACAGGAGTGCTCTCAAAAAGGACTGTGGTGCCGCCATTGCAGAGCGGGCTGTAGACCACATAGCTGTGCCCCGTGATCCATCCGATGTCTGCCAGGCAGCCAAAGACGTCCCTGACCCGGTAGTTGAACATGTACTGCGCAAGAGAGGAGAGGCAGTGAGGGGTATGGCCTGGGCCTGCCCTCCCGGCAAGGGCGACAACGGGGAACAGTGTACCCTCTCTCAGTCCTAATGTTATTGCATCCTTCCGTCTTCCCACTACCCCTGCAGGGACACCTTCTTCCTGCAGAGAGTTTTTTTAAAACATTATCAGAAAAAAAATAAAATGTCAGGTGCTTTATGAAGGTGCAGGAGGAGAGAGACACTTTAAAAAAAAAAAAACAACACACAGCCAAATTTGCTCTTTTCCAAAGGAGAGAGCTACACGCCTTTCCTTCCCTCTGCTTGTGTCTAGACAAGGCTGATCCAAGTATCCTGTAGCATCAAAATGGGAGAACTTTCAGGGTGAGGATGGTCCCTCTGCACCTAGATGACTACGTGGAAGGAGAGGAGTTGTAGGCAAGGGCAATGTGGTGGAGGACTCCATGAGCCACTCCCAGGCACTGCTGGGCTCCAAATGCACAGTAAACACTCGGGAAAACCCTGAGCTCAGCAAGGAGCCCAGTGTAGGAGCACTGAGACAGCAAGCAGAGGGACCGTGAGATGCCTTGGCCCAGAGCCGCCCCAGCTTCCCCGCAGGAGTTGGCACCTCTCTGCCTTAGCTGGGTGAGTGCAGCGCTGTGCCTGCAGGCAGGCAGAAAGCAGAACAAGCTCTTCTTCCCGCTGCCCCATTTATTCCTCAGGAGACCCTTGGCTGCAAGGCTGGAGTAAGAGGGAACAATGCCTGCCCTGTGCAGGGCAGAACTGAGTGCTGTCAGACTGGCAGCAACACGTCCAGCTTCCTCAAGCACTCTCCTTTGTTTCCTTTACTCAGCACCAGGAAAGCTCCCCAGGGGCCGGTCTCCCACTAGCCCATCACTTCTCACCTTCTGCTCTGGCATCTGCTGTTTTGGACCTTCCCGTCTCTTCCTGCAGCTCCCTCTCTGCAGGCTGCCAGCTGGAGGCTCCAGAACCTCAAGTGCTCCAGGGTGCTTGTAACAGAAACTTCCCCTGCTTGCTCCGTCTCTTTTTAACCGAACAGTGAATTATGGTAGCAGCGGTCTGCCCCATCCAACTGAGAGATGAGCATGCCAGCCTTGTGTCATGGTTTTCCAGCGCTTCTGAGTGTTAACATGGCTACATGCTGTTCGCTCCCTGCATTGCCATTCTGGGATGGCAGTCCTGGCTCTTGCAAACCAGCTTTGATGGTCTTGAGAGGGTCACGTATCATGCTGGGCACCGCTGTACAGACAGCTTAGCTCACAGGAAAACCAAGGGCTTCCACACACACCCTGCACACACCCCAGGAGGTTTGGCCTCCAGCACTCAAGGCTGACAGAGAAGACCCAGCCAGCCCTGAGCTTGCTGTCTCATAGGGTGCATGGTATGAGGCACTACTGGAACTTCAGTCACGCACAGGGAGAGCCAGACTCAAAGCTAAGGGACTGTTCAGAAAGGAACTCCCTCTTCCAGATGACTCCATATAATGTCTCAGGAAATGTCCCTTGCAACCATTCCTGCAGCCAAGTGCAGCTCCATGCTGTGCTCAGTGCTCCTTTATCCAGCTCTGTTAGAGTTTGCTTTGGGCATGCTAGGTGTTAAAGGCTTTCATCCTCCCAAAGATGACCCACGCTCTTCAGGTATAGACCCTTTGTCTTGAGGGCACTCACCAGCTTTTACACATATCCTCAAATGTGCCCCTCCCAGAAGCACTGCCTTCAATCTCCCACCTGAGCTGGGGTAGTTACACTTAGGGAAAGCAAGCCAGAGGTTTTAGGAGCAAATTGGCTTCTTCCTCCTCACCCAGTAGTATAAAATTACCCTTGCAAGACTGAGCATCCCACCAAATGATTCAGTCTAGGATAGGGCAGTGAAAGGAAGAAGAAGGACAAGAAGGTAGCTCAGAGGAGTATGTGTTTGGGAGGTCCTGCTCCAGAGCATGTGTTGCTCTTCCCCACTAACTGTAGGCAGATGTGCTCTGCTGGGCTGATGCCCTAGGAGGGCTTCCCAGAGACTTTGCTCTGGATAAAGACGAGCTCATGGTGCAACAAGACAGCACATCTATTCCCTGCACTGCCTATGAACTGCTAGCTCATGAGTGCTCTGTGGCTGGGATCCACTACCTTGTGTGTGAGAGCACCAAACAGCAAGTAACCAGCTTGGGAATGAACCAGACCCTTGGGTTTGCCGGTACTGCCTGTTGTGTAGAGAAGGAATAATGTCTTCACTGTCCATGACAGCAGGCTCACAGCACGCACCCTCCTTCATCATCTGCTGCAGGAGAGAGCACAGCAGTTCTCTCTTGGGGTCTCACAGGCTTCCCTGTGTTGTCCCTACACCCACTTGCGCACCTCTCCCCCGAGCCACCCTCTGAGCACCTACACCACCCTGCTCCCCCCATACCAGCCTCCCCGCCTCTGCACCTCCGTTCCCCTTGCTTACCAGCCTGAACTCTCTTTCGCCTTGCTGAGCTGGCAAATGCTCTCTTCAGCCAGAGCAGGCCTGCTGAGTAAGAGGCAGCTATTTTTACGCTGCCACTGCTCTGACCAGCACAGAAATCTTCCAGGAAGCCTTTCTAACACTAATTGCTTGCAGATGGGATGAGCAGAGGCAGGGAGACTTCTGTGCAGCTCCAGGGAGCTAAGAGCAATGCATGGCAGGGGCTTGCCTCTTCAGAAACAGTGCTCCATGCTGACAGCCTTGCCATCTTGTGTGCCATGAATAACAGGCACACGAGCAACCTCGCTGCCTGCTTTGTCAGACACAAGCTGCCAGCGGCGCTCACAGAGGGTGCCAGGTCCACCAGCAGAGCAGTGTGTGACAGTGCAGTGGCAGTCCAAGGCTGGGCTCACAATGTGTCAGCCCACGTCTGGGGTGTTTCTAGCCCCTGGTCCACCCTGCTACGAGCCCTGGTTTGCACTGCCTGCCGCTGACAGTACAGGGCTGGTGCTGTGGGAAGAGCCACCAGTTATCCATCCTGATGGTTCCTGGGACTGTCCTGAACTCATGTGCAGCTCCAGTTGCCACTGCTGCTGCAGGACAATGTCCCCACATTGTGTCAACACCAGCAAAATTGTCATGGCCAGCCAGGACCCTCTCTCCACCCCCTGTCCCTGCTCCCAGAGCAGGCACATTGCCCAGGGGAAGCAGCAGTAGCGCCGGGCAGCCTCTCACCTCCTCCAGCAGCATGTCCAGGGCTGTCATGAGAACCTTGCTGTCAGTCCTCATGGAAACCAGAACCCGTTTCCCTCCTGGGCACTGCTTCACAGCCTGGTCCACCATCTTCTTTAGCTCAATAACCTTGCCGCCTCTCAGCCCCTGGTTCACTGCGATCACCATCTCTGACTGGGCTGCAGAAGGCAGAAGAGCCACATAAGCAGCTCTGCCCCTCTCTATCAGTCACACAGCAGTTTGGCTGTACCATGACCCTGCACCTCTCCCTCTGTCTCCCAGTCCCTGTTACTCATGTCCTCCATTTAGCAAAAACAGCAGCTTTGCATCTTTGTTTCCCGTTCATTCCTGCCTGTGTTGCATCCCCTCAGAGGAGACACTGTATCCCAGCCCTTCAGTCCCTTGGATGAAGGAGAGAACGAGTCCATCCCATGGGCTGGAAGATATTTAGTGAGCCCATGCCATTTCCTGGGGTGCTAATCCCTGCTCCATGGCCGTACGTCATGGCAGTACACCCTCAGTTAGCCCAGGGAGTCTTACTCAGAGAACCTTTGCCATCAGCACAACCCTGAGCCCCCCAACTGCCGAACCAACAAGCTTAGCACTGTTCCCCAAGGGAAACACGTCCTCGTTACCCACTGGCTCTTACCATCCCAGGTCCTGTCTGCTAGGGACTCTGCACTGAACCCGGTGAACATCACAGCGTGCACAGAGTCAATGTGGGCACAGGCCAGCATGCTAGCCACCACCGGTGGGCACGGGCACAAGTAGATTGTCAGTCTGTCACCTGATTTCACCCCTTGCTGTTTCAAGATGTTTCCCAGGCAGCACGTCAGCTCCAGCAGTTCCTCACCCAAAGAAGCAATGGCACAGTTAGAGACTTTCTTGCAGATCTTACCTGCGTGCATAAAGATGGGGGGCCTCAGAGTCACAGGTACGCAGCTTACATCCCTACGCACCCTAACCCCCCACGCTGGAAGTCCATGGGAGAGCTGTAAAATGTCAGTGGGAAGGAAAGGAGAAGACAGTCACTAACACGGGCCATTATTTATGGAAAAGAAATAAATCAGAATCGCCTCTGTACAGAGCCTGACACTGTCACTGGCCAGCATGAGGAGCAAGCCATGGGGCCAGCAATGGCCACTGGCAATTCCTCTGACTCAGCAAGCCCACACCACCTCAGCTGACTTTCCTGATGATAGCCTGCACATTTCTTATCAGCCCGTACAACTGGAGTGACACACTACCCTGCAAGGCTGGAGGCTATACATGAGCAGTTAGATATCTTCCCCCATGAAAACAGAGCCCCGTGCTTTGCTAAAGCTGGGAAGGTCAAGTCCTCCAGAGCTTGTGCCCACCAGTGAGAACAACAGCTGTAGGAAAGTGGTGAGCAAAATGATGCCTCTCCCGAGAAGCGTCCCTCCCAGAAACCACGGCTTGGCTGTCAGTGATTCATTTCATGGAAGGGCTCTCCATGCAGGGAGATTGGCGGGGGTGGATGGTCGTGTTTGTCATGTGAGGTCTGGAGCCAGAGAAGACAGGAGAACTTGTTCTGCGTGCAGAGGGATTTAAGTGGATTCTGCGGCGGAGACTCAGGGAGCAGGTAAATTGAGCTGGAAGATGGGGGGCCTCAGACCAACCTAGCAGGCAGTCCCCCAAACAGCCAAACCCAGCAGTGCTGCTGACATGCGGATGAGCATGGGACATCCCAACACCCATGTGGCTGTGAATCTGGCCTCTCTTGCAGACCATTTACCTGCAATTTTAGACACCAGGAACCTTGCTGAGAAGGCCCTTGTGTGACTTTCCTATGTGGTCTTACCTACAAGCATTGCAGTGCTGCCACGAGGGGCTTACATCTGCCTCCCCAGCTTGGTAGGGACCCCTCGGGGTCCAGAGGGTTAATCAGGAGGTAGGCTGAAGTCTCAGATCAGCACAGGCAAGCCAACAGCCACCATACTGTTGATCTGTCTATGTGAAGGGATGCTGCATCCCCTCACATGACGCGCATCACCAGATCAGTCCTGTGCAGTGTTCATGCACACTGCAATATGTCCCTTGTACGCTGAGAGGTAAGTACTGACCTGTATGTGACCCGTACCTCTTCTCCTTGTTCATCCTTCTCCCAGATTAAGGCCACTTTGTCTGAGGCTACATGGACATGTCAGTCCAGGCAATTCACTGGAAAAAATGACCCAGTCTCATTGCCAGAGCAACACTCAGTACCTCTTAACTCCCATAAAGCCAGCGCTGGCAGTCCCGTTTTCAGATCAGAGTCAGGGCTGTGTGAGTCTTCTCAGCATTAGCCTCGTGCGTCCACTGAAACAACCTTTGTGGATACCAGCTGGCAGATCACAAGCACCGTCCCAAGCCTGTTACACTCCTCACCACTCCAATACCTACCAATCCCCACTATCAGCTTCCTCCTTAATTGCAACCTAATGCAGTCCAGAGCAGAAACTGCCTGAAGTCCCTTTGGAGGTCACATCCCCAATGCCCTCAGAGGGCCTGGCGAACATTAACTCAGCCATCACTCCACCCAGCACTGCCTTGCAGCTGCCTCTGGGGTGGACTAGGGCAGTTTTTTAGTGGCGGTCCTCCTAAATAACAAATGTAGGATGAAGCAAAGCTCTGCGCAGGAAGGCTGCAGGGTGCATTTGTCCAAGATGGAAGAGAGCCAGGGCCAGGAGTGCACAGCCCCTGGCTTTCCAGGGACATGGTAGGCTGAGGCTTTGGCTGTAATTCTTCTGAGAAAAGTTTCCCATGTTGCTGGCAGCTGCAGCTTCCTCAGAAGCCTTGTTCCACTCTGTGTTTTCCTTAAACCTGCTACTGAGGTCATGGGATGATGCAGCACCCCCAGTTTGCATACCAAAATGCATTTTTCTCCTGACCATTTGTAGTTTTCTGGGAGAGAAAGAAACACACATGAAAGGGGGAACAGTAAGATCTCAAATCCCAAAGGCAAATAACTCCTGCTCTCCTGCCCAAACGGACTGTGTAAGACCTGACTTCTGAGAGGTTTGTCTTGTATTTTGAACACTGGGACCAACAGCGCTGTGAGCAGGACACAGCGTCACCAGCCTCTATGTCTTCTCCTGGTAGCCCTCTAAGGCAGTAGCCCCAGCCCACAGAAGAAGAGCCTCCCACGGCTGTGGGGACTTCCAGTACCACTCATTGCTCCTGTATTTTGCTTTCTGCAAATACATACTGCCTTCGCTGGGCAGGGATAACCTAGTGCAATGCTCCCTGCTGAACGCACAGGCTTCAGTGCTGCTGCCTGTGGTCCTGCAGAATGGAGCCACCGCGCTGCTGTGGGATCCATGGAGGCTGAGGGAGAGCAGCCCGGCTCCCAGCACAACCCGATCCAGCGGCAGCCCCTCGAGTGAGACCTTGCTCTCTTAGGATCAGCCACATCCTTACACTACAGCCACTGCTTTTGGGGATCCCCCTCACTCCAACCCTTTAACTCTGTGCTCCTCCAGTCCGCTTCCGGGGCTGAAGCCCTTCACAGAGAGGCACCCACAGGCACTTGGTGGACTCCCATGTCTGTCTCCCTCCTTACCTGCCACGTTCAGCTGCCTGCCCAGGAACTAGGAGACCCTGCCATAGCGTAGGTCGCAGTCCTAGACAGAGTGGAAGGGAGTGATCCAGGTGGGCTGGCTCCTTCCTAGCCCTCCCCAGAAGGTGTCCCCCTGCTCCACTGACACCTTGTACAAGCCTTGGTGGTCCTTGGGTCTGGGGAAGGCAACGGCTTCGGGCATGTAGACTGTGAGGGGCCTGTGGCTCCAGGCTTGGGCAGCCACTGACCCAGGGGGGTATCTGGGAGCCTGAGAAAGAGCTTTGGGGCAGCAAGTCCTGGCCAGCAGCCTGCCCATCATCGCAGGGCGCCTGCCTCTCACCAAGGAGATGGGTGCCTGGAGCCCTCACGGCCACACGGGACACCCGGCCCAGACAAGATGGGCCCCTGTGGGAGCTGGGGCTATGCTGCCCTGGGCTGACTGGACACAAAGCAGCTCTCCTGCGCAGGGAGCCCGGGCACCCCTTCTCCCCTGCCTTGTTCCTCTCCTCCTCTCTTCCAGAGCACTATGGGGAAAAAGAAATTCAATCCCTTTAAGGGAGAGGAAAGGGGTGGGCTGTAGAAATATTTGACTGAAAATAACCTTCATGCTAATCTGAGTCCTGACAGCTGCTCTTGAATGGGAGCCAGGTTCAGCGGGTGCCTGGGCTCCCCACGGGGCCCAAGGTGCTGGGGCCAGGCTCTACCCTCCCGCTCATGCTCTCCTGGGGCTGCACTGCATCTCCACACCCCTCTGCTTTGCCCCTACTTGCCTCCCTCCCACCTCCCTCATCCCCATCCCCTTGCTCCCCACAGCCCCCCCGCTGCAGCCCTCCGGTCCTCTGCCGGCCATGAGGGCAGCCTGCGGCAGCTCACCTGTAAAAGTTAGGGTCCCCTCCATGCTAGCCTTGGGTGACAGGACCATCCCCTTCCCAGAATTAAGGCCCATTCCCTGCAGAGCACTAGGCTGTGCTGTCTCCAGGGGGCCAGGGAAGGTTTTTCTCCTGTGGCTGTCCGCTGCAGGAGGGGGATATCACATCCCATCCCACCTCACTGCTCAGCAGCTATCAGAGCTGTCCCTTCTGGCAAGCTGGGCTGGGCTTTCTGCCTCCTCCCAAACACTCCAGACCAGTCTGTACCACAGGGTGGACTGGGAGCACTCAGCAAGGCCATGGTGGAGCAGGGGGTGGTGGTTTGGCATGAAACACTGCAGCCCATTTCCTCATGCCGAGACCTCCTACCACCCACTGTAGCAGAGCTAAGCTGCCTCCCTGCCTCCAAACAGCTTTTTTTCTGCCTTCCTTTCCTTCAGGCCCTATATAGGTAGTGTTTTTTAAGGCAGAGCTTGGAGGTTTCCTTAATTTCATTGACCAGCTTCCCCTCCCTTCCTAGGGGGCACAGGAGAAGAGCAGAAAAAGGCTCTCCCTGCAAGCAGGGCTGTTCTCAGCCAGGCACACCAATGGGATCAACAGCAGAGATGAGAGGGTTAGTAGATCTCCTCTTTGCCCTTCATAGTGCGACACCACTCATGGTCTGCAGGGCTGATATGTTTGGTGAACAGGCTGGACACCAGTATGGGAGACAGGCACTATTTGATTGCAGGTGCACTCGTTCCAGACCACACACCTGGTTTGTGGAGCTGCCCCCCGAGCCAGGTGAGGACCTATGAGGGCTCTGTCCCCCTGGGGAAATGCAGTCCTGTGGGCTTACAGCCCCTCCACAAAGTCAAGCCCAAGCAGCCTTGTCGTTCCACCAGTAAAGTCTCTCATTTCCTATGCACATCTGCTCTGCCTCAGCCTTTTTCCCCTGTAAGACATCAGTTTTTTCCATCAGACCATCCCCAGATGCCCTTAGCAGGGTGGGCAAATCTCAGCTCCTTCTCTGATAACTCAGTATGGGCTCCCCGCTGCTCTCAAATCAGAGCTCACCTTGCTGGAAATCCCTGTCGGTGCCCTTCCCTCTCAACAAGCTCCCCTGCGCTTGCGGCATCTGGCTGCTGCCTCCGCTCCTCAGGCCAGCTGGGCCCTGCAGCCTGCTCCTGGCAGAGAGGCTGAGCCTGCCCGAAGGTCTGCCCGGCTCTCTAACACCAGGGCGTGTGTGATAGGGGTGACCCAAAGCACCAGGACTGTTCTGGATGCTGAAGTGACTTGTTCTCTGACCAGTTGTATGCCATGACACCTAACTTCTGCCCCAGGTACAAGCACATGCCTTTCAGCTTTGCCTTTCACTGCAAAGGGAGAGCAGCATCCAAGCCCCGTCTTCTCCATGCCTGGGTGGGGAGGAAGGTGCAGACCTCTCTGTGCTGCTTTGGAGCTCCCACTTCTCTCTGGCTACAGCCCGACGCCCACCCCCCTCTCAGCTTTGGCTGAATTCACCTTCCTTGAACATCAGTGACCGGACTCATACACAGTATTCCCATTTAGTTTTATTCTTGTTCATATCTTTACAGAAAATGGCACATAAATCACAGATGCTGGATGACTAGAAGTTGTTACAGCTCCATATCTCAAACACCTCAACACTGAATTCTTTTCTCACTGTATATACATTATTTACACACCATGGGCTATCATCTAACACGTCAAACGACCGGGGGACAAAGACAAACAGGGGCTGGATGGAGGGGTTTAACCTTTGATGGAAGAAAAACAGTAGCTCTGGGGAAAGCGTGCTCATAGCTGAAAGCAGGACAGAAAGGGTCACCTGGAAGTCACTGTCCTACAGCTTTCGGGAGGAGTAGCACCTTACCGGGATGGGAAGGTGATGGTACCACAGAGCGGGTTTGGCTGCGTGGGTCTGCATGTGCTCGTGTGGGGCCGGCTGGGAGATGTATGTACATGTTACGGGGTGTATTGGGGTGGATGTGCATGGCTGTCATTCCCTTTAATACTCAGAGGGTGAGCTGGACAAATTTAATTCAATAAATACATTGGGCAGGTGTTGTTGTCTTGCCTGGAATAATGTATTCAGTAAACAAATTCACCATTCGGCCCTCTGCAGGGGTGCAGGGCTTTGGCGTTTGGGGCAGAGTCAGACCCAGCTGTGGTGGCCAGCTCTGCAGTAGCCAGTGATGTGGGCTGGGGTCACTTCAAGGTGCCAGGTGGGTCCAGGGTGTTGTGCCCACGGGCTAAACCTGCCTCTCCCTGCCAAACGGAGGCAAAACTCAACCACTCTAAAGCTGCATCCCTTTCCTGGCAGACCCCAGCGCTGGGCGGGGAGCGGTGGGTGGAAGGTGCAAACCACCCTGGACAGAGAGTTGCCATTTCATGCAAACACTGCCATAGGCTTGTCCCGCTGCAGCCTGGGCCAGAGGCAGAGGTGATGGCCGGGGGAAGGTGGTGGGTCTGCCTGGGGGCACAGCAGGACGGGGTGTCAGGGGAAGGGGCCCGGGCAGCACTGGGGAGAGACGAGCACCAAGGAGGGGCATGGTGGCAGGGGACAGGCTCGCTCCAAGATTGCAGATGGGGTCTGGGACTGGAGCAGGAGGAGAGAGTCCCAGAGCTGGTCGCGAGGCTGGAGGGACCCAGAGCCTTGGTGTCCTCTCAGGTGGCGACAATGATGGGACACTTCCCAGTCCCCCAAAAGGAAGGGGTGGGAGGGTGAGGAAGGCCCAGCGGGGCAGAGGAGCGAGGGGCAGGGTTACGCTCGAGGGGAGCAGGCAGGGAGCCCCCCCCCGCCAGGCAGCCCCAAATGCAGAGACCAGGGCCCCGCTCCCCAGGCAGGGGCGGCCGGGGGGGCCTGGCAGTCCGAGGGGGAACGCGGCCCCCGGAGAACACAGTGTCCATCTGGACTGGCTTCTGCCGCCTTTCCCCCCCCTAGATCAGCTTCTCCTCCTTCTGCGACGAGTTCAACTTCTCTGTCTGTCTCTCATCCTCTGCCACTGCCGCCTCCTCCCCTGTCTCCGGCTTCCTGCCCGGGGCTGGGTTGTCCCCGGCGATGGTCCCCAGGACTTTGGTGCTGTGCTCCTGAGCTTTGGCCCTGAGGGCGGCAATGCTGTTTTCTCTCAGTTCCTCCTGGGAAATGGTGGTTTTGGGATCCGGGCCCCTCTCTTCCTTGTCACCCTTGTCAAGCTTGGGCAGGGCCTGGCGTTCCACCTCCGTCTTCCTCCCCGCCTCAGCCGCTGCCTCCAGAGACTTTTTGTGCATCCCTAAAAAGAATTGTTGGTATTCGGGTTTAGAAAAGCGCCTGGGCATGGGAAAGCCATCTTGAACTGAAAACAGCAAAGATAAAGAGAGGCCAGAATTAAGGAAAAGCAGAAACCCTCGCTTCACGCAGCAGTCACGGCGAGCCGCTCGCTCTGGCCCCCGCGCGAGGGCAGCCCAGGCAAGTCAGCTGCCTGCTGGGGCAGCCCGGCCCCAGCATCCAGGGCCTCGGGGCTGCCCCCCAAAGGTCTGTAATTACTCTCCCCTTCATTTCTCCCTGTGAACCTAAAGCTAACTTGTCCCTGCATGGGGACAAGGGTCTCAGACAGCAGCATAGAGTTGCCTGAGCTTCACTGAGGCTGGGGAGGGAGATCCCCCATTGCCTATTCCTGTATGAACTTGCTCCTCACACAACCCACTCCTCTGCCTCTCTCAGTTTCACAGACAGAAGGACAGGACAGCCTGTCGTCAAGATGCCAGGCACTAGTTTTGGGACAGAACAGGCCTGAAAAGTCAGAAAGCGGGAAGCAAAGAGCAGGAGCATGGTAGGGTAGCTGCTACCTCCCTGTCTGCACAGAAAACCAAGTGAAACGAGGCAGAAATGCAGCTCCCCCAGGTGCCAAGAGCAGGAGGAGGCAGCAGCGTGTTCCCCCTGGGACTTGGGGCAAGGAGAGCGCATTTGGGGGTCCCGGCAGCCCACACAGCGTCACAGGACTGGGGGAGTCAGACCATGATGACCTCCTGCCTTGGGCAAGGGTTAGAGCCCCTGATCCAGGGCTGGGCACGAGGGATGCTCACACCACGAGAGTCAAAGGCTAACACCAGCCTGAGCATGGGGGGCAAATTCCTGCCCCGGCCAGATCCTGCAGGTCAGGATCCAAGGACCAGCAGGGATTTGGGATGAGCGGTCAGACCCTATTGATGAGGGCCACTGGGGGATGGGGGGGTGGAGGGCAGCGGGGAGGGGGGACCTCGCACCACCGCCCTCCACCCATGTTTTTGACACGGCTCTGGTTTCTTCCTTGCGTCCCCCCACTTCATCGCAACCCACTCGCCATCCCCCATGAAGGCGGCTGCTCTCTTACCCAGGAGCCAAGGGGCGCAGGACTCCATGATGCCATCCTTGGCAGACTTGAGGATGGACTCAGGCAGCGGGATGGAGTGACGCACCATGGCACCATAGAGCCCATACTCAGCCATCACGCTGCTCCTGCCCCAGCACTTCTCCCTCTTCCGCCATTTGGCCCGGCGGTTCTGGAACCAAACCTGGGGCGGGCGACAAGGAGGGACATGGGTTTTTTGCAGGGAGAAGGTGTGTCAGTCCCCTTCCCGCATGGGAACACACGTGTGCTTGTGCAGTGGGATGAAGGCAGACACATGGATGCTCATCCCGAAAGCACTGTGACCTCTTCCCCCATGCAGCCGCCGACGGGTATCTCTCCCTCCCTCCCTTGCAGGAGCGGCAAGGGCCAAGTGTGAGAGCAGGTCCCATCCCTCTCTGCAGGATGTAATTAATTTGCCATCACGGCATCTTTTTCTAGTGGCTTTTGGCTCTCGTGCCTGGGATTTTCTTTCATTATTTACTGGGTGTCTGAGCTGCGGCGCAGGGCTGCAGGCAGCGGTGCCTGCAGGGAGGGCTGGGATGGGGGCGGATGCTCGGGAGAGGCAGGAGAAGGGGGAAGCTGATCTGTGCACTTCGCTCTGAATTCCCAGTTTGAAAAGCCCCTCATCTTCTCAGAAAATTGGCAGAATAATCTCCAAGCTGTGACCTGGGGGGCAGCAAGCAGAGAGGCGGGAGGCGATGGTGGCGGGGGGGATGCTCGCAGAAATCTATTAGCGCGCTCTCTCCGATTTCCATTCCTCTTGTCTCCCTCGCCCTCCTCCCTCCCCGGCTCCCCTCCCTTCCCGCCGAGCAGAGGCATCAGCTTTAGATGAAAAATTGCTCGAGGTCTATTCAGAAGGAGGCAAAGGAAGAGTCAGCCCCAGGGGCAGCCCAGGCCTGATTGAAAAATAAGTTAATTTCAGTTTGAATCGATGGGCCTCAGGCACTGAAATATCACGGGAAATTAAAGCAGCTGGTCCCCAGGGAACCACGCCATTGACCTGCGCTAATTAATGCCATGGAGTTACCAGGCCCCTCTCCGAGAGGCAGCCCCTCCCTCCCCGCGGACACCCCAAACACCTCCTCATTTAACTAATTAGACTCACAGAAAATTGGGTGTTAATTTGTTTAGGATTTTTTTTTCTTTTCTATTTTTTTCCCTCCCTTTCCCAGAAAGTACACGGCAGAATGGAAATGAATGGCGGGGTCTCGCTGGCAGATGGATGCTCGGGGTCACTCCGCAATCTTCTCCGACTTGATTGCTTGATTAGGTCGTTAGCACATTAAAAAAAAAAATTGCTTGCCGTCTGGCGCTGGCCTGATGAGTGGGATGAGGCGGGAATCGCCTGGGTAATTTATCTTTTTATACTGCAAAGAATTTTATTTCAATCTGCAGATATATGGAGGTGCCTTTGACACCTGTTTAACATTACAGAGCTGACAGCTTAACCCTCTCTTGTCCCCACCGCCTGTAGCCGTGGGGGAGCTCAGGCTGCAGTGGGGAGCACTGGGGGACTGGGGCAGACCCCCAGCTCTGCCGTGGGGACCACGGGACTGATGCCGCAGAGTGATGTCCTGCTCTCGGCTGGCAAGGCAAGCTCGCCTTTCTACCTGTGCAGAGGGGAACTGCCCAGCACTGAAGCCTTACGGGGACAGAGCTGCAGGTTAGGCGGGTGGCTTGCTAGCGCTGGTGACAGCCAGCCTTGGCCGTTCCTGGGAGCCCAGCCAGCCTGGCCACGCAGGGAGCTCTGCGGGGTGGGTGGGGTGGTGGTCCCAGCAGCTGTGATCCCAGCTTCTCCCAGCAGAAGACACTCTGTCCATATCAGAGAGGATTTTACAGCCAAGCTGCTTCACCACACGTCACCTCCTCTGCATGGTAAACAGTCTGATTTACACTTTCATACTGCCGATAGGTAACCCCTGGACCATGGATGGCTGCGAATCCACCAGGGCCTGAGCAAGGACCCTCAGGAGTGCACAGCTTTCTCTCTCCGCCCGCTCCTCCATGCCTGCGTGACACACGGGTTTGCTCGGTCATGCAGTCAGCAGGATGCTGGCAGGGTCTCTCACTCCAGGCCACCAGCTCCTCCCACTCCCAGAGCCCGGAGGGCAGAGCTGGAGGGGACTGGCTCGCTCCCACTCCAACCTCAGCACAAACCCCTGTGGTTCCTTCTCACCCACCAGACAGGGGCGGCGGGGCAGCCACTCCCAACACCTCCATGCTGCGAGGGGACAGCTCCACTCACCGGGGCCAGGAGAGGGATCCTGCCTGTTCTGCCCTGAATAAACCAGTACAGTTACATCCCTCACCGCAGAGCTCCTCCCTATCTCCCTTGGCTTCAGAGAGAAATTCCTGCACAACCCAAGGGCCGACTCCTGCATATCTGCCTTGGTTTGGGACTGCAGTGACACCTTTCCATGTACCCAGAGCAGCTTGCAGGGCTCGGCTGTGCACAGCTGTCTTTGTCACCAGTTGCCACACTTGGGATCTCAGCTAGGAGCAGCTTTTTCCATCAAGTACCAAGTGGGCAACTTTTTAAACTCTCCTCAATCCTCTTTTATCCAGGTACCTCTTCACTGATGCTTTTACCACCTCTCCTTTTCCCCTCCCTCCTGCCTTGATGCCCCAAACATCTTCCCCCATGCCTCATGCTCCCCTGCCCTTCTCCCAGGCCAGGTCTCAGCCTGCCCCAGCGCTGCCCACTGCCACTAAACCTGCTGCCCTGGAGCATCCCCCTTCCCACAGCAGGGCCATGCAAATGCTGGAGCCAGCAGAAGCTTTGCCAGCTAGCAGCCCAATTTTGACTAGAGCTGGTGGAAAATTTTCAATCAAAAAATGCTGATTCAATCGCACAGGAAAAACTGCGTCCGGCCAGTGGAAGTGTAATCAAAATTATCTATGGCTTTCTTCTGAATGCTGTATTTTAATCTCGGCCACCTAAGACATGCAAAATCTATGCTTTAAAGCCAAATGGGAGAATCAAAATTACATCAACACCTCAATAAGATCATTCTGAGATTTCCCAAACCAATTTTTGTCATTTGATGGGAAATTCCCTCTTGGTTTTGACTAGGAAAAAGGAAAGTTTGAAATCCCAGAATTTCTAGCAGAACAGAAATCGGGAGGACTGACCATCTTGCTTTAATACCAGGAGCCATATCTTCATCTCAGGCATGAAGTTCAGTGAGACTAATGGTGCTCAGTAGTGAATATTGCTGGGATCAGACCCCAGCCCAGCACCTCTGCCACAAGCCCATCCCGAGGAGCACGGAGGGAAGAGCTCCAGCATGGCACTGGCAGCCCCCATGCCATTTCAGATCAGCAGAATTATTCTCCGTGACCTGTTCTCAGGATTTTGCCCTCATTCAGATGGCTCCATCCATGGGACTTTCTTCTGGGAGAAGATCTCACTGCTTTCTTCAAATTTCTTGACGTGTTACCAAAATTTTCCTGTGCCTTGATTCTGCTGAATTACGCACCAGTTTTAGCAATTCTGAGGTATTTTCAGCTGTGTTGGTACATCAGCCACAACTTCAAAATATGCAGTTATTTATTATTGGCACCTCACTTTTCCTGGAGAGGGTTTCACCCTTACACTTACATTTACTCACGGTTTTGGTATTCTGTGTCTTCTTTGGCTGCTTGTTGTCTTTGCTTGGAGATATCTACTCTACAGCTTCCTCCTGCTCTGTAAAATTCAGTCTGCTTCAAGCAATGTTTAGGTTTGTCCACGTTTCCTCTTGCCCCTTCCCATCATGTGGATTGGCTCAGCTTTGTGAAATGCTTTATTGATGTGGCTGTGTACCACGCACCTTCCTTCTCACTTGCCTTCTATCTGGTTCTCCGTTGCACAGCCCAGGGTATGGTGAAAAGATTGTGTTTGTGCTTCCACACTTCACGAGAGTGGTGAAAACTCCTGATTAATTTTAGACTGAAGTACGTCAGATGTTTGTGCAAAGCTATCACAATCTGATGTGCAGAGATGTCTTTTGGACCAATGTGCTATATCTTAAGATGATTTACAGCTTTTTATTATCACACGAGCACCCTCTGTGAAACAGGGAAGCTTGTTCCAGGAACCCTATCTTCAAAAAATGGACAACAGAGTAAAGAGGACAGGTTTGTCTTGCTATCCACCAGATGCATTAGCATCTTAAGTTCAGCCCATGCATGCACATTTGCTGTTTAGCAGCCCAAAGCCCTCTCCTGGGCTGCTCCTGAGGCTCCACAAGTGCTGCCCTTGGCACACCAAAGGCTCGATCTGGGGTGGTCACTGCCGTGGCCAAGCTGGGGGCAGCAGCCAAGCACGCCTCTGACAAGGCTGCCAGACACCCTCCGTGTGCTGGCAGCAGGATAAGACAATGCTCACTGCACATTGCATGCTGCAAGTTGGGTATGCCTGCACACCCTGGAAAAACTGCAGGCTCTTCCATATCCATGGGTTTTGCTCATCTAGGCATAGAAAAGCTGCAAGACCAAAACCCACCACCTTGCAAAACCTGCTCTCAGTATGATACAGGCAAATAGAGGGTGGTAACAGAACACCTCACTCAGAGAGGATCTGCCCATCAACTCAATCCCTATCATTTGGTCAGAACTGACCACCACACACTCTAATCCCACTGGGCACATCACACTGACGCTGTCTCCTCCAAGAGCAGCCACAGCCTATGAACCAAGATAGCAGCAAACGCCAGTACCTTCAGCGTCATCTCCTGGATCCTTGTTCCACATGCCTGTTCTTCTGAGAGGATCAGCAGTATTGCAAAGCCTTATAAATGGGGATGTTTCTAACCTTTATCATCACCTAATTCTCACCCTCAGTGCCCACTGCCCAAAGCAGTAAAAGTTGAGGCACTCTGTGCTCGACTGCAGGGTTGCAGTGTTTCGGAGTCAAGATTGGCAAGGTTATTCTTGCCAGTTTCCTCCTCTGAATCACAAATTATGACCGATACTTCTTCGGATTATTGATGATCTAGAAGAGCAAATTGTAGTAGGAGGAATCTCTTATTTTGCAAAGGGACGTGAGACTCAAAGTGTCCTTGTTATCCGCATTCATCATATTAGTTAGTTTGTTTACCTAATCAGCTCCTGAGACATTGCCTGCTAAAGAAAGAAATCTCCCTGAGGTTGGCCATGAGCCAGGAATCCGAATTAGCAAAGGGATATTTTGAGGCATCTAGGGTGTTACTGTGTATTGTTTCTGTATTGTTTCAACCTAAAATTTTCACTGGTTACACTAATTTTCTTGGCTGCTACTTTCCAAGCTGGGGCACACAGACAGGAAAATTGGTAGTGGCCTTTTTTGTCTTTCTAATAAAAAAGTTATTTTCCCTGCCCAAGCATTCCTCATCTCTTAAAGGAAATTTCCAGGGTAGATATAATGGGGAATTTTTGCTTCACCAAATCTCACATACTGCCTTTGACATAGCATTTCAACAGGGGTCTTTCAAGTAACAAGCTTAGTGGAGCACAAGATGGTCCCAGCCCAAAGCAGTGCACGCTGAAATGTCCACTAGATGGCCACAAGCAAATGCACGTCCACACATGCACAGACACACAGACACACCGGCACTCGCCCCACCAGCACATGCCTTTGCCAGGCTGCGGGGAGCAGCTGCACACAGCTGTTGGTAAACCAGCAACTAAAGCAAGGGACAAAATCCCAAGTCCCTCCAGCAACACTGAGGCCATCTCACGATGGTCCCATGGACTAACAGGTATATCTTCTTTGCTCTCTGACAATTCCCCTGGCGCAAACCTTCAGCTTCAGGGAGCCAAAATGTCGCTCTGTATGATCCCTGCAAAGAAGCCATTTGTGATACTGATCTCTTCAAGTGAGGACACAACAGAGAAACCCTGTCCTGCCCAGCCAGGCAGCCTGGGAGCTTTCTGGACTTCTCCTGTGGCATTGCCTTGGGTTGTAATTCGCTGTCATGGTCCCACATGACATGATGGTGCTGATGGCTTTCTGACCCAACACACTCCTGTCCATCCAGCACGACGCTCTTCTCCCAGGGATTCCAGCCATCTCGGGCTGAACCGTGCAAAAGCTGAACTTCTCATGTTCATCCACCAGATCTCTTCCCTCTGTGGCATTTACTGCCATGGGAAACATCCAGACATCTACACCAACACCCTGTAGTTGCTTATGTTCCTTTCCCCACCACGCTGCTCTGGACTGATCCTGTCACCTCACTGTATGCACAGCAAAGCATTGGCACAGAGAAGCTCTGTTTCTCAGTGCAAGCTCTTCACACCTCTGCCTGCATACTGTTTTCCCCCCTCCTGGACTGGAAAAACCTGGTCAGGCCCGCTATCCCCCTCACAGCAGAACACTGCTCCTAAAATCATGCCCAGCGGCATACCTGTCACTTCCCCACTTGAAGCCCTTTGATGGGCCCAGCTGCAGACCAGAGACCACCACCAGCTCACCTCTACGCCCGGGGCCCTGCTGCTGTCTCAGCACTCAGTTCCTCCTGACAACTACACATCTCCCTTTCTACCTTCTTCCTTTCCAACCCAAGACTCTACAATGAGAGTAGTCAAAATGAAAACCTCCTCTGAAAAAATAGCAATGTCCTCACCCTTGTATCGGGCAGGGCCAGTGGCCCTGGCTGGGTTCAATCTGAGGATGTGAGCACTGCAAAGAACGGCCTCATATCTTCCTCGGAGCATGTCCCCATCTGCACTCACGGGCCCTGGGGCTTTATAAGGAATTGCCACAAGAGTGTAAGGTCTGACTGGGTCCTGGGGCTTCCCTGAATCCCTCCCCTGTAGCGATCACCCCAGGAAAGCTTCCTGTCCCCAGGCTGCTGGAAGAGACTGCACCACTTGTGTAAGCCTGGAAACGGTTTATTGCTGTCTTTTCAAATGTAATGTCAAAATTATTGGCACTGTTTATGGTGACATCACTTTCTATGGCTGGTGTAAAGTGGGTATGAAGTTAAATGAGAGCAGTAAAGGTTGCACATGGGCTGCATGGCTGATCGCAGGACTCATCATCCCTTCTCTTAGTAAGCACTGGGAAAGAGCAATTCCCATACACAGCATGGCAAGAGCCCTTCCTGGTAACAGCCGGAGTCGTGTCTGACCCACTCGGCTAACAGGTCCAACCAGACATACTGAGATGAGCTGTGAGACGGTACTCATCCCTCTCAAGCAAAGACATGATGGTTCATCCAAGGTTGGGTCTCCTCTAAGCTAAACTAGCACAGGGCACACATTGAATACAGGCTCAATACAGCACCCAGCAAAAAAGTACATGCTATTACCATGCCACCGGTCCTGCAGGCCAGGCCTGCCTCTGAATCCTGCTCTTAAAAGCACTACATGGGCCAAGTATAGCTACTCGTTGCAATTTATCTGACTTATGCAGCCAAAGCTGTAAAATCCCTCTTGACCAGGGAACGTGTCTTAAACGGTGTTCCCTTGGCAAATCTGGGGTTTTCACCTGGCCTTGCCACCTCATGTGGTGACGTGTTTTCTCACCTGTTGTAACCTTCAAAAAGTGGAGAACTTCATCAGGTGCCGGGCTGCCATCTTCCCCAAAGAAAAACAAGTGTGCATATGATGTGCATGGTAGGTGTAGTGAGATCAGTAGTTCAGCACACGCTCAATCTGTGCAACGCATCTGCACAGCAAATGCATCCCTCAGACATTGACTTCATCATGGCGAGACCATAATGCCAGCTGACCAGCAGCTTAGCTGGAGCTACAGCTCCATATAGGCTGCCAGATGCTGGGACGTGGCAGATAAACATCCAAATTCCTCTTTTCCTAACATGCTGATTGAAAAACAGGAAAAACATCAGGGTTGTGGGTGCACGATAGTCACAGGAAAGCTGGCAAGAGTGCGCCCATCATCCTAGTCCACCCAAATCCAGGGAGACATTCGTCATCGTCACAAAGGGTGATACTGCACATCCATCCTTTGGGTGCTCACAATGTCTGGCTCCGTTAACCAAGCTGCTATCCTGCCTGTATAATTTCATTTTGCCTCCTTTTCCCCCACTAACACTGCTCTGCAGGTTGTCTGGCACAGAGGAAACCTTAGCATAGGTCTTCATAAACATCCATATGCAATGTACTCTGTGAACATGCGGGGACACACCATATTATCACCTTCATGTTAGAGCAAGACGAGTCAGGGCAGTCAGGGGAGAAACATCACATTCCCTTCATGATGCCTTTCAATGGGCACCAAAATCAGAGCTTGGGACGCCAGCCTTCCTCAGAGGCAGTGGAGCCCTGCTTGTGCTCTGGGGCTGCCCTTGCATGCCAGAAGCAGCTGCATGTTGCCCTTTCCTTTATCAGTACACACAGAGCAAAGGGCAAGGGTGTGCTCTGGCCTTCTCCAGAAAAAAACATAGGAGCCAGAGGCTGTGCACCAGCAGGAGACGGTGTCTGCAGCACTACCTGGTGCCCACCATTTCCGGAGATAAGGCTCAAGCCCGTCCCTGCGTGCATGGGGATAGCCAGGAAAGTCCCCCCTGAGGGCTACAGCGTGGGCTCACCAATGCACGGGAACTCTTGGTGCGCTGAAGCATTAGCTGGAAGATATCTAAGGAAATGTGTTATGTATTGTAAAACGTTGTAACATATTGTAATAAGTTTCCATGCAGCAGCTTGGACTGAGCACCAAAAGGAGAAAGTTGCAGTCCTTTACAATCTTCTCTTAGGAAGATACATGGTAAGGACCGTGTTTGCACTTCCTTGCCTCATGCAATAAGAGATATCTAATCAGCCAACCTCAGTAAATCCTTCACCGGGCTCTCTTGAATCTGGGGAAGGAGGAGGACCACCAGAGCCAAAGAGCAGGCCAGAACAGCGGTCTGTCCCCTGACCACCACCCAAGAAGTCAGGACTGGCAGTTATATTGGCTGCACTGGGGTGGCCCTTCAGCACTCTACTCCTACCACGTGTCTGCTCCTGGCTCTACATGTTTCTCAGCTCTGTGCACCCTTAACCTTCTTAACCTTCATAATTCACGACTCCAGGAGTTTTCACATGACACCTTACAGCTGCAGAAGACTCATGCTCCAGGCATTGGCCACTGCTGTGCCACTGACACCTGCAGCCGACATTGTCAGCTTGGGCTAGTGCACAGCACAGCTAACGGTGTGATCTGCAGAGCTGGCAACACACAACCCACTTGTGGATGCTGCTCACACCAGGGCAGCACATCCGAGCTCACCAGGACATTCCCAGGTATCCCCCATGCTTAGTCCACCCAAGCTAAGATGTCCCAGGCAGAGACCCTCCCCCAGTTGTCACTTAGCCACTGAAGCCTTGATCTCAGTCATGGTCATCATATAAGCTCAACAAGTTGGTCCAATCAACCAACAAATGGCAGGGTGCTGTAGTGACAGTCATGGGGGACTCTGAGTTGGAAGGATGGCAGTGAAGCCAAAGATACGAAGAGACCTAGAGGTATCAGAAACACCTGATGGACATAAAACAAGTTATCTTGGAACGGACATCACTGGCACGTCTGGCTAAGAGCAGTGATCAGCACAGATACTCATCATGTACATTTACATGGATGGGCTGGCTAAATCCCAAGGGGATTGGCTAAATCTAAGGGGCTGTTTCCCAACAACACTCACAGTTCTGCCTCCCTCTGGGTGAGCCAAGCAGTGCCTTTAGAGAGGAAAGGGTAGCACGGATGAGAAGGTATTTCCCCCAGTGGAATACCCTGCAGACCCTGCAGGTGAGCCAGAGCTTCCCAGAGGCATGGGCAGGCAGCCTGGCTGCACTGGGCTGGCCGAACAACACGGTACGGGCTCACCCAGCCTGGCAAAGTGCTGCTGCTTATCCACACTGTAGCAGGTCAGCTCCAACAGCCAGGCAGGAGTCAGTCAGTAGATTACTTCTAGACCACAGTGGGAACATAATCCCCTTTTTTTATTACATATGTATAAATTTACAAATGCGCAACACGCATGCCACGGGCCTTTATATAAGTCACAGGAAGGTGACCAGGTATAAACAATGTTTCCCTTGCTATGAATTTGGAGAGAAAGCTGCAGCTGAAAGCTCTAATAACTACCAGCCAAAGTTTCAGCTCTGCCTTTGCTCAGACAGTTGGGAGCCTAACAGAAACCCACTGAAACAGAAAGTAGGGAGCAAACTGTGCTTCTCACACCAGGCAGGTCCTAAACTGAACATCTCTTGCTGCTCCCAGGGCAACGCCACTCAGTTGACAGAAGAGCACCTAATGCTTTCTCACAGCCTCTGATGAAGGTGGCCTCTGGAAGCCACCTTTGCTGTAGGATATTGTAGCAACAGTTTGTTCTCCAACTCAGTTCCTCTTTTCTGCTCCACAGAAGGACCTGCCAGCCTCGCGCGTGCAGAGATCAGGGTCATCTGTATGTCTATTGAGGACTAGACTTCTCAACACTGCACAGGCCTGTGCAAAACCTGGCTCGCAGAACACCTGCAAAGAAGGGCAACGAAAAGGCAGAGGAGGTTCATGCTGCCAGAGAAGAATCAGAAGAAGTTGTCGAGATCTATCAGGGTAAAAGATAAACACCACAGAGAAAAATAGATCCATTAAGAAATAAAGGGGAGAGTAAATTAACCGTGTCTCTAAAGTGCCTGTGTTATTGAACTGTTAAAAAAATCTCTATTCAAAGTCAGGAAAGGAGGAAAACTTTATAATAAAGGATCATTAAAGGAAAACCTGAACACACAACCATCAGCTGGTCCCTCTGCCAGGCATCCTAAGGCTGGAGGGGAATTAACTATTGAGCTTGCTGGGCTGCCCAATTATTTTTTTAAAAATCAGTTGTGAAAAACTGCAGCGGTATCAAAAGAGAGAAAATAAAGTTCATCATTAAAAGAAGGAGTGAATGCAAGTGTTCCCAGCACAGGGATTTAGGGTAGCATTTCCAGAAGAGCTTAAGTGATGGAGGAACCGCAGTGCCTAAGCTAACTCGGAGAAGTGTTACCCTTAACCTACTGTTGTTAAGAAAATAGTGGGATAAATGCGGGGAAGAGTTGTCACAGCCTGGCATTAAGCCTGCAGAGCCATTCCTCATTCTTCTGGCCGTGATGAGGAAAGTCTTTGTGAAGGCACTCCACAGCAACGGACTACAGCATATTTTGTTGCCTGCCTGTTTTTCCTCTTGCAGGGAGCTTGAGTGCCCCGACACTTGAAGGTATCCGACCCTCAGCGATGGTGTCTCCAAACCATGGAGAGAACAAGGAAGGAGCTATCACTGCAAAGCCCCATTTGCCTCCCAATACTGTGGAGGAGCACACCAAAAATCACATTGTCCCTTATGCTGCAACAGTCATAAACATCTTTCAAGGAACAGAGCAGAAGGCAAGGACAGGCAAGTTTGGTTTTATTTGTTTTTCTGTCCCATTTAGAAAATCGGTCAGTGGCTGAAGAAACTCAGGGACTGAACATAGAGGGATAAAAAGGTGCCTGGGTATACAAAATATTCATACCTCTATACGTCCATCTCTGCACTAAAAAACACCTTTTAAACTGCACCTACAGCCCCAGCTGTAGCAGGGTAAATCCCCCAAGCTGAGCAGGTAACCTGCATGGTCTAGCAACAAGCAGGAGAGTCCCCGCTTCACAGTAAGCTGAAGAGATGTTCCTGGCCCTCCATTTTCCTTCTTGTCTCCTGCCACATTTTCTTCCTCTGTCCAAAGCCATGCGGTGTAAAACTTTTCAGACAGTAATCCCTTTGGGAAGGCTTGCCTGGGCCCCTGCTCTTGCCCATCACCCAGCCCCTCTGTTTGCAGCTCTGGTAATTAACTTGTAAACGAAGTTCTAGCACATGGACTGAAAAACGGGCCATAGATAAAGGGTAATGAAAACACTCCATTACAGAAAGGGCCAAATTAAACAACTCTTAATTGAAAAATGGAAATGAATATGAATTTAGATCAACTAAACAAGCATGTTATTGAAGAGGCAGCAAAGTGGATGAGCTCCTCACATACCAATTAAAGACATGAAGGCAGAGATGCACCATACGCCACGAGAAACACTCATAATAATATTCTCACCAAGCCAGTAAGTTTGATTAGTTTTATTACTCTCACTTGTACACTTCCTACATTTCTAAAAGCATAGGGGAAGTTAATGACACTTATCTGGTATCACACTGCCGTGGCTTGCCCCAGTGCTCAGGAATTATTGGCAAAGGTAGCCAGCACTAGCTGCTCAGCTCTATTTCATGATTAACTTCTTGCAGGGCTTGCAGGGTTCTTAAAAAAAATTAAGATACTGAAATGGTTGGCTCACACAGCAGCAACACTTTCAGCTTCTCCATCACCTTGGTAATCTACCTCCAGCCACCCTAATCGCTCTGGTAATCTCCCTCCAGCTACATGATCTCCATGAACATGCTGCACAGAGATACAGGTGGGAACCTGCTGGCACTGTGCCTCGTGCTGGCCTTTCTCTCTTCTAAGTGTGAGAGTCACCCAGTTTGAGCAAGAATAGACAGGTCCTCACTTATTGAGAGTAATAGTGACAAGCATAACCTTACAAAAACCAACACCACCACTACTTTCTGCAGCACTAAGAAATCCCTTGGTGGCCATTCCAGGCGCAGATTCAGGAAAGGTCAGCAACTGCATGGAGCAATCATCCCCATTCCACACCTACACCATGGAATTAGGATTATTTTTTAATTTTTACAATTCAATGCTCTGCAGCAAGCAGGAAAAGCTGGCGGGAAGGGGAGAAGCCAGGGCTACTAAAGCTGCATAAAGCCAATTTTTCCTTCACACTTTCTGTCATGTTTTTTGAGGGAACTCTGTGGGTTCACTCCTGAGCTCCTGCTCAGTGCAATACAGGTTCCTCAGGCCTTTCCAAATTACGTTCACCTCTAAATACAGAACGCTTTTGCAAAACTGAAGCAAGGTAAGCCTCTTGTTCTGGAAAAAATACTCTTGGTACGAATGCTTCCCTCCAAATGACCACCCCTCCTGATTTCCTCCATCCCCGTTCAACTCCTAAAGGGCTACACAGTGATACCAAAATGTGTTAACCTGATAGCAGCTAAAACAATACATTTTCAATTAGCGTTTTAGTTGGCTTTGTTTTGGTTTTAGCCAAAATTGACCTCTTAGCTGCCTGACAAAGCTTGCTGAATACACAGACAATCCCCACTCCTCACACATGGCACCAGCGTCTCCTTGGGGTTTCTTTTGCTTACGTGAGCAATTTTATTTGTCCCAAAAGTCTTCATCCACATAATTACCATACAATCATTTAACAACAAGAACTCACAATTTTTAGCACTTTTATTCTCTTTTTTAATTGATTATTTCCCTTAAAAGGTGAATCTAGTGTCTCCACAATGGCAGTCAGGATCTTATTTTTTGGAAATACTGAACTGATAAATCGATTTGTTTGATCAGTAGGAGACATACTGTAGTGACAAACATATACAGTCATTTCAATAATCCCAAATCAAACTGTTACTGAACTTTAATATTGTAGATACTGGTGTTTAAAGTTTGGAACTGTCACATATTAATAAATTCAATAGGGATAACTTATCTAAAATCTACACATTACACTTAAGAGTATCTGTTATGAGAAACACACTGATTTAAGTCAGAATACTTGTCAGCTTGAGGCCATTTTGAATACTTTAAATTGTCTATTAAGGATATACTTCCCCGCAGGAATCTACTTACCTCACCTGGATTTTACAGAATGGTCTGGCTTTATTCTAAGAGCGGCACTTCAACTCTTCTGAATATTCTTTCAAATACATTGATTAACGTAGTCTTTTTCAAGTATCTTGCAAAATGGCCAAAGTGACATCTGGTCTGACTTGTGCAAAGTGTCTCACTAGGAAAATTAAATTCTTTTCTCACGTTGCCCAACAGGAGGATGCTCATGGTCCTTCCAGGAGCAGCCAGCTCAAAAGGGGAGGAAGATGTATGCAATGTGAAAGAGTGCTGCCTTGAAAAAAAAAACAAACCACGTTGTTCTTCTCTTTAAATGGAGGATTTGAATATTTTTTCCTGAATTCAGGAATTCTCTCAAACCAATAACTTTCTTGGCCTCTGATGGCTAGTTGTAGTGTTCTGCTGAAGGTTTTACATGCAAGCAGTTCCTGTATATCATTCTCTCAATTGCACTCTTTGAATTTCACTTTCGTATTGAATTTCATACGTGATTTACTTTCTCTTTGCCTACTACCTCCTGAGAAATAATTCCATGAATGAAAATAAGGGGTAGATATCACTCTTAGGTGTGGATCCAGTGAGAACCCACATGAAATGCTGTGAAAGTCCACAGCATGTGATGCTCACAACAATCTTAGAAAACACTTTCATTAATGACCTACAAGAAGGAGAGAACAATGTTGAAAGATGGGAAGAACTGCAAGCTACAATGAAAATGCAAAAACATAGAGCTCCCTTGAGGAGTTAGAAACTCATGCAAGGAAAAAAAAATACGATTACATGAAATTATAAATATTATGAAGAAGGGAATAAAGATTCATTGTCAGCTGTCTCTTCCAAGGGGCATTAAATGATGCTAATAGATTCAAAGCAAGATTTACTTCACTTGTGCAGTTCTGCTGCAGAACTTCTTGCTGCGGGATATTAAGATATTTACATGTGTTCAAAATCCAAGGAGGCTGTCAAAGTACTCAGTAAGTATTGCTAGATAGCTGCCCTGCTCTCATACTCTTCTCTAACATCCACCTCTTGCCAGTGTCAGAGCTGGTAGGGCCGTTATTATGCCTGTTAGACAAAGTTAATAAAATGCCATATGAAACCCAGAACACTGAAGGGAAAATCCTGAGGATAAAAAAAAAAATCTGTCTAAAAAAAGCTTGACATGACTGAATTAGATAAATAGAAAGAAATAAATATGGAAGCAAGTAGACCAGTGCTAATCCGAGGCTGTTTCTGCAAGGACTCAGAAGTCTAGCTGAATTGGTGTGAACACACCCGGTGTGCAGCTGTAGGCACACGTGGTCCCTTATCTCCAGGAAGACTGACAGGCAGGATGGGTTTCACAGAAGAACAACCACATGATTAAGAGACTAGCGTGTGATTTATGAAGAATGATTTAAGAAAAGATCTTCACAGCTTGCTTAAGCGATGATGAAAACCAAAAGTGACAGCCAGGAGAAGAAATAGCTTAGATTTATTTAAAGAGTGTGAACATCATAACAAGGGGGAAAGAATTAGGCTCAAACAAAAGGGGCTAAAGTTGAAAAGGAACATGAGGTGAAATATCAAGAAGCATGACCTAGGTTGGGAATCATCTCGTCATAGCTTGTGACACACAAAAAAGTATGGACAAAGAAACTTCATAGAATATGTGGTAAGGGACAATCAGGTGCTGACCCATTGGAAAGATCAGTGGTGCTCAGGACTCCCTGATGCTCACCCTGGCAGGGTGCTCATGCTCTCACACAACAGATGCCACAGAAATTCTGCTGTTTCTCGTGTTTTCCTCTTTCATGATGAGCAGAAGTGTTACTCACAAGCACTTTCTCCTGGAATACATGTGCCATTAGCAACACCTGGTGTTCAGAGCAGCCACACCACAGGGTGCTTCTGCTGTCCAAATCTAACCTGATCTTTAGGGCAGAGGGGTCACAGTAAGGAGCACTCCTAGGTTTAAAACCTCTGCAGTACAGGAAGAGTAGGCAGTTGTTCATTAGCCAGCTGCAGAATGACATGCTGGCAGTAAGTCAGTGACAGCTAAGATATGTTAGTCACTATTCCACTTCCAAATCAGATAAAACACTGAGTCTCAGCACTAGAAGGATGCTCCAGATGCTGAAGCAGTACATGCAGTGTCCAGCTCTGCACTGTCTGCCATAACATCTCCCTCCGCCTCACCCATAGTGACGGCCCTCAGCTCTGGCCAGAGAAATGGTGCCTCTGCAGTTCAACAAATACTGTGCCACTAGATGAACCTCTTTCTTGAAAAGGCCCTTTATGGGAAATCAAAGGATCTTCTTTCCAGCCCAGCATCAGATGGTGGGTGCAGGCAACACTAAACTCCCGACAAGTCTCTCCCCTCTTGACTTGATGTCCTACAGGGTCACAAGTGGAGAAGTGACCCTCCATCCAGCTCACTCTCTATAGAGGCAAAGCATCAGGGCCTGTTGCTCAGAGCAAAATCCTAATGCGTCAGGTAGCATTTCATACGATGGGCCGTTATTTCTGAAGACTGGTGGAAATCCTGTCAGCATGCAGGTTATCTACAAGCTCTTAGGTCAGCAGGAGTCCTGCCAGCACAACAGGATAAGAAGCACAACTTGCTTTTATAAAAGTCACTCATGATTGAGCACAAGAATGAGGGCGGTGAGGGGGGCTCAGGACTGAGGGAAAAAGGGCTGCACTTTTGTTTGGGAGGATCTCCCTGTCCCTGCACAGGGTCATGCCTCAGCAGCTTCCAGCATCAGGGTTATCTTGCTAAATGCCCTCTGAGATACCTTCCAAACCCAAGAGGAAGCAGCCTCCTGGGCCATTGCTTTAGCAAAGAGCGAGCACAGGCTGAAGGAACAGATCGGCGGGTGCTGGGCATGCATGAGGGACAGAGCAGAAGGAAGAACCAGGGAAACCAGGACCCTCCCAACACCACGTGGCACTCAGGCCAATGCCTCTTGTAGAAACTGCTATGCACCAGCCACAGAGGCAGCCACTGCCACTGTGCGGGGGACCAGGCCAGTTTAATCCCCAGCCAGCCAAGAAACTTCACCTGCACCAGCAAAAATGGGTTCAAGGCTTGGCCATTACAGCCTTGTGCCTTGTGCAGGAGCAGGGCATGGGGAGGAGGGAGGCAGCAGAAGCTGCTGGAGTCCACCCTTGTGAACGTCATCTTTGGTCTGTCCAAGCACACTGTGTCTCCCACGCTGTACACAGCAGCTGCAAGTCTTCTCTGGCTTTTTGGGCTGCAATGATTGTTTGCATACTGGTTGCCATGCACACCAAAGGCTGGTGCTGGCACAGCCCTGTGGCTCAGGCTGCTCCTTACCGCCAGAGGATTCACCACACAGCAGCGATACTCCACACAGCCTTGTTCTACCTCCTCACAGTGGCACGACAGGACTGGCATGTAATTAAACCCCAGACATTAAAAATCATTAACAAGAAATTATCCCCAGAAACTTTCAGGGAAGCTTCACTTGAGGAGGCAAATGCAGTGGAAGTGCAGAGACGGTGCAAGCACCTCACTGGGACTTACCCTTCATTCCCACACTGTGGTCCTAGCTGCCTGTGACACCCCTGTGCATCCTCCTGCGCCCAAAGGAGCAGAGATGAGCTCTTTCCCTCCCACACTGCCCACCCAGACCCAGTCTCCAGGAGGCTCTCTTCTTGCCTATACCACCAAGACCTTGAAACGCCGCAGTCTTTCCTTGCACACCAGTTCCCCTTCAATGATTTAAGATTCCCTCTGTTATACACACCCCGAATCACTGGTACAACACGCCACGTACAGCACATGTTGACATACAAACACCAAATAATACAAATCTGCCAAGAACAGCTGATCTGGCTACCTACTCATCGGGAGCAGGGGAGTGGACAGCCTGGGAAGGTTTATTCAGAGCAATGTCGGCCTTCCCATGCCGCTACCTTTTCTTCAGGGAGGGATGAACATGGCCGAGAGGGGCAGGATAAAGGGGTCCAAGAGATATGATTACCTGTATCCTGTCTTCTGGCAACTCTGTTTTCATGGCCAACATCTCTCTAGCATATACATCAGGATAGTGGGCCTCATTGAAGGCCTTTTCCAGCTCCTCCAGTTGGTAGGATGTGAAGATTGTCCTGAGGGGAGTAAAACTCTTTGATCAAAAAACGTAAGAAGAAGAAGCAAAGACGATGAAGAGTCAGAGAAATGGACACAGAAGCTACAGAAACCTGGGTAACCTGATAACGCATAGCTTTCCCCACCCCATCTCCTGTGTTTCTGTGCACAAAAGGTCAAGTGCCAGGGTGAAAGGAGAACCAGAAAATGCCAGAAGACAGCACTTTAAACAGTTACAAATCACCTTCCCTTTAGGGACTTCCCTCTGGAGATGGTCCCTCCCGAGCAGCGAGCAGCGAGCACCCGCAATCAGGAGCAATGGCACCTGCTCTTACATCTCAGATCCTGCTGCCTCTTGTGAGGATCCTGGGGGTGTCCCTATCCCTCACCCCTCCTCTGACAGGAGAGCGCACCCACCCCTGACCAGGCTTAAAACCACCCCCCTCCTCCTCTTGCATCCAGAGGTTTCTTAACCCTTTGATAGTTACGCTGAGATAAAGCGGCATCCCCTCAGCACCCCATCTGGAGAGGTGCTGAGCCCTTCCCCAGCTGCCGGTCCTTAGCCTCTTCAATCTCCACAAGCAAATAATCCTCCCCTGGAGCCCCGGTCCTCAGCTGAATCCTCCAAAGGTTTTATCCACTCTGCTCCCCACTGCTTTTCACCAGTCCTTCCCTACAAAAGCCAGTGCCAGCTCCCTTCCTCTGCCTTTACCCTGGTTGCTTCCACTCTGATATCCCATTAGCTGCTCCCTGCCAGTTTGCATTACCCCATTATCCTCTGGAAATCCTCCTGGACCGCCCTGGGCGGGCAGCAGCCCAACCCGCCTCTGCGCAGCCAGTTCTCAGCTCGGGACAACCAGATTGAAAAATCAGCAGCTGGAAAGCCAAGACGGATGAAAGCCCTTCTCCAGGGGATGGATGAGAGGTCTCGGACCACTTCCACTCCCCAAGGGTTAAAACTTCCACCCTTCAACCCCCCAGTACACAAAACACAATTTTCAATAAAAACTAACAACGCTCCAATGGCAAAAAAAACCCCAACGAATTGCAGCCTTTGTTCAAAGTAATGTACAAATATATTATCAAACTAAGAAACACGTAGCTCCCAGAAGGGGGAAGGAAAGAGGAAAAAAAAGTCTTTTCCTAAAATACATCCGAATTTCAGAAAAGCCCTACAATTCCACAGAACATAAACAGAAAATCTCAGAAATATCCTCCGCTATTCAGAATCGAAAGGATTCCACCAGATTGATAACATTACTAACAAAAGCAGCGTGCAAATGCAAGGGACCTGCCTGCAATCAGATCCTTCTTTAAATTCACTCCTAAATCCATTCTCTTTTCAGTTTTCCTTCAGCTCCGACAAATCTGTGAACTCTAGGGACAGCAGAGGCACATTAACTGGTGTATTTTCTCTCCCTGGGACCACAGGAAAAATTATTCCAATTTTGATCCAGTTCAGATTTCAAGCATTCCACTCTACCCTCCTCTGACCAGAGCGCCGAAGCCCAGCAAGGCTCACCGGCGGGAGGGTTTTGCCTGACATTCAGCTGAAGTTTTCCCCTTTTAGCTGTCGTCCCTGGGTAGCCCCTGTCTCTTTTGCAATACACAATCCATTCTCCCTTTCAGTGTTTCTATCCTGCAGATATCTGCAGACTATTGGCCTGTCATCTCCCAGCCCATTCCTGGTACAACTAGAGGTCTTAACCATTTAGTACAGAATATACAACTACAGCTAAATGTTGCAGGTTTGTTTCTGTCTAGAACTGAAAATAAAACAAATCTGAATTTCGTTCCCTCTCTCCCACCCAGACCGTGACCTGTACACCAGCCCCTACTGTGTTTTCACCCAGCCCTGTCTGGTCCACAAAGAAAACAAACCCGTATTTACTCCAGAGCACACAAACTGGGAGCATTTGCCTGGGGAGGGACCCCGGGTTTGGGATGAGCCCTCCAGACCAAGCCTCCTGTTGCGCGAATAGCAGGACGCCTCCTGGGATAGTCCGTCTCCTTCCACCCAGCATCCTGCTAAGCTTTCACTGGGGCATCTTTTAATCCACCCTTCCTGCATCGTGGCAGGATTGATTTAATTATTCCTAAATCACCCTCAGTGGATGGTGTCTGGCCTTCCTTTGTCCTGACTCTCTGGCCACAGCAATGCCAGAACCCAGCACGGGATTTTTCGTTTCTGTTTATAAGGCACAGACAACCCAACTCCATTTTAACTGTGGGAGAAGTCAGGCAAAGTCTATTACCCTGACCGTTCCTGAAGGGAAACCAAATCCCCTCCGGATCTCCCAAAGTGGGTCTGCGTTTCCTTAAGCAATTCTCCAGCCTTCTTCAGCTTTTCTGCAGGCTGTGTCTGATTCCCAACTATTTAATCTATTGGCAAAACATTTATTTATAAGTAATAAAATATTTAAATCATTGATAGAAATTGTCCCTTACTGATAGCCAGTATTAAGATTGCTATATGCTGAGCAGGGAATGGTTTTGATTATTTAATTGCTTCAGTTTTGGACAGGTTGATGATTTTTTTCCCCCTGAACACCGGTGATGCGCATCCCACCCAGATGCTCACAGGCTGCTCGGGTTTGCGGCTCGGGATACCTGGATCCGCAGCCAGAAAAATTAAATAAAAGAACACCTGTGGCCGATCCCCCGCTCCTTATAGGCACGTCCCCAAATCCGATCTGTTTTGGACGGGGAGAAAGAAAAAAGGGAAGGGCCCGGGGGAGAAGCCGCAGGGGCGCCGGGGCTCTCCGGCGGCCGGTGCCGGGAGGGGTATTTCGCTCCGGGCCGGAGCGGGGCGGCCCGCCGGGGCGGCGGGGGCTCGGCGCTGCCGGTGGCCGGTGCCCTGGGGAGGGGGGCGGCGGGAGCCGGCGGGGTGGCGGCCGCTCGCTTACCTGTGCCGCCTCTTCTTTCGTTTCTTGCTCTGGTTTAGGGAGGATTTGGACATTTTCCGGTCGCTGGAGGAGACATCCTCGGAATCTGCGGAGACACATGCAGCGGCCGTGGGCTGGGGCTCCCTCCCCGCCGGGGACCGCCGGGCAGGGCCGGGCCCGGCGGCTCCGCTCCCTCCGGCGGCTCCGGCCGAAGGTTTCGTTGCGATCGCGCCGCGGACGGGGCCCGCCGCCGGCCGCTCCCTTCAGCCGGCGCGGCCCCGGCCCCGGCCCCGGCCCGGGCGGCTCGGGGCGATGCACCCCCGCCAGGGAAGGCTCCGGGCCGGGACCGGGCTCTCGCTCTCCCCTCTCTCCCCCGGAGTCGTTTGCTGGGGCTGCTGTTGTCGCGCTGCTAAAATGCAGAGCCCGGCAAGCTCAACAAAACCGTAGGAAAATGGGGGAGCTGCGGCCCCCTCCCCGCGGCCGGGCACCCGCGGCCGCCTGCCCCAGGCCGGGGATCCCGGACTTCCCCGCAGAAACACCGGAGTGGGAAGGAAAAAATTGAGATTTATGGCGCTACCAGGAAAAAAAAAAACAAAACGGGAAGAGCTGGTGCCCGCCCGCGGCCCCCCGCTCCCCAGGGGTGCCCCGGCCGGGGGGTGTTAAGGGCAGGGCGGCGCCGCCTTTGCCCCGAAGGAGCAGCCGGGGGACGGAACCGGGACCCGCATTTCGATGCGCGCCGCTGTGCCCCGCGGCGGCCGGGGCTGGCCCCGCGCTCCGGCCGCGCTCCAGCCCCGTTCCTGCCCGCGGCGCCTCGCCACCCGCCCGGCCCCGGCCCCGGCGCCGGCGCCGCGCTGCCCGGCGGGCCGTGCTGCGGGCGGGGGCGGCGGGCACCGCCCGGGCCGGGCATCGCGCCGCTCCGGACGGCTCCGGCCGCTCCCGGGAGGAGGCTGGGGGTTGCCCCCGGGGCCGGGACCGGACGCTGCCGCCTGCCATCCCGGGGGGACCCGAGGCGGCCTGGGAGCGGGGCCTGCGGGCAGGGTTGCGGACGGCTGCTGCCGTCTAGGAAAGGGATGCCGAGCGGCCCCTAATTCCCCGGCAACGAGTTGGGGCCGCCGGGGCCGCGGGGGGGCCGCTCCGCCGGGGCTCCGCGCATCCCCGGGCCGGGCGCCCCCGGCCGCGCCATCACACCGCGGCCGCAGCCCCGGACGGGGAGAGATGCCCGCCCGCCCGCCCGCCCTTCTCCTCCTCCTTGGGACCGAAACGAAATCGCCTTCCCGCCGCCGGGCATGGGGCCTCCCGCCGGGGCGCCGGGTGCCGGTGGCCGCCGGGGGCGGGCGGCGGCGCTGGCGGGGCGCAGCGGGGTCCCCGGGGGCCGGGGACGTGCCTACCTGAGCTGGCCGTCTGGCTGCTGTCCAGCTGCCCGGGGGCCCGGGCCAGGGGCTGCAGGTGGACGCTCTGGGGATCGGAGAGCACCTCCAGGAAGGTGGGCTGGGTGTAGAAGCCGGGGATGCCGCCGGCTCCCAGCAGCCCCATGCCCACGCCGCCCACCCCGGCGGGGCTGAGCACGGAGCGGGCCGCCAGCAGGTGCCCGGCGGGCAGCGAGTCCAGGGCGGCCCGAGGGTGCGACGGCGGCTCCTTGTTCAAGCCCAGGATCTCCTGGATGCCGAAGCCGGTGCAGCGGGGAGGGGTGGGCCCGGAGCTGGGCTTGGCCCCGGCCGCGGGGGGCGGCGGAGGCGGCGGCGGCGCGGCGGCGGCGGCCGCGCCGTCGGGCTTGGGCTTACCGGGCAGGCTGGGGGCCAGCGCCGCGCCCGCTTTGCCCGTCATGCTGCGGCCGGCGGTCCCTGGTGCCCGCTCCGGGAATGCCTGGGAGCCCCCGGCTCAGGCCCCTTTTATCCGCCCAGCCGGGAGCCCGAGCGGGGTCAGAGCCGCGCAGCCAATCACAGGGGCCAGCCGCGATTAGGGATGCCAAAAAGCCGGCACCGCCGGCGGCGGGGCCGCTGCTCGGCGGGCTGGGGCCGGTGCCCGCCGGCGGGCTGGGGCCGCCGCCCGCCCCCGCGCCGAGAGGGGCCGCCCCGGCGGGGCAGGCCCCGGCCCCGCTTCGCCTCCAGCCGTGCTGGGGGAGGTGGGGTTAGGGAGGGATGAAGGCATCCGTGCTTTCATAAACACGGCTCCAACCTGGCCGCGCACGGCACGGGGCACCGGCCCCCGAGGAGAGATGCGCAAAACAGCCGTGTCGGAAAACGCCGGCGTCCCCGGCTTTCTTGCTCATCCCGTATTCTGAGATAAATATGGGTCAGCAGGGAAATAAGGGTGCACGGAGGAAACGTAAGGATTAAAGCCGAGCTGTGTTCCTTGAAAGTGTAGAGCTGGAAGCATTGTATTTTGGAGAAACACCTGGCTTCATGCCATCAGAGGTGGTGAAATAGCTGCTTGGACTCTCTAGACACCCCTGCCCACGAGCACAGTTTCTGAGCCACACGGTTCTACAGTAACTGAGAGCGCCTTTCACCACCCATGGGCAAGATACCAGACACCTCGTCCCTGCCAGCCCTAGCCCAACCAAAGACATTAAATTAAGCGAAAGCCTAAGGCATCCCCTGTTTCACTCTAGCTGAGGCAACAGCTCCACCACAGCATGTACTTTGATAGTTGTAAATAGTCCACAGTGGCTACTTCACGGTGGCCAGTTAAGCTGCTGGGACTGCAGCTCCAGGTCGGCACAAAAAGCCCATCGTCCACCTCAGCTCCGAGGAGAAGCATTTCCCCGTTCCTCCTCTTCTCAGCTTTGCAGGCCTCTGGGGTGGTCCATCAGGCCCAATGGCTCCTGCCTTCCTCTGAAGGGGAGGCTCTCCTAGTCTCTGGAGGAGACTCTGCAGTGCCCAGTGTGTGATGGCACAGCGAGGGCTGGGAACTGCCTCCGAAATCAGGGGGATCTGTCCAGGATGGCCATGGGTTTTTTGGACTGCCCACAGGCCGTGTCCTGCATACTCTGGGAATCCTGATTTAGAGTCTTGGCCTGCCAAAGGATTGGGGCTGCCGCAGATGCTGGATATCACGCCTTTCCTGAGCAAACCAAGGGCACCTCCACCCCAATGGCAGTATTGCTGGGGCCGTCTCCTGTCAGAGCTGCGAGGGAGTCATGTACCAACTTAATGTTTCAGATATTCCCAGCCGTGATTGTAAAGCAACTCGTGTCTCCACAGTGATGGAAATGGTTCATAAGAGGTGAATGAAGACTGCCGGGGTGCTGCAGGGGCCATCTGCTCCATATGGGACAGGGAGCCGGGAGTCAAGGGTGATAACACAGCCACTGGGGCAGGATCCCCCCAGCCAGGGCCCTGTTCCACCATACCTGAGCAAGGCAAGCAGAGCAGTTTGTAGGCAATAGCCAAGATCAGCCACCAGTCCAGATCACCAGACAAGTCAATGGGAATGAGGCAGATCCCAGTTCAAGCTGGGAAGTCAAGTCCCCAGGTGGGGTCCAGATGAGTGGGCTGCATGGCCAGGTACAGGCGTGGCTGCAGTGTAGCTCAGGCAGGAGCCAGGAATGAGCCTCAGCTTGTAACAGCTGCCAAACAAAGGAGGGGGGAACCCCTACTGAGGCTCCCTCCAGGTCTTTCCTAACAACAGTCCGTATCAGTGAGCTGACCTTGAGCAGCCAACTTCACTCCTACAAGGTGGGGTGGCTGCGCTACAGGCCCTGACAGGGTCACCACAAGCCATCCTACCACCTCAAACCTTGGTCGTGTCTTGTCTGTGTTAGCTAATGCATGGTTTGCCTTCTGTCCCTCCCCGCTGGGGCTCCCTGGGTATGGTATGCAATTTCCTTCCCCAGCATTCAGCCTGGAGTTACACAAACCCTGCCTCAGCATGACCGAGTCTGTTAGGGTAAAAATTCAAGCTATCAGGTTGCCAATAGATTATTCAGAACTTTATTCTGATTATTCCTTTAATTCTCAAGTTCTCCAGGAACTGATTTAAATTCCTCCAGGGACAGCTCCTCCCCACACATCTCTGATTCGGCTCTGCATTATCTGGGTTACATGGCCCCAAGCTGCAGTCTACTGCAGAACCAAGACCACCAGGTCTGAAGCCCTCTGAAATGTGACAACTACCTCTGTCCTACACAGCATTGGTGTGAGGAGGTGCACACTGCAGGTCTGCCTAAAGAACTGCCCAGGGCTCACACAGGGTGTAGAGATGCACAGGGGCTGCTTCTCAACTTGAGCCCATGTTCTCATCGCTCTTTGTGCACCACTCTTCCTCCCCTTTTTCCTTCAGACCTAGCTCTGATCCCTACCCAAGGACAGGTACAGGGGTGTGGGTTATTTGGGTATGACGTTTTCTAGCTTAAGCAGTACTGCCACAGAGCCCAGCTTGACAAGCCCATCAGAGCTTATCAGCCCAGGGTCCGCTCGACAGCATGTGTCACCACTATCATTTTGTGCCTCCTTGACTGGTGATTTGAAGCAAGCACTGTAGTTCATAGAAGGTTAATGCTCTGAGCGCTGCCAGGCTGTAGAGCTATAGACTTAGGGTCTTGCTGATACATACTGGAGTTTCTTGGTGTTTTCATTGCTTTGCTCCAAACACTTCATCACCTGCCCACTGGGGTGTCTTGCTGGCTTTGCAGTGGAATGTCACCCGACGGTACCCTGCATATCCTCACCTCTGTTTCTCCTGGGGGTGCTGGAGGGCCCTCCGTTCCCCTGACCATGCCTTCAAAGCTGTGAGGACAGCTCTGTCCCCCTCTGCCAAGTTCTTTGTGAGTCTCTGGTCGCTGAGCTGCAAAAACTCAGTGCTTGGCTGTCTGCTTTTCAGTATGCCTTCCCTCATTCCTCTTTGCTTCTCTGCAAGCTTTTGTGATTAGGAAACTGAACTTGTATTTCAATACTTACTTATATTTCAATACCTCTGTGCCTAATCTCTGGCAACATTTTCAACCTGTCTTGACCAGAAGAAATTCTGGCTTTATTTGAGCTATGTTTGCAGACGACACCAAGTTGGGCGGGAGTGTTGATCTGCTCGAGGGTAGGAAGGCTCTGCAGAGGGACCTGGACAGGCTGGATCGATGGGCCCAGGCCAACTGTATGAGGTTCAACAAGGCCAAGTGCCGGGTCCTGCACTTCGGCCACAACAACCCCATGCAGCGCTACAGGCTTGGGGAAGAGTGGCTGGAAAGCTGCCTGGCAGAAAAGGACCTGGGGGTGCTGGTCGACAGCCGGCTGAACATGAGCCGGCAGTGTGCCCAGGCGGCCAAGAAGGCCAATGGCATCCTGGCCTGTATCAGAAATCGTGTGGCCAGCAGGAGTAGGGAAGTGATCGTGCCCCTGTACTCGGCACTGGTGAGGCCGCACCTCGAATACTGTGTTCAGTTTTGGGCCCCTCACTACAAGAAGGACGTTGAGCTGCTGGAGCGTGTCCAGAGAAGGGCAACGAGGCTGGTGAGGGGTCTGGAGAACAAGTGTTATGAGGAGCGGCTGAGGGAACTGGGGTTGTTTAGCCTGGAGAAAGGGAGGCTGAGGGGAGACCTCATCGCTCTCTACAACTACCTGAAAGGAGGTTGTAGCGAGGTGGGTGTCGGTCTCTTCTCCCAAGTGACTAGTGACAGGACGAGAGGAAATGGCCTCAAGTTGCGCCAGGGGAGGTTTAGATTGGACGTAAGGAAAATTTTCTTTACTGAAAGAGTGGTTAAACATTGGAACAGGCTGCCCAGGGAAGTGGTGGAGTCCCCATCCCTGGAGGTATTTAAAAGACGAGTAGATGAGGCACTTAGGGACATGGTTTAGTGGGCATGGTGGTGTTGGGTTGACGGTTGGACTCGATGATCTTAGAGGTCTTTTCCAACTTCAATGATTCTATGATTCTATGATTCTATGATTCCTCAGCTAAATGGCTCAGATGCTCTCCTGGGGAAAGGAACCTCAGCAACCTCAGATCCTCTCACATTTTCCTGATCCAGCTCATCCTTTGCCTTCTTCCATTGTTCTGCTGCATTATCCTTGATGTTGAACTTTTCCACTTCTCTCATTTCTGTTTGCAAATCTGTCCTTCATCCAGGGCACACGTATTGGGCTGGCTTGGTTCTTCATCCAGTCTTGACTTTCTCCCAGCCTCCTTCTGTGTCCATGGACATCCTGAATCCCAGTAGAAGCAATGTTTGTCATCACCCCCTCAGTCTGCAAAGAAGTCTCACTTCTCCTCCATTTCTATCACATAAGTGTGTTATGTGTCATTTCTTTCAGCACCCGGTTCAAAGCTGTCCTGCCCTTTTTCTAGACAAACTTCAGTGGATTCACACCGATAGGTCACACACCTGATCTCCCCGTGCTCTTCCACCTCCTCCACAATGGCTTTTGGGTCCTTCTAGCACAGCCTCACTTGTCTCGGTCTCCTCTGCATGATCTCCCAGTGGAAGTAGCCATGCAGCTCCTGCCTACGTCCATGCAGATCGTGCCTATCTCCTTTCAAATCCTATATGGGGAAAAATACTTTGAATAAAAGTCTCTCCCAGTACATTTTCATTTTAGCTGTGTTCTTTAACTTTGGGGACGACTGGTGATCTACTGAAGTCACAGGCACCAGGCATTTTCACATTATCCTTCCACCATATGTTGCACTATAGATGGATATAGGACATGATAATGCTAATGTGACAAGAACAAACACTTGCTGTATTAATAAAAACTGCTGAGACACAAAGAGTGACTAGAGCTACCTACCCACAGATGTTGTAGATTCTCTCTGTCACATAAAGTCTTCAAATCAAGGCTGAAAGTCTTTTTAAGAGATGATCTATAACTCATCCAGAAGCTATTGGCCCAATGCAGAAATTATTTGGTGAAGTTTTGTAGCCTATTTTATGTTGAAGTTCAGGCTAGAAGGTTGTAATGCTCCCTTCAGGCCCTGAAATCTTGGACTTCATGGAGCTCATGTTGTCTGTTAGATATGTTCTATCTAAAAAAAGGCCTTCACATATAAGAAGCTTCTGATGTCTATTCCAGTGTCCCGTTGAACATATCTTTTTCTTTACATGTCAGTATATTGATTTCTAAATAATCATTGGAGATACAAAGTATGTGATGAAAAGGAGATTATGGCACCTGTCATGCCCATTGCTAAATGCTCTCAGCTGGCAGCTGCTGGCTGAGTTACTGCAGCCCTGAGCAGACCTCTCCGTTTCTGCCTGCTCTGAATTATCCTGGTAGTTTTGAACTGCACCTCCTAACTCTTGGGTAAAATCCTCGCCCTACTGAAGTCAGTGGGACCTTGGTCACCGACATTTAACAGAGCTAGGATTTCACTTTGCATAGCACTTCTGGCATTTTGCTTTTTTTCCATTATATCTCATCTTCTCTCCTGACACAGATGCATCCATATTTCTCCTGTTGTTTCTCTCCTGTGGTTGAGCGCCCCCATTCATGCCACGTGGAGCATCCAGCTGCTAGGACTCAACCACACCGCACCAGAGGCCGTTCTTCTGTCCTGCAGTTTTTCTGTGGTGAGGACAGAGCAACTCATGACACATTTCCTCTGGCATCTTTCATTGGGCAGCTCAGGACAAGGGGTTAGACAATATCTTGTCTGCGTGGGGCTGCTGAGGGGTAAGGGCTGGTCACCAAGGCTTTCTGTTAGCTGAATATATCAGCTACTCCCAGTCACCTGTAAATCAGAAGGAAAAATTTTAACCCTTTGGGCCAATCTGGAGTGGGTACTGCATGTCAGTGCCCCATCACATCTGATCCCACCTCTTCTCTCTGATAGTGGGCAGTGCTGGATGGGGCAACACCGGAGGTTCCTTGCCACTCTTTCCCATCCCCTAAAATAGAAGAGGATAATATGCAATGAATAAAGGCTTCTATCTCCTTTTGAAAGAAGCTTACTAGGAGTGATTTTTATACCAAGCTAGACCCATAGTATAGACATGCTTTTAACTGTTCTGGAGCAACCAAGCTTATTTTTGTTCAACCAGTTTCAAGTGCTTCTGGTGTTGATTCATTAGAAATTAACAAAGCGACCAGACATGGGCTATACCAGCGTACAAGCAAGTGGACTAAAATCTGTTCAGCAGAGATAATTTTAAAGCCAGCTAAAATGTGACATAGGAAGGTAATGATGCTTGACCTGGACATCCTAAAAAAAGCTGCCATGAATGTATATAAAGATTCACTTGATCTACTGTGACTGTTGGCTACCTCATTAGCCATTTAATTCTAATACTAATCTTTGGGTGAGGAAGTCCTGCTCAGTTCTAAATAATGTTTTGGCACATAAGTACCACAGGTAAATTATATACTGTGCCAAGGGATTTTCTCTGATGCATTGTCCTTTAACTATATTAAGTGATCCTTTTTCTTGATTTGTGAGAAAGAGGAAATTTGGGAATCAATTTGATGTCCTTTCCATCATCAGGTGACAAAATAGTCTGCCTTCTTTAAAGAAAAACATGTGTGTGGGTTTGGGGGCAAATCCAGGGAGATCTAGTTTTGTTCCAGGGCATGGAGCCTTTAAGGTAAATAAATATATAGGAAAATATTACTAAACCCAGCTTCTGCCCATAGGTGAGCGTCCATACTGGGGATGGTATACGAGATAAAGGCAAGTATCTAAAGCGACTTTCTAGCCAGTCCACGGCCTGGGTTGCACCCTGCTCTACCCATTCTGGGTACTGCGCTTCAGGACAGATCTGGACTAATTGGTGAGGGACCAGAGAAAAATAGTGAGATGTCCAGAGAGCATAGATTTCTTTGGTCTGGAGAGATGACTGACATGAGATACCATCAAGTCTTCAAATACATTTAAAAAAATGTAGCAGTAGTGAGCTTCCAAAATCGTCCGCTGTACCTACTGAGGATAGTAGATACAGTGGACAATTATGGGAGATGGCTTTGTCTGTAGCAAGACAGTAGGAGAAACTCTTTAACAGTAAGGAGAGTGTTAGGACAGGATGCCTATCTTCTATAGGCATTAGGATAGGATGCCTATCATGGAGAAACTTCATTGGGTAGGTTTAAGGACGGGTTACCCAAACATCTCAAATGATTGGTTTGTGTATAGTGGATGCCACTTACAGCTGGGGGAAGGACTAGAGGGCCTGCCGAGGTCCTTATGAACTGTAATTGCTATGTTTCTATGAATAAGAAGTCAAGATGCCAAGAACATCGCTTATTCCACTGCCATTCAGAAGACAGAAGCCTTCTACCAAGGGTGAAGTCTAACAATCAAATTTGGGAAGACGAGTGGCTTTTTTTTCCCAGAGGAAGCAACCTTGTTTTCCAGACCCTAAGCATTAACTAAAGAAAAAATTATCTTGCCTATAAAATTGCATCAATAATCTTAAAATTACAAAGTGAACATAAAATGGTGCCAGGGAATCTAAGCAACCTGAAGCTCCAGCGCTGTAGAGAACTGCTCTTATTCATGTCACATAGTGCTAGTGGGGGCAGTTCAAATTTCACTGTCTCACTTTCTCACTTTGGAAACAAGTTTGCGTTTCATACTGGAAGGAGAAGTCTGAGCAGGTAAAGGCTTGCTCTTACGGATTTACCAGATGTCTTTCATGAAGTCGGTTGTGAGGGAACTAAGCATCTTCCCAGCTTTGGCAAACGTGCTTGGCTATAACCCATTGCAAACGGCACTTTGCCTGGGAGCGTGCTGTGGGCTGGATTTAACTTGTGGCTGTAGCATCGGGAAGAAGTACCCCAGTGGGATTTTTCCTCCAGTGCACCCGCAGAGAGGTTGGGGTTTCCAAAGCTGGGGCACACAGACAATCTCAAAATGATCTAACAAGGCGGTGGGACCAGCTGCAACCTTCCTCGCCACACCCGGTGCCTACAGGGAGCACGCGCGAGGAGGCAGGGTGCTGTGGCAGCCCCCACCAGCAGCTGCGGTGCTGCCCTTGCCCACAGCCATGCCCCTGGCATGGGGTCCTGCCCCCTCCTGTGGGTCCAGAGCACAGGTCGTGCCTGGAAGCTGCTTTCCCGTGTGCGGGATGTAAAGCTGTGGGCAGGGGCACTGCGGCCGGGACACTGGATCTGTCCAGACAGGGGGCTTGGGAAGGCAGCGTGCCCCAGCGGCGGGGACACCGCGGTTTCCTCTCTGACTTGCCCCACTCCTTTTGAGCTGCTCAGGTAGCAGGAAAGAAGAGGGAACTCACAGCCCCCAGACCTCTGCTCAGGGTTTCTGTGCTCAACATCATAACCACGCTGGGTGCAGCTCCTCCTTTCAGCATGCAGCAAGCTGGGTTTCCAGGTCCCAGAGGTGATTTTGCTCAGGGAGGCCAGCTGGGTGAGCTCCATGGGGACCCTCCTCCTCAACAGGGTGTTTCCATAGACGAACGTTGCCCAGGTCCCAAGCTGGCACCCTGCCATGCCCAGCATGAGCTCAGGGTGACACTGGGAGCTGCCAAAACGTGTTACAAGTCCTGGAGCATGGGGGAAGCCAGCATCCCACCTGAAGATTGTGGGTGGAATAGAGACATCCCGGGCACATGGCTTCAGCTGGGGCAGGGATGCTGGGGCCAGAGGCAACTATTCAGAAGACATGGGGTGGTATAACCTCAGATGTGCATGGGTTTGGGGATGCAGTACTGGGCCATGGTAGGATGTGGGTAAAAGCCGCCTCAGGGAGGTGGGGTCAGGAGCAAAACTTCGTCCCTGCAGCTACTCAGCACCGCATCCTGCCTTCCCCTCTGTCCAGAGAGGCTGCGTAAGCCCCTGCATACCAAGAAGGAACAAGACCGTCCAGTGGCCTCCTTACTCAGAACCCTTTTAGGAGGGATTTTAATTCGTGTAAATGAGTGTTTTTAATTTGTTATACTGGCCTTTATCTCTATTACCATCTCATTTGCTTTTAAACCTAGTTTTGCCATCCTGACTGAATTCCATTTGATGCATTAGGAGTAATTCTCTTCCCAAAGGGTTAGACATTTTCTCTCCACATAAAAGTCGCTTATTTTGGATAAAGAGACGATTAGATTTATCTTTAATATTTTAATGGCAGCCAGGATTATTGGGTGGGCAGCCCCGGTTTCGGTTGTTGTTGGGGGATTAGGCTCTAATAAACTCTTCAGATTGGGATTTTTTTTCTGTTTTGCACAAAGTACTTGTATTTATTTAAAAAATTCACTTCTTTTTGAGTCATAAATTCCATTTGCTGTTTCCTATTAGTATTAAATCAAGTTGATTAAATTCGTAGTGACTATTTGCACATATATCTTTTTAATTTTAACATCCACAACATAAAATCTTTAATGGTGCAATTTGAAATACCTGCAACATACATTGCTGTTGCTGTTTAAACAGACGGAAATGAGGATCCGGGGGGGGGGGGGGAGAGAGGAAGGGATGGAGAGATGGACAGACAGACGGATGTTGAAAAGCGGGTGAACTGGTTACCCCCATCACATGTAATGTTAAAGATCTGGGGGTTTATAAGGAGATAGAATTTGGAAAGAGCTCCCTTCCTCCCCTCAAAATCACCAGCATCTCTGGTGAGCAAAAGGAGCTCACAGCCCTCCCAGGGCCGCAAGCCCAGCTCGCCTCACAGCCCTTCCAGTGGCAGGAGCCAGGCAGCCCCTGGAAGGTGGCATTTGCTCAGAGCAGATGCTTGCGGGGCTGGGCAGGTGCAAACCCGAAGAGCGGGCGCCCCTCGCCCCTCGGGGCTCCGCACCCTGCCTTGGCTGTCATGGATCCTAGTTTAGGCTAATCGGAAACTTGGTAATAGAATAAAATGTCAGCAAAGTAGAAATCAATAAGTGTTAATGCTCCAGGACTTTCACTGCCGGGCTCCCCTCTCGGGCTCCCCCCTCCTGCACCATCCTGTCCCTTTGATTTCAGTCCCTTCTCTAATCCCCACCTCATCAGCTCCGGGAAGGGCTGATCTGCAGCAGAAAATCCCTCATTCGGGGCAAAATCAGCTTAATTTGCAGCAATTTGTAGCAGGTCTTTGCTGGGATTTGAATCTCAAAATTATCCCGTGGGTGGGGGCTGCAGCCCCTTGCAATATGGGCAGAGATTTCCCCGCTCCTCTGTTTGCAGAGATTTGTCTGGGGAGTAATTACAGCCGGGGGCGCAGCCCGGGCCCAGCCCCCAGCCCAGCGCTGCGCCCCCTCCGCCCACGGGGCCTGGCACCGGGCGAGCGGCCGAACACGCAGCCGCCCGGATTAGCAGCATTAGCAGCCAGCGCCGAGCAACAATTAATCATTTGCTGGTAAATACAAGTGGGAGCATCCCCCGGCTGGCGGGGAGGGGAGGGAAGGGAAGGGGAGAAGAGGAGGGAAGGGAAGGGAAGGGAAGGGAAGGGAAGGGAAGGGAAGGGAAGGGAAGGGAAGGGAAGGGAAGGGAAGGGAAGGGAAGGGAAGGGAAGGGAAGGGAAGGGAAGGGAAGGGAAGGGAAGGGAAGGGAAGGGAAGGGAAGGGAAGGGAAGGGAAGGGAAGGGAAGGGAAGGGAAGGGAAGGGAAGGGAAGGGAAGGGAAGGGAAGGGAAGGGAAGGGAAGGGAAGGGAAGGGAAGGGAAGGGAAGAGGGCGGCTGCCCCGGCCCCGGCCCCGGCCTGGAGCAGAGCAGTGAGGAAAGCGGAGGGCTGGGAAGGGATGGACGCACGGACGCAGCCGGGGACCTTGTGGCCTCGGGACGGGAGATCAGAGCCGGCAACTTTCCTTCCCCTAATGCCGCTAATTACAGGCGGCAGCTCCGGCGTCGGCCGAGGAGGGATCCCAGGCTCGGGGACCCCCGGTTCCCCCGGGGCAGGGTGCCGCCGGCAGGAGCCCCCCCCGCAGAGCCGGGTGCCCGCAGCTTCCCCCGCGCCCCGCCCCGGGCGAGCGCCTTCCCGCGGGGGCAGCCCCCGGGCGAGCCCCGGTGGAGCCGGACCAGCTGCAGGCTGCTGCGGTGCCGCTTCGCACGGGGGAGGGGTGAAGGTGCCCAAATCCACAATCCCGATAATCCCGGGGGATGCGTGCCCAAAGGGGAACACTGTTTTGAGTGCCACTTGTTTTCCAGGAGGGGGAGAAATAAAGCGGTGTGGAGGTAGCTGTTGTCACGGCGCATTTAGGTGTTGGGTTAGCACTTTGCTTGGCACCCCATGATCTTCTTGGTAAAAAATTAGCTTGAGGTGAAATCGGAATTACACACATTAAGTGAATTAAAGCCGACTAATTAGCGGTTCTGAAAAATTCAGCGGGGAATCGTCCACTAGCAGAGAAGTTTCGAAGATGGGCTGCCTGGAGATCGGTTCTTGGTCCATACTGTGCAATATCTTTGTGGCGACTCGGAAGAAAATACGAAATCAATGCTGGTGATGGTTCCTACTTGACATAAAAATTGGTGGAGTGATATAAATAATAATGGGAGCAGGTCAGTTATACCGAGCAATCTGGATCACTTGGCAGGCTCTGCTCATTTGAACAATATGTGATTTTAATATAGCCAAATGCAAGATCATATATCTCAGAACAGAAAATGAAGGTCATGGGTTGCTGTCATGGGAAGCAGTGCCTCTGAGGAGGATGGAGGAGATGTGACAGATAATAAAAACTAAACGTGGATTTTTGGTGTAATCTGCTGTATTGGAGCTACACAATTTTTGCATGTATCGGCAAGAAAATATTTCCTAGCAGGATGAGGATGGTCTTGGCATCCCAAGACCGTAACGGATTCATATTGTGTCCACTTCTGGTGTCTGCATTTCCAAAAATAACACTGAAGAACTGGAAACTATTCAGACGAGAGCTTCAGGAACAACTCATGAGCTGGAAAACCTACCGTACAGTGAGAATTAAGAAGCTCAATCTATTCAGCTTGTTAGGGAGAAAATTAGGAGGTGGCTTGGTCACCCCCTGTAAGTAGTTAGGAGAGATGCTTTCAGAGGGCGGAAGGTTCTTTAATTTATTAGACAAAGGCATAACAGGATTCAGCACCAGAAGGTCAAGCTAACTATTTCATAATTAATTAATTTAATTAAATATAAGTATTAATATAAGGCCTGGATTTTTCACAGTGAGAATAATTAGTAGAGTAGGCAAGACATTTTTAAAAGAGCTTCTTGTTGGAAAAAAAGCTGTTTTGATGGAAATGTTTGGGGTTTTGACAGAAAAATAGATAGTTGCTTACAGAAATTCCTACAGCAATATATTTTGAAACTGTTTTACAAAATTGTTCTGAAATGTATTTTCTCATCTTAATTTATGCATTTTCATTTTATATTATTGTACTATTATCACATTATATCATGAAAAATCGTTGAAATCTATTTTCATTTTAATTTTCAAACTGTTAAGTACATTTGCTACATAGTACTGAGTGAATACTAAATTGATGGAAAATTCTTTCATTATAACACAGCAGAGAATCTTCACGCTGCCAAAAGTGTGAAATATTTCATGTGCCATGAAGTTTCTGATGACCTTAATGATTTTAAAATATAAAATAGGAATCACTATCCCTGTTGTCAGTCATGGTGTGCTGCCAGCAATAGGTGTGTGTATACTGCAGGCAGCGCTTGCCGTCAGCTGTTGCTGATGACCTGTAAGACTAGTAGAAAAAAAAATGAAACGAAGTTACAAAACAGCATTTTAAAATCACAACATTAATTCTGCATGGAAAGAAAATACTTTAAAATGTTAGAATTTCCCACAGTATGAGAAAACCTGACTTACAGCCACCTCTAACATTCCAGCATTAAAACTGTTTACCTGAGGGATGGTCTTTCCCACTTAGACCTTCTAAAATATGTGCTCCAGCACAGACAAAGCTTACAGCCAGACAGCTTATACAGGTCGGACTCGGCGACTAATGAGTCTGTCTACACTGAACGTGGCTTTTGGATCCAGAGTGCATTCCGGATGCGAAGGTCCCGGTTGCCTTCATTGCTGCACTTTGTGTTGCACAGAGGTCTCGGGAGATGCAACCTGGTGTCCTTGCGGATGAAACAGGATGGGAAGATGATGTGGTATGGGGTCCCTCTCCCAGCACCCTCCGGCTGCTAATAGGTCTTCAATCCATGGCACCAGAGAAGAGCTAATCCAAAGCAATTGCTCCAAACATCTACAGTGGAGGTGCCAGGTCTTCAGCACCAACAGTCATTAGTGCCTCCTGGCCTCCCCTAATGAATTAATAACCCGCAGGGCAGACAGAGCCATGGAATGTCTAACTGAAGCCATGGAGCCAACAGAGCGCACGGTCATGGGTAATTAGGGTGGAGGGATGGAGTCAAAAGATCCCTCATCCAGGCAACCCCAGGAGGGTGTAAACAAGTGATATTCCCAAACCAGGGCTGCGTGGAGGCTCGCCGTGACCTCATGGTACCCTTGCTCCTGTGGCAGGGAGGAAGGTTGTGTTCCGGCTGCCCAGGCATCTAGCAGCAGGTGTCACTTATACCACTTTGGTTTGAATCACTGGAGTCCCATCGGCTTCCCCCTTGGTGACCCAAAGGACTGAGATGGCAAAATGAGCCCAGGGTGCCCTTTTGTTTCCTCGGACTCTGTATTAGCAGCTGGGATATCTCATGTCTATCCCAGCTTTGGGTTGCTTGGAATAGGTCCATGGTTTATGAACGCTCCCGGGCCTCTTCTCATCTTACATCCTTGCATAGTACCTTCCAATATGCATCCCATTTTGTTGGAAAACATGTCCTGTTCTGTTGGAAAATAACCTCTATTTAGCAACACATCTCTGCCTTCATCCTTGCGTGGAGCTGAGCAGCCCACCTTCAGGTCAGCATGGATTTCTGCAAATGTCATGGCCTCACTCCCCAGGCTCTTTACAACCCAACCTAGAAGACTTAAAAAAGCATTTTGACAGTCTGGGATGGGGGAAGCCTCTATCAGTGCTGCTGCTCTGGTGCGGTGGAGCATGGGCAAAGCTGGCTCACAGCCACCTGCCAGAGGTTTGGTTTGCGAGGCAGAGGTGGAGCCCAGGGGAATGAGCCAGGACATAGGCATGTTTGTTAGATGGGAATGGGTTAAAGAGACACAGAAGTACTTTGAACTGAACTAGGGCGTTTGGAGGCCCTGGAAGGAAAGCGGTGCTTGCTCCTCAGGACCGAGGCTGGGCGAAGCCCAGGAAGTGCAGGATGGTACCACTGCCTCTCCCAGGCAGCGTGCAGGAGTATCAGCTGGAGAAGGTCCTGCGCATGAGGTGGCCTGGAGAAGTCACCTGGCTTTGGTGTGCTAAAAGGCACTGTCTTATGACGAAGTTAGGGTAGGGCTGGACTGCAGTGCTCCTGGTCCCTCTGCTCATGCCATGGCACTGCCCTTCGTCTTCAGACTCCTGACAAAACCTACACTGAAAAATAAAGCTAAACATTGCTCAGGGCATTGCAGTATGTTCTTGGATTTGTTGTAAATGAACATCCTTTCCCCAAAAACCTCCATAACAACCATCAACAAAACCAGCTTCAAACTGAGGTTCCTCCAGAGGTGGTTAACCGTTAGAAAAGCAGGTACCAAAACCCTGATGGAAACAATGCAAAAAAAAGGAGAATGAAAAGGTGACGTGTGTTAAGGGTTTGATTGTGCTTCCAGTTCACACATCCCCTGACATAAATCTAAACCTGGGAAAACTAACGGTAGAGAAACATTTCAGTAATCCCTTTAACTTTGAATCTCTGCAGCAGAAATACCAGGGTGCATAATGCTTTCATGTGGGCTTCAGAGATGGATTTATAAAACAACAAAACACTTTTTTCAAAAAATAAAGCATTAATGTACCTTCAGTAACTATGGCTTGTCTTGCATTAACCTAAGGGGCAGATTTGCTACCTCTCCTCATATTATCATATTGAATAATACTCATAGAAGCCAATGGAACTACTTGTGAGTACAGTATTACTCAAAAAGGTAAGAAAGACTATCAAAGCCAAATCGTATGTAAATAATATCCTTCAAAGTCTGCTGAACATGTCTTCTAGCCACAGAGCGCTAACATTTTAATTATCAATGCTCATATAAAAATGCTCACTGCAAAATCCCAAAAGTCCAAAGTTTTTGAATTAAGTCTGTAAAAAAATAAATATATTAGGTTGAAAATTATGGAAGGCTTTAAATAACGTATTAAGCTTCTTTTTTTGAGCACTAGAATGGCTCCAGTTGATGTTGTTAAACCTTTTGCAGCAGTGGTGGTGGAGACATTTTTTAATAAAAGCTGAAATTTTCTTGTAATCTCTTGATTCTTAGAGGTTTTTGTGAAGACCACAAATACAGTAAGATACAAGGCAACATCGTAAAATTTGGCAACAACATAGAAATTACAATTAATGAATTATTTTGCTCGCAGTGACCTGTGAAGGAGACACGTTACCTTAACAAGATCTTGATCAGCTTCCTTTGGAACTAACAGTCTATCCTGGAGTTACCAACTAAACAGGGAATAAATATGGACCCTGTGCTTCCAGCACTTACACAGGCTAGCTCACCAGAATAAACCTTCGTAAATATTTTTGAAGAGCAGGGTGGGCTTTCCACAGGAAAAACAAGATAATTGACCCAGACTCTGCATGTTACTGGAATGACAAAGTAAATCTTCGCATTTACATTTGTGCTAATGAAAGGGGATGAATGACAGGGTAATCAAAACTTTACATATTTTGTAGTAATTAATTTCTATTACTTTTTAAATGGTTGGGGTTTTTTGATGCTAACATTCTCGAAACTTATTTTGTGAAACGTTTGCTGGTTGTTGGTGCAGCTGTAGCATTAACTAAATTCTAACATTAAATTCCTTTGTGTCTAGAAATACCCTTCTATTTTAAAGAAATAAAAGGTGCATTAAAGGGTAAAATAACCATCAACTGCCATCACAATGTCATCAGTGACCTCAGCAAAATGGTCTGCAGCCCATTAAATCATATGTTAAGTTTTCTCTCTGGGCTTTAGACCTTTGGTCTCTCTGATCCCTGTTCCTCCTTGGTAGAGCCAACCAGGGTTATGCTCTCCAGCTGCACGGAGCCAGGCTGCATACCTCAAAATGCAGCAGCTCCTGTAAAGCTGGCACTACAGTCTTTACCTAAGCTGAGGAAGTCTGTAATAATTAAAAAGGCAGAGAACTGATCACCATACCACTAAAAGAAACTCCTCCCTAAAGTTTTCTTTGACTAAGCGGTGTAGAAGATAACAAAAGCTCCAACATACAAAGTGTTATTTATATCAAATGATTTGTATTGAATTACATTCATAGGATGCTCAGATGCCATGGTAATGGACACAGCATAAAAGTCTAGATTAGATACTTCAAATAGATGTTTGTGAATAATATTATATGCAAATACTTCCATGTGCAGCACTGCTGCACCTGAAACTTTTGGAGCCTGAGTGATGCTTGGTCCTTCTCCCCTCCCTGTTAGCTCGGACCTCTCTGCAGCAAAGCCAAGATCTCAGCCTCGAATTCCTGTGCAAGTGCTGAGCCTGATCTGGTCTCACCAATGATGTCAATGATACAGGATAGATCTTAGTACAGGCACAGCTTGGGAACGTAGGTTTAAATTGATGCTGGAGGAACACAGGAGCTGGTTCAGTTGACTTTCCAAACACTGCAGTTGTCCCTGAGAGATGGAGCAGCCATTTATGGCTAGTTTTGGGGGGAAGAGATATGGACTGCAGATGGCTTAGTGCTTAGAAGAGGGAAAGGTGGACCTGCTGCTGTGAGCAGTGCTCTTAAGGGTGACATCTGAAGGGGGAGCAGAGCTTTTAACTCAGAAATGGGGTGTCAGGGAAGGCAGCATTCACACAGTAAGCCAAGACATTGAAGGTTTTAAATATCTGGTACCTTAGTACAGGTAGATGAGTCTATGACAGTGAATATGCTTGGGTTTTCAGCTTCATTTTTCTTGTAAAAGAGTGTTTTTCTAAGCCATATCCCTAATCATCACTGCCCACATCTGACAAGCTCCATGTTGAGCTAGGAGGTAAATTTGACTTAGGTTGTTAACTGGTAGTTTCCAAATCATGTTATGAAATTACCTGAAATAAACAGTCCACTCCAGCTCAGCAGTGAACATCAGCAAATGTTTTTTTTTTCCTTGTTCTAATTTACAAGAGGAGTAAAAATAAACTAATAATAGTTTTTAGTTATTCAGCTTCATGCCGTTGCAAATCACAGCGAGTGAAGGAGGTTTGCACCAGGAGTCCCAGCTGACATAGGTGGGTGACAGCTAGGAGGGAGGGAGGGAGGGAGCTCTGTTAGACAAGGTGGGGGACCCCCACAGAGCATTCAGGTAGCAGGGTGCTGTATTTTTCTCTCCCATTTTTTCTGCCTCTAATACCTAGACAAGTGCTACACTCTTTCAGCCTGGCTCTGGGGTATTGTGCTTGGGAGAGAAGAAAATACCACTGAAAAAATAAATCCATTACAAGTTTCCTGGAAAAGTCTGGGTGCATTTCTCCAGGGAGAGACACTGTGGGGGCTCAGGGACTTGCTACTGATTCTTCCTGGTGCAAGAGGAGGAGCCAGAGCCTCTGTGCTGATTATAATTTTATTACATGCAGCACAATGTAGAAATTGCTCTGCACGACTACGAAAGACATGGAGAGGGAAACCTTGAAAGAGTCTGGCTTAGGAACCCAGGGAAAAGGCAGCAATTCCAGAAATGTTTAACAGAAAAGTGAGAGTATAAAGACACCATCATTAACATGGCTTGAAAGACAGGACATTAATGCAGCTGAAAGCTCTTGCTGGTCAGACCTGCCAGGACGTCCCCAGCTACATGGGTGTATCAGCAGCCAGAGGGGCTTTGGCTCTGTTGATGTAGGTACATATAATCAGGAGGAGAAAGTGGAGGGAAGGCACAGGAGGGATGGAGACCAGGAAACAAAAAAGAAAGAAGAGAGAGGGGAGAGAAGAGAGAGGAGAGAGAGAAAAGGGAAAAGGAGAAAGAGAGAAAAGGGGGGGGAGAAGAAGAGAAATGGGGAAGGCGAGCAAGCGAGACTGTATTTCTATAATTACTGTGGATTGGCTCGGATTAAGGGCAACTAGCTATCTCTTGGTTTTTCCTTTTTATATAACAACTAATCTCCTTCTAATCAGTTATTATTAAATCATATTCCATTTTTAATGCATTCACAGATCATTGGTGGCACAATTTGGACATCTGGACAGATAATTGAATAGAGATAATTTATGTAAATGAGGAACAGTTGTGTACAGAGGTGGGGGAGGGGAGATTTCAGCTCCCGAGGCCAGTGACCTCATGAGGAGTCTCCAAAAGCTGCCCTTGCTCCCTGGGAGGACTCAGGTGCGAGGGGGGATGCTGGGGATATTTGGGTATTGTGTGCTGGATATTAACACACGTACAAGAGGCCATCAAGCCCGAGCTGTCTCACTTGACCCAAGGGACCAACCTGTGTTGAACATCATTTCTCCCAAGGCTGAAGACACTGGCCAAATCCACATCTGCAGATGCCCCTTGCCTCCCAGGAAGAGGTTGTTTCTAACCCAGATCTTTTCACCACCCCAATTTACAGCGTGATGCCCCAGCGCTGCACTGACCTGTCTGTGGGGCTGAGGCAGCGGCACAGGAGCTACCCCATCTCAGTTATCCCAGCTGGAGCCGAGCAGCTCGGGGAAAGGCCCTGGGTGATGATGGTCTCTCCCCGGGAGTGAGACCCCAGCTCAGCCCGCTCGGGGGAGCTGGGTGCCCTGAGCCAGGGCTGAGGGACAGAGCAGACTTGGCTTAGACACAGGCACACCAGGCTTCACAAGTGACTGAGTGTAATTTCCCTGTGACCAGCAGCTGCTATCTTGCAAAATTAAAATCTCTCAACAGCTAGCCACCCGTCAGCAGCACTGCTGGGTGGATGAACACCAGCCAGCTGCCAAGCCTAGTACCCTGTGCAGGCCCGATCTTAACCTCGGGGACTATTTCTTATTCCACAAAAATGCCTCTGTGCTCTTTGATAGACGTGGTCTAATCCCTCATTGCTTGTCTTGGACCCTGACTTTGTGAATCAGGACAAACTTATGTAGGTAGCCTTCAAAAAGAGCTTTCATGATCAAAGGCAATAGCCAAGCACCACAGAGGATCTGGACTAAGGCATTGTGTTAGCAGCAATAGGAAAAAACTTCCCCAAAACTCCTGCTTATTGTCATCTATATGGGAACTATCAGAATGAGCGACTGGACATCTGTAGTCAAATAACGTCCAGAGAACACAATGCGGCAATGGGATTCATCAGACCCAGCGTGAATACCTACAGTGTAGGGAGTCTACATTGAGCACATTCCCATTCTAGCCAGAGGGCTCTGGTCAATAGGCTCAATAGAGCCTAGGGCACAGTGCATCTTATCTTGAAATAGTTGTCCACACTGGATTAGAGGAATTGCGTCTCCACTGATTTTATTGACAAGATAATTTGATTACAAAAGTAGCCCATGACTAGCTCAGGTGTAGACATCTAAAGTTAGGCGAGATGGATGCCACTCTAAGGGGGACAAGGTATTATTCTGCTTTTGCAGTAATGGAACAGCACAAATGCATACTCTTCTGCCTCAGAACAAGGGCGAAGATTAAAAAGAAGTTCTTGTTCCGGGCTGTGGTTGTATTATTTTTCTGCTACATTTGGATGCCACAGAGCTAGGTGCTGAAGAAAGAAGCATGATAGATAAATTTATCTTCCAAAGGGGGAAAGAATGCTAGACTCAATTGCTGTGGCAAAAATCTAATTTCCATCAGTCGATCATAACAGGAGGAATTTTGCTGTGCATACTGAATTGTCTTAGCATTATGGAACTGTTAGAGGAAGGGAACACCACAGATGCATTCAACGTGTGGGAAAACTACTCACAAGATTTGTTTGTCAAAATAAATTCAGGTTGAATTGCCAAGGACACAATCCAAATGAAATGAAACTGGTTCAAGTGACCTTCTTGCCCTGTGTCAGAAATACACTCTGCTTTGTTCAGCTCTGTGGTTTATTTTTTTTAATTAAAAAATTCCCTTTTCAGGTCTGTTCTTGAGGTTCTAGTTAACAAAATGCGAAACTGCCACTGGGAAAATTATTGTGAATTTTCAGATAGGAGTTATCAATGAGAATGAAAATGCAGCCAGATGACTGTAAATAATAGGCTCGGAGTGTAACTGTCAGGCTGGGACAGAAGTTCTCCAGCAAGGAGAGTTTAAATCTGCCCTTCTTCAAGTCTTCATAAACAATGGAGAACGCAGACCAAGCTGTGTATTAATGCCATTTGCAGGTGATACTGAGTTGGGAGAATTTGTGCCCATCAGGGAGAGAGAACCAGAATGCTGCAGCAAAGAGAACATAGGTGGGAGTCAACTCAGCAAACTGTCGTAGGGGGAAAATCCCAGAGCCAAAAATATGCCTGAGAGACAGACAGCTGGACAGTGAGAACAGCTGGAAATAACAGTTTGGTGTGATCGCAATGTACATTTGCAATATAACAAAGCTCTGAAAAGGATTGAAACAGCTCCACGTTCAGAAGCATGACATTGTGGAGCCACCCATTAATGCTATATTGCTCTAATGTTGAGTGAAGATTCAAATCTTCTGTGCAGTTTTGTGCATTTGTTTTTTAAGGAAATACTGACAAACTGAACAGAGTCTGGAGAAGAGGAAAGAAAATGACTGGGAACTTGTGGTTTTGGTCTGTGAGCCATGCATAGATGTGCCTGACTTTCTTAAGTGATAACTAAAGGAAGGGGAGTAGTAATCCCTCAGCTACCAGAAAGGTACAAAATCTGATGAGGAAGACTAAAGATTTGGGCTAGCACCAGGAACAGGAGTGGTAGTCACTAAGTGAAATGTAGATCACAGCTCACCTATGCACAGGATAAAGGTGAGCACTGAGAGGGGATGGATGACATTAGACTGTAGACATTTTCCCAGAGTAACTGGTAGGACTGTAGGAGCTCTGTCATGGGGAACATTTAATAGATTAGATGTTTTCACTCTCGCACACTTGCCCGCTAACTGGTGGTAGCCACCAGTGCCAGACACAGGAGCTGTGCAATGCTGCTGACCCCTTGCATCCTGCATGCTTGGCTCGTACGGGTCCTGGTGAAGGCATCTGCACTGCAGGAAATTCGTACACCACGTACCACATCCTGTCCCAACCCTCCTCACCTCCCTCCCCAACCTCTTTGACATGTTTTCCTGCAATCTTCTGTACACTCTGTGTCTTTCCTGATACTGCTTTTCCTTAAGCATACTGGGGGCTGCTGAATGTCTTAGGGTCTCAAACCGTTTTTCCTTATGACCATTCAACTGTTTTGGTAACTGCTAATATAGTCTGTTAAGAAGGAACTATCGGGGGGTTTTTTGTTTGTTTTAATCATACTTTATAATATTAAGCCCTCTTTTCTGTTATAGTGGAAAAGCTTCTTAAGAAAGGGAGCATTGCCGTGTGTCCTAAATGTATCCAGTTTGGAGAAGTGTATTTCCTCTGCAAACTTACTCAGTAGCCAAAAATCTTTGACATTTATCTCCATTTCATCTCCAGTTTCCCTCACTTCATCATGGACTTAGTCAACTGCGTTTTCCCAAAGGAGCAGGTGGGCTGTGATGAAAATGCAGACTCAGACATAATTGACTCTGAGAGAGCTTTGAAGACTAGAGCTAATATCCTAGCTTGGCAGACAATGCAACGTGAGAATCGGCACAACCGCTGGAACACGACAGTGAGCTGCTCACAGCGGCCTGAAGAAAGATGGAGCCTGGGAATGCATCCACCTTTAATCCCAGATATAGTGAATTTAAGTCCAAGGCCCATCTGGCCAAGGGACCATGATCCTCTCGTGGTCCATCTCTCATCTCAAAAGAAAGCATGAAAGGCTGTGTGCTCCTCAGACAGACAAGGGTGTGTGGAACATCAAGTGTGATACAACGGTGTGATACAAGCATCCTGGCTTGTATCAGAAATAGTGTGGCCAGCAGGAGTAGGGAAGTGATCGTGCCCCTGTACTCGGCACTGGTGAGGCCGCACCTCGAATACTGTGTTCAGTTTTGGGCCCCTCACTACAAGAAGGACGTTGAGCTGCTGGAGCATGTCCAGAGAAGGGCAACGAGGCTGGTGAGGGGTCTGGAGAACAAGTCTTATGAGGAGCGGCTGAGGGAGCTGGGGGTTGTTTAGCCTGGAGAAAAGGAGGCTGAGGGGAGACCTCATCGCTCTCTACAACTACCTGAAAGGAGGTTGTAGCGAGGTGGGTGTCGGTCTCTTCTCCCCAGTAACAAGCGATAGGACGAGAGGGAATGGCCTCAGGTTGCACCAGGGGAGGTTTAGATTGGATATTAGGAAAAATTTCTTCACCGAAAGGGTTGTCAAGCATTGGAACAGGCTGCCTGTTCCAATTAAAAAATGTGTAGATGAGGCACTTAGGGACATGGTTTAGTGGTGGCCTTGGCAGTGTTAGGTTTACGGTTGGACTTGATGATCTTAGTCTGTTCCAACATAAAAGATTCTATGATTCTATGACTGTATTCTATGAACAGGAATGCATGGGGCCAAAGAAAGAAGGTGACAGAGGACAAACGTACAGACTGAAAATAGCTGGGAATAGAGAGAAAGGGGCAAGGAAAAAATTTCCAACCTTTACTTGAAACTCCATTACTTGAGGTGGATACTTATTCCAGCCTGATACATTTCCAACCTCCCGAGATTTCCCCAAGGAAATGTTGCAGAAATAGATACTTCTATTAAGGTACGTAAACAGTTTATAGTAAGTCTTCAAGCCATCGCTTGATTTAGATTTCCTAGCAGGGAGGAGCAGCACCAGCAGTCAGGTCGGTTATCTGGTGGTGATAGGGAGGCAGATGCCCATACCACTGGTTTAACTCTAGCAGCAATGCTCAGCCAGTCATGGGCTGGCATGGCAGTGATCTGGGTGGCATGCCCCTGCCCTTTTCTTTTAGCCAGATCCCAGAAGATGGTAGAGGCCAACACTTTGTCCATCTCAAGGGTTCGGTCATCTCAGGTCTCCGTCATCTCTCAGGTCTCCATCCTGTCATCATTCCTGGTTAGTAAGCGTACACCGGGGTGTGAGTGAGGAGAGCAGTGATGTGTTCAGTGAACCAGTGGCACTTCCTTATGCCTCATCCCTCTCTGTGTACTTCCATCTCCAATATGGCTGAAGGTTAGATGGTGGATGTCAGAAATGAGGAGATGGACTCCTATAAAACTAGGACTGGAAGGGACCTGGAGAGGCTGTCTCTTCCTCCTCTCTGCCTCATGGCATGACCGGCTATACCTCTCTAATTCTTGACAGATAGAAAAGCACCTAAGTAATCTCTTCCAGTGTCTCCCTTGCAGTCTCACCCCCCCACACCCCCTCCCGCCATTTTTCTTAATTTTGCTCCTAATGTCTAACACAGACCTTTCTTGCTGCAATTTCCCGTGGACTTACCTGCCTGCCATGGGCACAGAGGACAGATTTTTCCCTCTCCCTTTACAGCTTTGTGCCTGGGGATTTTCTTTTATCCTCCCTCAGTCTTCCCTCTTCAAGTTACACAACACCACTTCTTTCAGTTTTTCCTTGCAGGACATGTCTCAGATCTGTGATCATTCTCGTCGCCCTCCTTTAGACAACCTCCAATGGGTCCACATTGAAAGGCAATGCCAAAACTGGGCTCAGAACACCAGCTAAAGTCTCTCCAATGCTGATTCGAAGGAAAGATAATTTCCAGAGGTCATGACAGCTGTAGTCTTATTTATTCCTTACAGTAGGAGGTTTGCTTTTTTGCAACAGCGTACTATTTTTGACAGGGCTTGTAATCTATTCTAACCCCTAGTGCTTTTTTGGAAGAACTGCTGCCTAACACCCCTGTTTATGCATTTCACTTTTTCTGCATCACCGAAATTCTTTGCATGGTTTCTTACTGACTTTCATCTATGTTTTTTCAACCACTTTCCCAATTTGCCAAGATGATTTTGAATGCTAAGCCTGTCCTCCAGTGTACTTAAAGTGTCTTCCAGGTCTGTGTCTTCCTGATGTGCCCACTCTCTCTTTTGTCATCCATGTTGTTAATTAAATCAGTGAGCAGAACCAGACCCAGAATAGATCTTTGTGGAGCTATTCTCAATACATCCTTTATTTTGATAGTAAACCACTGAGGACTATTTGCTGAGCACAGTTTTTCAACTAATTTTTTATCTTTCTAACAGTAGTTTCTGCTAATTTATATTTCCCTAGTTTACTCATAAGGATAGCTTTTGAAATGGAGCCTAAACAGCTTATTGAAGTAAAGATACACAACATCTTCTGTTCCTTCCTTATCTACAAGACCTGTTGCCTTGCAACAGCAAGAAATTAGAGTGGCTGGAAGGGGCTGATCCTTGACAAATCCACACTGAATGCAAGTGATTGTCTCATTTTGCCTTTGATATTTAGAGATAACTTGGTGATTTATTCCAGAATTTTAATGGAAATGGGAACTAAGGTGATTGGTCCATAATTACCCATCACCCTTTCCTTCACTTTTTAAAGAGCGATGCCTGTGGTTTTCCTGTACTCCACCACGTCTCTACAGGTTCTGGAAGACAGCCACTACTGACTCTGAGACTGCTGTAGCCAAATCTCTAAGTACCTACAATGAAGCTCATTACACCCAATGAATCTGAATGCATCTAACTCAATAACATTACCTCTACCATACTCTTTCCTTATTCTATGCCAAAATCTTACCTATTTATCACTGTTACTAGTTTCTCTAATATTATCCTCTGTCAATAATTTTCATTCCCTGTTGAGCAGTGATCCAATATTTTGCTTAGTCTTCCTCTTGCTACTAATGAATTTACAGAATGATTGCTTGTTCCCTTTGATTATCCTGCTACTCGCAAACTTATTTTATGCTTGGCCTTTTTGATTATGTTCCTGCATGCCTCTGCTGTTCTTCTATACTCACCTTTTGTGCTCCAACCTACTGCTTATCTTCTGCATCCTTCCTTCACAGGTGTGAGGTCAATGGGGAATTTGTGAGCTAACCAGGCTGTTTTTAAAATATTTTTTCCTCTATTTCCCCTCCTGGATCAGAGGAAGACGAGGTGGCTTAGATAAATAAGGCTGGTGCTGCACGACCTTGCTGTTCTCCCATCTTGTTCCAGTGGAAGAAGAAGGTTAAGGGACAGGTTGCAGGTTGGCAATTGGATTAGGAGATGCCAGAGGCAGGGAAGCACAGGAGAGCTCTTTTTCCCACAGTTGTGTTTGTTGTAAAAGCAACTATTTTGAACATTATTAAAGATCATAATCATAGCTCTAATGACATTTGTTTGAAGGCAATGTAGGCTGCATCCTTGGCCTCTGCAGCCTGATGTGTTAGCCTGCTGCTCCAACCTGGGTGAAGCTGGTTGGTCTGATCCTCAGTCCACTAACAGTCCCAGGAGTGGGTGGGTTGAGGAGGGGTGAGAGACCACGGTGCTGTGCTGCAAGGAGGCCCTGCACTGCAAGGCACCCAGGGACAATGCCAGGGCCCCGGCATGCCCCCGCAGTGTGGCCCTGTCACCTCTCGCTATGCCACCACCAAGCCCTCCTGTACACCACCAAGCCCTCCTCCAGCATCCTGCCTCAACAAAGCCGGGGGCTGAGTGCATGAGCAGAGGGCTTGGGGGGATGCCAGGGAGAGGTCCTCCTCAGCAACCCATCACATCGCCTTGCCAATGCTGCCCCACGCCTGTGTCTTCTCCAGCATCCCAACACCAGTGTCCTTGCCCCTTTATACCCCCCCTTTTGCCCTGACAACAGGTCCTCCTCTTCCTCCTCCTCCTCCTGGTACCCTAGGGTTCTACACAGACAGCTCCCCTCCCTGCGGTCCTCATTAACACCCCTCCAAACCGGCAGGCGCAGATACCACCAGCAGCTCCTTTCCCCTCCAATCCCCTCCCCTTCCCTTCCATAATCTATCTACATATTAAAATGAGTTTGTCCCTGATTTACATGCGTAAGAAGGGATGTAATAATGAGGACGTAGATTAGAAGATTTAGCACAATCGTTTGTGTAGATTGTGTCCCATCAAAGGGCAGCTCTGACGAGCCGAGATTAAGGAGCAAACAGCTGCCGCTGGAATTCAGTCCATTTGTTTGTTTGCTGTTTTCTCTCTTGACTCCAGCAAACAGTCTCATTAACATGCAAGTGATTTGCCCCTTAAGCCTTTTCCTGTTTATTATTGGGGGAGTTGCTGACGAGGGCTTTGTAGAGTCCCTGGCCCAGTTCTGAGAGATCGACGTGCAAATCAAGATTAAAATGGGAAGTAATTAAAAACAAAGAAGGGGCCACACACCTTGGTCCCCTCTTCCCTTTGAGGGGTCTTAAAGTTAGGGCACCAGGAGAAGGTGCGGGGTGGGGGGAAAGGGAACGCTGCCCACCACGCCTGTATGCCCTGGCGGGTCCCTCTCAGCTACAGTGCCGGGCTCTTTCTCCTGCTCTCCTGCTCTCCCCCCTCTGTCTCCCCCCTCTTCAAAATGTCTGGCTGTCTACTAAACTCATTTGCAGCCTTTGCTTCAACGGCCTCGTTTGGCAGCACCTTCCATATGGTCCCTGCTCACTCCCTGCCATGGCCTCAAGACACGGGGCAGCGTGCCCCGCATCGGCTGCTGCCTTCACGTGCGTGGCCTCTAGCCTGGGGCCATCCGTGCCCTCTGCCCCTTAGCAATGGTGTCCCCATCTAGCATCATGACCCCACCAACAGACCCTGCAGCCTTCAGCATCCGCGGTGGGTGAGGGACTGGGATGTGCAGGGATCGTGCAGTGGCCATGCTCATGGGCATGGATGGTGGTGCACGGAGGGCTCCTCATGCAAGGGTCTCCTGGAGCCACCCCGGTTGTGAAGGGTAGCTCAGGTCACTGGAGCAACACTGGGAACAAACGGGCACGGTGTCTGTCTTTCAGCAGCATTCAGATTCAGCTGGGTAACTCTGCCACAGCCCTGGGCAAACGTCGCTGGTGCCCTCAGCACCTCTGAGGTGGCGCAGCACCAACCACTGCCACTCCCTGGGCTGTTCTGCCTCTTTGGGTCTGGGGTTTTAGCTGTCCAGGGAGAGGCCAGAGCCTGCTTGGAGGTGGCTTTGTGCCGACCTGCTGCTGGTGAGAGGGCAGGGACAGCAATGGTGCGCTCATCTGCCAGCTCCCTGGGTCCGGTGCACCCTATCTGCAGCTGGCTAGGGATGCCAACCATGAGGAACGGCACGAAGGATTTCCTGGGCTGAGAGGGAGAGACTGTCACATAAATCCCCTGCAAAGCAAGCAGCCCTTTCTCTTCATTTATCAGAGCGCCTGCTGTATCCCCTGCAAGACAAGTAAAAATATAATGAAGCCTAGAAACTTGCTCTGGGAAGCAGTAATGGTTATTAAGAGTGTGTCTATACAGACAAGCAGGGACAGATGCGGGTTTGCTCTGGCTGGCAGCCGGCTCCAGCCTGGCAGCATGGAGCTGTGCTGAAGCATGTCCACACCCAGCCTCATGTCTTGGTCATCCTCAAGGCTCCTGGCTCAGGCACAGCTGCTCCTGGACCCAAGGTGGCTCCTGCCCAGGAATGCAGCATGCTTGGACCTTGCTAAGCAGACTTGCACGTGCACGTGTGCGCATACCCTCAGTGTCAGGATGAGGCTGTTCACCAGGTGCTACCACACAACACTGAATGGTTATGAAATTTGTGACCTTCTTTCATGGTTTTCTTAAATGCCTGCTGGTGACAGGCTGCTGTGCACCTTTCCATGGGGCCCAGGGCCAGCAGGAGCTCAGGACAGGCAGTCTGCTCTAGGCTAGCCCAAAACCCCTGGCCCAGGGGGCTGGCCATTGTTTTCGGTGAGGTTACCCAGTTACCACTGAAGTTAGTTTCATGCACGACTGGGGAGAGACTGCAGCACTGCAGATATGTGATTGCAGATTGCATTGTGATGAACAGGTGTAGGAGAACCACGACGCGCGTTGTAAGTACTTTCTAACCTGAAGTGCTTTATTTTTATAATCTTGGGGTAGAGCTGCACAGAGGGTTGGTCAGGAAGACCTCACTCTCCACCTTCCTCCAGTTAGCTGTCAAGTCCAGAGAAGCTCATGGCTTTCATAGGATCGACTGTTTAGAGCAGCAGTGCCTTCCCCTCAAACCACTTCTGCTACTTGCCAGGGCAATGCAGCAAGGAACGACCAAACCGAAACGTGGCCAGCCTCAATGTTATGGCATTGCACAAAGTAAACGAGGTGGTGGTCATGATCCTTACAAACACCTGGTATTGCATACAGACAGAATGACAGGCGGGTTGTTGTGAATTCCCTACTGTTGTTTCTAACTCATTGGCCAAAACAATTAATGAAATAGTTATAGCTTTTGCTTTTTCAAACTCAGAAAATGGCACAGCTTCATTGCTCACTCAGCTTTTTTTTGTGTTTGTTATGACAGTGCCAAGGGGGAGAAGAGCATTTTCCGAGCTGGGACACTACCTGCAGGACAGCAGAGTCTGGTACAGCTGGAGTGGCCAGTAAGGTTCAAACAATGTCAGGGATAGGAATAAATATCTTTCTTTTTCTGTCTCGTACCTGAATAGCCACTGGATTCCTCTGATCTACTCTGGCGCTGCCCCCGTACCCTTTCTCCTCCTCTCCAGGAGGTACCTCCCCAGCCAGCGGCCAGGCTCCAGGGGTGCTCCCCTAAGAGGTGGCCATGTGCAGTCCCAGGCAGGCCCTTGGCTTCCCCAGCGAGGCAGCGCTCAGCCGTGCAGCACCTTGCACTCTCACCTGCCGTGCAGCCCTGTCAGCAGGGAGGTCTCCAGGCAGCAGCAGCAGCAGCAGCAGTGCCCCACCAGCAATAACACTGCCTCTCAGCATGATTTTTCGACCTGTAACAACTCAGCCCTGTTGCAATTGATTTTCAGTGCATCATTGAAAGCTGCTCCATCAGTCTAGCCCTAACAGATTTCTACTGTCTGCTTCTCTGGTTTTTGGTTTTTTTTTTTTAATTTCCACAAAGATAGAGTTTTGGTTTATAATGGGATAAAGGTTCTGTGGCCTGGGCACTTACCCTCATAAACGCCTGAGCCCTTTGTACTCAAACACAGCACAGTCAAAGCAACCGCCACTTCCTTGGGTGGAGATCAGATCTGGAGAACTTCACACTCCCAGACTGAAAGAGTTATAAGTGATTAAGAAGGGAGCTGATAATAGGAATGCTTAGTCAACCTTGATGTAAGTCATTTGAGTGCTCCAGCTCTAAATGGGAATGAGCCGGTGAAATCAATGTGCATCTGCAGCATGCCTGTAAATAAACAGGGAGCTGCAGGAGAGCACTGTTTGCCCGCAGCTCATGTCATCATCCATGACACCGTCACACAGTGCATCCCTCCCAAGCCGGTCCTCGGGAATGTGCTGATGGACCCCAAAGAGTGGGGCCAGTGCTTCAGCCAAAGGAAGACACGTGAGGGGGTCTGGGAGAAAACACTCATAAACTGAGGGAAATGACGATACTACAGTGGTTCCTGATTCCCCAAAAATGAGCTGTCCCCTCAGGAGGGTCTAGAGATCACCCTGAGACAGCAGGTGCAGGAGAAGCTCTGGGAAGTGGTGGCTTTGCCAAGGGGACAGAGGGGACACCCAGTATCTCATAGGCTCTTGCATTATGTGTGCAGGGGGGTCCCTGCCCAAACCTCCTGCTGCAGTAATAAGCACTCAACTGAGAACAGAGCAGGCAGAAAAAAAAGAGGGGCCTCGTGGGCCCGGCTGCAGCGTGTGCCACCGCGTGAGCCAGGAAGGTGGGGGAGTCTCTAATCCCCCGGGGCCAGGCCAGCTGCCAGGATCCAGCTCGCTCCCCAGCATGGCAGCACCACAGCCCCTCTCTCGTCACCCGATGACACCCTTTGCAGGGCAGGGGCTGCCTGCAGCCTATCTTCTCAGGGCTTGTGCTCCAAATAGCTGCAGGCACAGAAATGCCACGTTCGATGTGCACCTTCTCTTGAGAGGTCCAGGGGGCTTTTGGGACCTGCATAGACACTTAGCAGGGTCAAGGGGGCAGGTTGTGTCTCCTAACTTGCCCCTCTAGTTGCTGGTTGTTTCATGCACCAACTTTGCCAAACCTATGCTGGGCTGTTGCTTTTCCTCTTTGTCAGGAATAAAGTATGAAATCATCCTTCTGGACACAACAGAGGGGTTTTTAATCAAAGCCGCTCCAATGCAGGCAGCTTCTCTTTTCAGAGCCGAGAGATCCGACTCACCCTCCACTGCATCCTTCTTCTCTCAACTATGAGTATTGTTGCATTACTATTGCTATTATGTCATAAATTGACGTCTTGTGTTCCTGTTTGTTACCCAGGGATTCTGCTCTAATCTTGACGATGGCCAACGCAGTGTAAATCCAGCGCGCTGGGTGATAATCTGGCTACATTAAAAAAAAAAAAAAAGGACTTTCTAGGCATAATCAAAACCTTTCACTTTAATATTGTGCACAATACTTTTACCGTGAAATTGCATTTCCCTCAGCCCTTCTTCTCCACAGCTCAGAAAGATACTGTGCTCTGTTTGCATTTAAACAAAGCTGGTGTTTGCTGGGATTTCGTGTGCAGGGTGCAGGATCCGGCCCCTGGTGCAGCAGAGAGCAGTTCACGTCCTGCACTCCGGTGACATCTGAAAGTTGGCAGGAGCCCTGCTCCCTCCCCGGTCCCGGCAGGGAACGTCTCCCTTCCGCCAAACAGAGCTCTGGAGGATGGGGGGTTTTTTGGGTTGTGTTAATTCCACATGAAAATTAATGCAATATGACTCATTTTTATAGGTAGTAATTAATACCTGTTGAAACTCCTTTTTCCATCTACATATATCTTCATGCCATGAAGTAGGTGTGCTCATAACCGAGGTGGGCCTGGGTCAGTGAACACGAGGTGTGTTTCAGTCCCCCTTCTCAGAGAGACATTAAAAGCATACGAGTGCAGAAAGCACGGCAAACCAGGGAGAGAAAATGGGGAGGGTGAGATGATATACTGAGGCACGGCAGCACAAATATTAAGCAAGAAAAACGCCCACGCGTCACCCACGCCATGGCTTTTTGCAGGCCGGGCCCCCCAAGCAGCACCCGGCAGCTGCCCCACGCTGTCGGGGGCAGGAAAGCCCCCATCCCTTGCCCCGGCGGGCCCCCCCTTCCCTGCCGCCCCGCCATTGCGCTGCCCCGCAGTGGCAGGCCCGGGGCTGGGGGGCGGTGGGGGCCAGGGCGCCCGCAAGCGGGGCGGGCGCCCGGGTGTCGGTGGCGCGGCGTCCGGGAATGCACCGCTGATCCTAACCAAGTTTGCCAGCCATGCTTTTCTCATGGCTCCCACACAATGGCCCGTTTTCTGCCCACCTGCCGATTATGCTTAATTAGGCGAGGAGTTGATTAATTTGAGGTAATTGACAGCTAATTACAGGCCTGAGGGCTCATTAACTTGACGTCCTGTCTGAGGAAATCGGCTGGAGGGGGTCAGGTGATGTGCAGCCCCCCTCTGGTGCCCACTCACCTGGGCGGCCCGGGGATGGGGACAAGCGAGGCCGCCCTGTAGGAGCCGGGATGCTGCGGGGCCATGGCCGCAGGCGCCTAGGGAGGACAAACACCCCCAGAGGGGACACAGCGTGAGGGATGCTGTGGGGCAGAAGGGCTTCCCACGGTGATAAAGCAGGCTCCAGGTGGAGAGGGGTTTTGGAGGTCGGTGATGGGGTTGGGGGGCTCGTGGAGAAAACGGCCAAGCATGCAGGTAGGAGGGGAGGGGGATGTGGATGGGGTGAGGGCTCCCAAGGCTGCAGCTCCCCGTAGGCTCGGCCAGCAGTCCCCACCATGCCCATGGCCCCAGCGGGGGTCCGTGGCGGCAGAGGGGTGCCACAGGTCCCTCACCCCAACAGAAGCCCACAGCAGCTGCTGGCAGGCTGCAAACACCCATGCTCATCATACGGCAGGTCACTGCAAGACATCATTGGTCGCTTCATATTTACATCAGAGAATACAACTACTGATTGAAAACAGGGAATTTTTTTTTCAAGAAGACTTTTCTCAGTTGCTCTTTACTTCATGCAAATCATGAGACAGCAAGAGAGCTGTTTACCTAACATCCTATATGATCTCCCTCACCGGAGAATTTGGGCATGTCCTCTGGATTTACAAATTTATGCTTATCTCACCCTTCTGGAGCAGGCGGGATCCCTGCATAGAGAGAGGCTAAATGACATAACCAAGGTCACATTGAAAATCTAAGAAATGAATCCAGCTAAATCTAGAGCCCTGACCATAAAACCAGCTTCACCATATTCCTCAAGCACAAGGCAGGTTACCTGAACATGACTGACACCTGCCAGAGGTCTGGCCTTGCGGCCACTTTTCTCCTGGGGGACAGGCAGCTGCAATGGAGTGCTGACAGGTCTGGCATGTTCCTGGCAATGCTGAGGAGAGGAGCAGAGGAGGCCTTTTTGAACTATATACCTTGCTGCTGTCTAATTATGTCAGGCAGGACGTGGCTGAAGAAATGTACTTGAAAGGTCACAAAGGGATGGCCAAGTGATGGCTTCTTGTTGCTGTGGGAGCGCTCATCACCCATAGAATCCATCTCATCTTTTGGAAGTCTTGCCCCAGACATGGTACATCCTGGATGTAACAGCTGATTATTAAGCTTGGTTCAGGATTCAGTGGTAAGCCAGTACAGAAAGTGGCAGAGAGGCTGAGTTAAAAGTAAGCCATCCCCGTGAGCAGGGTGACTACAGCACACCGTAAGAGCTGGACTGTCCTAGGAGCCACAGGCTCCATACCAAGGTACTTTGCATTGCTACTGGAGATGAAGGCTCGGATAATTGAAGTGGAAGGAATGGGATCTTCTGGCAAAATTGCAGACACCTCTTCCTGGGTGCCCATATGGAAGTCTGGTGAAGAATCCCAAAAATCATCTTAAACCACAGTCTGATGTGACCGCTGGGGCTCTTCAGCCAAAGGAAGCTGCATCGCAACTGCAGCCTTCTCAAATGCTTCCCTTCGCCCACTGGCATCATCCCTCTGCCTTACTTTGGCCTTACTTCTGCCTATGGCTCCTATGAAAATGCTGTACCGTCCTCACATTCTTTGTGTGATCAGAAGGGATGAAAAATAGTTAGAGGTGTCTCATCTGCATATTGCTGACAGTGGATTTTAGAAACCTGACTAAACAATTTGCTTCGATATCCTGCTGTTGCATTCCACAGCTAACTTACATGCTGCCCTTTATCCCTTTGAAATGTACTGGGGTTTCGTTTTCTAAGCTCTCTTGTTTAAATTTCATGGAGTTGGGTAAAGCTGAGTGATCTTTATGGCAGTCACTATTTAATACCCTCCTCCCATTTGTTGTTCCTTCTTTCTACCCTAAATACACCCAGGCTCTGTGATGATTCATGGTACAGAGGCCAAATGGACCCATGTGATGAATAAATTTTGCTCACCTGCTCAGAACCTCTCCCATGTCTGTCTCTTTCAGGAGAAGGTGTCCATAATTTAAGTTGTATTTGAGAGGAGAACACCCCAACAACTTTTATTATGGCATTTATCATTTAGAACCTGGGAGAGGAGTTATTTGGAGAGGCCCAGACAGGTGGTTTCCTCTTTTTCTCTCTTGATCCATTGTTGAAATTGGCTAAATCTTGGCCATTTCTCATCTTGACTATTACAAGGCTGTTGCCTTCTAGCGTAAATATAAAGACTATACATTGGTGCAACGATATTAACCATTAGGTATAGCACTGGGCTACCTAGTAATTTCTTCCTCTTGTCTGTGTTGACACAGATTCCATCAATAGCGCATGAGAGTCTCATAAACAGGGATACATTTAACCATATACATTTTCTATGAGATCGCTTAATGTTATCATCAGTTTACAGATGGAGCACTGCGACCCAGGTAGATTAAGTGGTTGCCCATGTTTAACAGAATGTCTGAAGTAGATCCAGATAGGAAATGTGCATTCTCTGTGTTTTAACTCACTGAACCTTTAGAGCTCTCTCTTGCTATAGAAAGCCTCACCCACCAAGCACCGCACTGTGATGCTGAGTGCCTTTCTGAAGAAGGAATGTTTTGTGGGGACCATGACTCTTCCACAGCCTAAGCTTTAGGAAAACTATGCTTTTTGATACTGAATATTTGCCCAAATTCCCAAGTCATCACTAGAAGCCAGAAGCCCCACTCAACCGAGCCAAGAGCTCCTTCTGTTCATAAGGAAATTGCTGAGTCCAGGCTTAGGGGGTTAGTTCTAGTAGCAGGAAATTTTACACAGCTGTAAAGCTCTGGGTAGGCAGCAACAGGTATGATCCTTGAGGGAGTGGTAAGTAGCCTCGCTAGGATTGTCACATCAGATTGACGGATCAGGATAGTGTAGGATCCTTCATTTGAGAGGTGATTCTTCAGAGCAATCCACCCTATAGCAGTATATTTTGACATCAACTCATGCCACCTCAGCTGGAGAGACTGGTTAGTGGTATATGTTCATGACAATTTATTGGTATTTGAATACAGGTCGCTTGGACATCCAGAATTTCATTAAATGTAGGCCATCCCCTTTCTGTACTAAATCTGTGGATGCTGGAGAAAAAAAAATTGGAAAAGTCACCAGTACACAAAGAGAAGTGTGTAATACTGGTGGCCCGTTTTACAGTAGTAGAAGTGCAAGTATTCCCTACACAAACCACACACAAGCTTTCTAAATAAGTTGACAGAATGGAAATTTTTGCTGAGATCACAGACAGGGTAACCTGTTTGAATTTAATTTGCTTTTTATCTCAGAATTTTTGGCTTTGGAATCCTCTGGCTCTTGGGAATCCAAAGCAGAGGGGAAGGTCTCAGCAAATCATTTGTCCGTGGGAGGCAACTCTACCATTTTTGAAAAGCAATATGGACTTCCAGCAGGTTGGAGTGTTTTAGAAAGTCTCCAGATTTCAAGGAAGAGGGTAAGATATTCCTACTTCTGATCATTACCTAATTAGTTGCAAGGATGCAGTTGCTGATGCCCATGCCAGTGTAAAATGCTGCATCAGCCATCATATGAAGCAGTCATTTGTGTTGCCTGGATGAGAACTGTGCTCAGATGTGGACTGGTGACATGGCTTGTTCTTTCTGGGATACCCTTTCCATTGCTTTCCTCTTTGGACATAGCTAAGGCCATTTCAGGAGGAAGAGCGTTTGATCTAAAATATCAAGATTTTCTTGAATCTTCATCTGTTCTTCTCCAATTTGGCAGATATGAGCCATTGTTCAGCACTAACATCCCCGGACCACGTGTCCAGCCACAGATGCCTACCTCATAACTGCATTTGCAGCTGAAGCTGCGTCTGAACCTATTCACAACACTATTTGTAATCAGTGACTTTTAAGAAAGTGACCTGCTGATTCTCCAATGTCTTCATTTAATTTGGGTACTTCTGCGGCATGAGATAATACAACAGGCCAAGAGGACGACTCTGAGCCCGAGGAGTATGAGTGTCCGGAGGGAGGGTTTCCTAGGTCTGAGTTTTCTGAAATACTTCCAGCTCTTCTTCTTACCTAATTTCTTCTGTAACATATGGAGGGAGTGGCCACCAAAAATAAGCTCTTTCTATTGGGTCTGGCTCCAGAAGTCATTTTTTTCCAGATAGATACACAGGGTCTGTGTGAATTAACACAAGGCTGTGATGCCAACAACAGCAGCTTGTTGAAATGTTGCTTTAAAATCCAGGTCGTAACTACTATGTATGTGTATGTGCCCATGTTTGGACATGTGTATATTGGCACCTACTCTGCAGAGGCTGGAATGACAACTCTCCCAGATCAATGGGAAGGTTGGTAGTGGCATCGCTGAATTTTAGGTCAACATCCTGGTAAACAGCTTCAAAAACTGCCACAAATACCCTTAGCCCATGGTTACACCAACCAGGTCAACTTCCCAGTTCTGAAGTTCAAAGAAAGATATTTTTCGGGTGCTGCCTGCGTAAGTGACATAGCTCCCAATCACCAGCAAACCAGCCCATATTTTAAGCTTAAATGAGACCTCAGGATCAAAATTCTACACTTCCAACCCAAAAGCAGTACATGATGCACAAATTACTGATACACGTGCTTAACTTAATGTGCCTGAGAAGCCAGTTAGCAGAAGAGTGTACACAGGTGCACAGACTTTTTATATCATTTCAAACATATTTCATCTTCAAGAGCTTTTAAGTAACCATTCTCTATCAATATCTGGGTTTCAGAAGAGAAGCTGCCTGATTGATTGCCTTGCTCAGGAGTAAGAGGGTTACTGTAATTATCTTGTTTGCAAGAAAAATAAGAACATTTATCTCATTTTAGGTTAGCAGAAGAAATAGCAATTGTGAAATTTATCATTAGCCCAAATGTATTTTTATTTTGCTGATGAATAAATGTTGAATGGCTGACCTTAGTGCTAGTATTTTTCCCATTATTTCTGCAGAAATTTTATATTAAATTTTCCATAAAATGCTGGAATTTTTCAAGACATTTGACCCAAATAAGAACAAACCACCTTATTCCTATGTGTCCTGCATTTTAACATTTTGAGGTGAGAGGAGAACCAAAAGCCATCAGGTTCCATGTTGTAGAAAATAAAGAATATTTCTGAACACTTAACTTACATGAGACTGTTTATGTTCATGCGCTGACCTGTTGCAAACTTGCTTGAATTAAACTGAAGGGTCCCAAGAGGGACCTCATATCTAAATTGTCTGAAGGTGCTGCAAGACAGTGTGAACCACAGGAATCAAAGAGAAGGAAACCTTCCTTTTTAGATCAGCAAGTCACCAGGAGGACTAGTCTCCTGGAGTCCCCAAGAGCGGTTGGTTACCTTGGAAAGAGTAAGCCACCAAGCGAGTTTCTCCTTCCTAGGACCCACCTCTCTGTACATCCAAGTGAGGACCGCAAGTCCAGAGCAAAGAGGTCACTTTGGTAAATGTGGGACTGGCATGGGGGTATCGAACGACCTGCCATCCGACAGCAGAAGTCAGGTGCAAACAGTAAAAGGTTTACCTGTGCGCCGCCTTTTGACTAATGCACTGACTGTCTCCTGCAGACCTGGAGAAGTGAGTCTGAGGAAAGGAGTACGGGACAGCTGATAGAGTATCTATCCACACCTTCTCCCAAATAAAGGTATTTTGAAGTTGTGTAGGTGCTAGACATTAAAAGACATCAGATACTCACCCTTTCAAAGTACAGACCCTGTTTACTTTGGTATAACTCCGAGCTGGGATTTATAACCAATTTAGCAGAACAGCTTCTCAGAATTTATGGAGGTTGATTATTTTGGCATAGTTTGATGACCCATCTCCAATCCAATGCTGAGACTAAATTAATTTACTGATCTGATAAGTTAGTGTTCTTTTTGTTAGCTTCCCTCAATAATACTTATAACTTATATATGTATATAAATATGTATGTAGCTTATTTGGATGCTATTTTTATTTCATTTAAGACTTTTATGAACATTATAATAAAAAAGTGTACAAATACCCTCCTGATACTTCTTCAGTAGGCAATAACAATTGCCCAGAATGGATATTACCAGGCAAAAAGCCTGACTGGATTCACTTAAGAAGTTAATGATTTCCACACGTTTGTTTCACTTACAGCTCATTTGGCTCGTCGAATATATAGCACTGTACATTCAAGTTTTCAGGATGGGGGCTTGTGACAGAGAGATGTCTATCCACCCGCTACAAGGAAAATGACAAACATTACTTTTTTTACCACGGACAATAATTTTGTTACATTACAAAAACTAGGAAGCTGCCTAGAGATTAGAGAAAAGGAATTGTGCCATTGATCATAAAAAAAGAAAAAGGCAAATTTAGAGTTCTCAGGAATATCTATTGCTAGTAAAATAATAGAATAAAAAAATGGGGAAAAAAATCACTAACCACCTAGGGATAAGAAAACAAGTATCAGCACTAGGGATTTATAAAGAACAAATTGTGCTGGAGAAACCTGATTGCTTTTTTTAATAGAATTATAAAATTAGTGGATGAAGAGAACACGATGGATTTGATACATTTGGATTTTAGTAAAGATTTGATACATAAATCCTACTCAAAATTAATTCAAATTGGCTTGGCTACACCACCACATGGAATGAAAAATTGGCTGGAGATCCACAAATAAAGGATAATGATTCATAAAAAGGTATTGTGTTGGAGGGAGAGGTCTCCCTCCCTCCCAGAGATCAGCAGTCAGTTCTGTCCTATTTAACACCTCTTGATATGACACCTTCTGCCTGGAAATCAGAAAATTTTGTTAAGAGAGTGAAATATAGAAGGACATGTGGGATAGACCAGCTGAAAATAAAATGGGATCCCAGTAAAAATTCAAGTATTATCCAAACCACAGTATCCAGTCATGAGGAGGTCCCTAGAACACACCAGATGAGAATCACTGTAGCAGAAACCAACGAGATGGGAATTTGTAGTGAAGGACAGCAGAAAAATAGCTGGAGCATCAGTAATAGAGCTGCAAGTCATCCCAGTATGGAAAGACCAGAAGGCTTTTGCAGTATCTGCGTCCCACATATGTTCTCAACCAGGTCCCAGGCAGGTTTGGTGGTGTAGCTGGTAGGGGAGCTCCTGGAGTCTCTCCTATTGCATGGTGGAGACAAAACTGCAGTAAGAGATTTTTCTCCCTAGAAACAACCGGTGCGGACACTCACAGTGAAGTTAGCCTGATTTGGGAGGAGGGCTTTAAATAGATCCTCGTTAACTTTATTTTTTTTAAATGTAAAACCAGGAAAGAAAATGGCAGTAAAGCAAATTAAATGCATTAATAGCAGACATAAATCCCCATTTTCCTAATGTTTTTCCTTTCTCTATCACTCACTCAGTCCATTTGCAATTTCAGCTATTCACCATCTTATCTTACCACCCATCCACCCGTGTACATGGGTGTCCCAATGACTTTGGAACCTGTAGGCCAATTTCAGACAACTTTGCGGAGGGTAGGTAATACATTTCTGTATGTTTTGTTACGTTAATGGGCTGACAAAAGAAAGAAATCCAATGACTGCCCTCACTGAAGTGTGAGCATACCCTCTGTTAGGCATCAGAGAATCCACACATGATGCAATCTTGAGAGACACATCCTCAAGGAAAACCATGCTTCCCTGGCTGGTTCCACTGCTCATGAAACTTTTGCTTTTCTCTGGCCTCCTTCTTGCTGAAAACCACTACTTATTCTTATTTGCTCCCCTTCTGTTTTGCTTTTTTCACTATTTTTCTTCTTAAACTGCATTTGTAACTGTCTGCCTTCTTTGCTCTTTTGCATTCTCCCCAACCTCCTGCCCATGCCGTGCTGTCTTCCGAACTGTGCTTTCTTACCTCTCTTGGTCTCCTCTGTTTTTAAGTCCCTATTTTTAAATTCTTCTCACTTCCCTGTATTTTTCTTTCAGTCTTCCATATCACTCCATTTCCACAGTCCTCTCCCACCAAAATAGCTCGCTAATAATATTTTGATACTTAACTAGTGAAACCTTACCCAGATGCATTACACTAATGGGGTACACTAGTACTTATTGTAGCAAGTTCCTCCCTTTCCAAACTATAGAAGTGAATGAGAGAAGTGATCTCTTTTGCTAGAGCAAATAGTTTTAAGCTCCCTAGAGAGCTGCAGTGATAATTTTAATAATGTTCCCTGTTAAGGCAGGATCAGACCCACAGAGCATCAGAGCAAGAGCAAAGATTTCAACATGGCAAAATTAGGAAAATTACATTTTTCCTGCCCTGGTCTGTCAGCAAACATTTGGACCGAGCAAGTGTACAATTACATGAGATCTGGAAAGTAGCACTTAAAACCTCTCTGCATGACTGTGAAAGGCTCGGAAAGGTCAGAATAAGTGTTCTAATTCAGTGAAGATGTTACAATTATTATTAGGATCTCTGTAATGCTCATAGCTCTCCTAAATGCATGTGTACACCGTGCACACTGTGGCAGTTAATAGCGCTGTGAGAAACCTTCATTTTCAGCATTCTGTTTTTAAATTCTCAATCTTTAACGCTGCATTAAAGTGACTTTTAAAAAAATTTAATTCTCTGAATAGTTCTTACAGGTCTTTAAAAAAAGATTAAAATGTCTGGTATTGCACTGCAATTTATTATTATTTAAATTACTAATGCCTGTCAGTTGCTTAGGCATTTACATTTTTTTTTTTTTAAAAGCCACATCTATTTAATGAAACAACAAGGCAGATGGCAAGCAGTGGAAGGGCCACTGGACTGTGGCTAAGAAGTTACGGGGTTTGAACTGTGTTTGCTGGATAACCTCTAACAAGTCTCTTTACATCTTGGTGTCTCCTTTTCTCCTCCTACTCTTTTACAGCTTCATCTGCTCATAAGCTCTTGAGGACAGAGACCTTCACCCAGTTATGTGTTTCTATGATTCACAGCAGAATAAAGTTTTGATACTTGCTGAGGTCACTGTGACTTAAATGACTACTGTAACGCAATTGATAACTCAAACTGCTAAAGAGATGTCCTCCAAACACCACTCCAGCCCACAGGCCAGGTACCATACAATTAGTAAGCGGTACGTGAATGCCAGGTCTTAGTGAAGGACACAAGAAGCCACTGCACCCTTTGCCTCCATCTGCATATTTTTCACCTGTCTTCACAATATTCTCAAGTGCTGCTAATCTGTATGAAGGATGTTCTTCACCAAAATGTCCTCCTCACAAGAACACAAAACCAACATTTTTTTTATACTCAGTCGATCCTTATCTGCATTTGGAAGTCAGAAATTTGGCATGGTATTATTAATACAGCAAGATGACAGAGCAGTAAAACAGAGGTGTAACTTCCTCGGGCAAAGAAACTGAGAGAAAGTGGGAAAACCAGCAAATTCTTGGAGACTTTTCTCCTAGTGTCTTCCAGTGAGATCCAGTCTCTCGAGGAAGGCTTTACATGGGAAATGTCACCAACCCTTACTCAAGGAGGTCACTCGACTCCTGAGCTTCCAGAGCATGAAAATGGAGGTGGGTATGATGGTCTTCAGTTTTCTGCCATTGATTTGGGACTCCTTAGACCAAGACACAAGCATCTGGAAGGCAAGGTAAGTGGCCACTCGATGTAACAGGCAGCAACAGTAGTTTTTCCTCTTCAGAAACTGGTGTTACGGATCTGTTCTGCTGGGACATTTGAAAGCAGCGGTCATGTGGGTTTCACTGAACATCCACCAGAGAGCCTCAGGTCAGGTGCAGTAATTGCATTCAGATGTTTCTCTCTCTGCCTCCTTCTATTCGTGAGGCAGCGTAAAAGCTGCCAGCTCACTGGGGTAAGGCAGGAGCAATAAAGCTTTTTGCCTTTCCTCTCTGGGTTTTAGTAAGAGGATTACAGATCTCCTCCTCCTAGAATAAACCTCTTTACAGGGAAGATACTTCTCAAGCCCTCTTTGGAGATCAGTCCCTGCATCAAGACTCCTAAGATTCAAGCCATCACAGCAGCCAGTAGGAAATGAACCCCAGTTAAAAGGGAAAGGCTTTCACAGCTCTGCAGGACTGCAGGGCTAGGACATAGTATACATGCTGCCACGGGGAAAGGGTCCTTGCTGGGTTCACAGCTATCGGAGACAGAAAAATAAGGAGGCACAAACACAGAGCAGAGTTCAAGCTCCATCCAAGATGACAGGAGACTGTTGCTGGAGCCTTGGAAAGACAGAGCTAACCCTCTTGCTGGAACAGCTTCACCATCAGGGACAAATAACCCAAGAAAGAAAAGAGGGAACCTCTTGTAACTTAACACTTGACCAAATATGTCTGAAAACAGTACCCAAGCATGCATGAGTGCATGCAATGAGTACATTGTTAAAACAGAGAAAGCAAATTTAAAGCTTTAAGACATAATTATGTTTTACTACATCTAGCCCAAAGACACTGATTGATTAAGGACCTTTAGAAGGACCATGACATGCAAATCAGACTTAATCACTAATACATTCCCATAACTTTAGAAACATCAACCAGCAATTCCTTCTGCAAGTTACTACGTTCCTTTACAAAAACACCTATGCATTAAAATGAAAGTCTGTGTGACAAGTAAATAAAACTACTCACTTCCACTGATCCTCCTCAGCACCCACTGTTCTTCCCTTCTGCTGAGGCTACCTCAGCCACTGTGACACTATGGACCTGCTCTGGCTCCTGTTTTGTCTTCCATCTCTCCCGTCACTCTCTCTACTCTCACTGTAGCAGGTTTAGGCTAATGGCATGAAAGTGCACATAAGTTTTTTTAGTGTTTCTTATGGCTCCTTTGGTCATCATCTTCACTTGCCTTAGCCTATGTGAATCATTTCAATTCTGCCTAGCTGCCTTTCTGGGGCAAAAGAAACATCCTGATACATATGTACATCTTGCTTCTCACCTCAGACCATAAGCGTCCCACCATCAGTGTAGAGAGGGATTGTCTGATTCACCTCCATGTCACCTCTCGTCTTTCCAGCTTTCCCCTTCCTGGCCACACCAGGACCTGTGATCATCACAACAACTCACAGGAGATATATTTCTTGATGGCACCTGGAGGCCCTGGCGATTCCTCAGGTCTCTCCCTGCTGCCCACTTCCCACCTCTGCAGGGCACAAGACGACACTTTGCAGTCTATGTGAAGGGGCACTGGGAAGAAGGGATTGCTGGAGCTCAACCTGCTGCTGCCGCAGCGCTATGCCCTTTCCCTCTCTCTGTTGACCATTTTAATGATTCTTCTGCACTTTTGGATGCATCGTATGTAAACCCCCTTCCCCTCATACACACAGCATTTACCTGGCTTGCCCAGAGAGATGGTTGGGTTTTGGAAGCACCAGGTGCAGCTGCTGGGACCACTGGTTGGAGAAACATTTGCCTCCTGAGCCCGTTAATTAGCACAGTAACGGTAACTGTGCTCCATTAGCCAACCCATGTGGTCGAGTCCCCTCCCCATCCACCAACCTTGCCCTTAATGAGAGCTGGAAGGGGGACACTCACAAAACACTGCCTCAGAATAATATTCGGCTTTGTCCGCGCCGGTAACGAGAGCTGACAGGATCACTACGTCCATTTCTCTTCTAATTAGCACACTTCCAGCTCGGCCTGAGCCAGCAGCCAGAGAAAAGCGATCGGACAACCGTACCGAATCACAAACACAAAGAGGCCCATTCCCCATAATTAGGTGAGACAATCCCTCAGTCTTTTCTCGGCTGGAGCTTGCCGGTAAGACTCTCGCTGTTTTGGTAAGTCCCAGCAACACAAGTTACACGTCTCCCCAGGACACTAATAAGCCCCTAATTGTCTTCCGCTTCACACGGCTCGTACCATAGGTCTGACTTGGGGGAATTCTTCTAACGAGCGGCAGCCAGCGCTCCCTGCGCCGCAGACGGATGGGGAGCCGCCTCTCGGGCACCAGGAGGAGAAGGGGGACAGGGAGAAACAGCCAGAAAAGCAGCCCAGGCGCTGGGGCCCAGCTACACGGCATGGGGCCGGTGGCTGGGCAGCAGCCACCCATTGCTCGGGACACAGACCTTCTCTACCCTCTCTCCATCGTCACCGTCCACCTGCGTGGTGGAAACCCAAGTTCAACTCTCTGGGCTGCCTTCTCCTTTCTCGTCTCCAGCAGTACACAGGTACCCGCATTTCCATGCAGAAATGCACCATCAAAACCAAACATTTGATTACAAAGATTTGCCTTAAGTCTCTGCTAAGGCTTGCTCGGGGCTACCCTTGGAGAAATGCAGCACCTGGCACGTGCTTTTCTCCAGTGAGGCCACGCCTCAGAGTTCAGGCTGGGAAGAAGCATGGGTGTAAACGAGACCCTGACAGTTCCCATGGAAGGGAACACATGCTGGGTCTCACAGAACAGGTTTCTAAAGATGCCCACAAAATGATTAAAAACATGAGAACTTCCAGAAGAAGTTGGAGGTGGGTAGGAGACCCCAGCTCAAACTCCCTGATCAAAACAAGGCAAAGAAAGACACATACTCCCTCTAACTTTCAATCTGACACTTTCTTGAGAAACCATCATCAACCAAATATTTTTCAGCAAAACATTTTCCCTAATTTTTGATGACAAGCTCATTTTGAGCAAAATATCTCAGCTGATCCCGTTAAGGATACTCAGGGCCTGCAGATCCCTTTGCCTCCTGTGCAGCTGATTACAAATTGGTCCCTGCAAATCAGGCCAACGGGCCTCACAGGACGTGCTTCGTTCCCCAGTTTTACATGTGCTATTTGGCTTCAGTGTGCTAAGCAGGGGGAGAAACCTAAGACAGTGACAAACTGATCCATGCAGAGTAGAAGAGAAAGACAGGCACCGGTGATTACCTTGAAAGGCAATTTAGGATAATCAATATACATAGATATATATAAATAATTAAATTAAAACCAGCTATAACTAATAAGCTACTTTAATACAGGGAGAGGAAAACAAAATAAAGGCCACAGGACCGGGCAGCCTGAGCATCCATGCCCACTTGGGTCACTCTGCTGGTCTCTTGTCCCTCATTCTCATGTAGCTGATGAGCCCTCTTCCTGCCTTTTCATACATAACCTGCTGCATTTTGGGCTATTGTAGTAAGTGGAAGATGGCAAATGGCAAATTTCTGATGCTTCAGAATTAGCCTTAAAATTCTGTGATTATTAGGAAAGTTGTTAGATGTGCCCGGTATTTTTGGGAGGGGTATCTTCCCTGGCATCCAAGTGCCTGCAAGCACAAAATTTAATTACCCTATATTATTACGCCTACTCATCAGCTATTGGCCACAGAGCCAGCCTTTCAAGTGATATAGAACCAAGTCAAGTACTTTGTCCCCCCAGAGATCTGGTCAATAAATAAGGTGCAAGGTCATTCTTAATACCCATTTTTTCTACTAGCAATTAAGTAAGGGCTTTCAAGCTCAGCCTTCTTCTTCTTTTCTGTTCCTTACTGAGGTGTCTATAACAGAGACAGGCAGGGAGCGTTCTGGCTTCACTGGTCACCGATCTGTATTATAGGAATCAGCAGGCAAGCCAGAGGTCAACCACACAAACCCAACAAGAAAACGCCTATTCTGTACACGCATCAGCTGCCTGGAGTCAGTCATCCTGCTCAAAGGGACATGACGGAAAAGGTCAAGTCTAAAAATCGGCAGTTTCAATGGATGATGAAGTCAAAATATGAAGAGATAGCACCATGCTGAAAATCTAGCACAATCTAAATTAAAATGGCATTATTGCACATATTCTATGCAAAATGTGAATTACACTCTTTAGAAACTGGATCAGTCTATACTTCTCTGGCCACTTAAGCTTTTAAATATCTTTACATGGACTTCAACCAATTGGCCACAATTGACTTCAGGATTTTGCATTTCACATCCTCCTGAAAGAAACTCAAAGCACTGATGTAAGGACTGGCTTGCAGCAGTTAACACATCTCTAGAATAGCTTTGATTCCAAGAACCACAGTATCACATGAAAACAAAAGGATCCAGTCTTTTTCTTTTCCATTTCCTTGTTTTCCTTTTTCTCTTTTTTTTTTTTCCTTTTTTTAACTTTTAAAAATATCAAAGTCCACCTCTTATCAGGGCAATGCATATTTGGCACCATACATACAGTATCTTTGGAAGTTTGGCACACTGGCAGATGTATATGCTGGGATGTGCATGTAGGAACCATGGGTTTTGATATTTCTGTGGTTAGACATTTTTACTATAATGATTATCGAAATGCATTTACAACATTTGCATTTGTTGTTCTAATCATGTTGATACAGTTCAGAGTTTGTTGGTCCATCAGAAGTTTCTGTCCAACTGTGATTTTGCTGGGCTGAAGATACAGAGAGGATCTTCTGGGAAATTTTCTTCCAATTAGTTATCTTCTTTTTCTATAGGCTGATTATTTAATGACTTTTTAAAAAGTGTCAGTACAGAATGGTATATGAAAATGGGGGTACAACATTAAGGAGTAAGGACTATTTTAATGTTATATTAAGTTGCATGCCGTATTCAGACAGCTCACTCAAAGACACGATGCATTTCCCTGTTAAGAGTTGTCTTTTCTTTTTGATTGCGTATGTCTAAAAATTGATATTAGTTGAGAAGTATTACAGAAATGTTTATGCAATGTTACTGAACTTGTGGTAGGATAGGAGTCCAGGATGTCAGACCATATGACAAAGATGTAATTTATCTTTTTTACATACTGCATAGGGTGATGATGGAATTACCCAGTATCACTTCCTCAACATGAAGTGGTTGGCATAACTGTCGTCATGATTTGGAAAAAGTGTTGCCTAAGACAAGTTCCTGCGGGTGAAGATGAAGTGGATGAGATCAGCTGCGTGCACAGACTGCAAATCTAAGTGATGATCCTGTTCTCAGAGATACTCAAAACAGGATTTAGCCCATCATGATGTGGGAGAAAATAGCAGAGGAACAAAATATGGGCTGTAAGTAGGACTTACACACCTTCACAGTATGCTCGCACTCTGAATATTCTGCAATTTTGATTATGCCATCTCAGACAGGCTGTAATAGAAGACAGACAATTGAACATTGTGAACATAAGGAAGGTGAACATAACCATGGAATCAAAAACATAACAGAAGCTGAAAAATCATGAGTAGTGCACAGACAGCAAAGAAGAAAAAAAACAAACAACTGTTTCTGACAATAAAAGAAATGAAAGGTTCAAAATGGAATTATCAGGTAAGCAGGTTCAAAACAAACAATTACTTCCCTCCCCCCCCCCCCCTTTTTTTTTAAACTTTTCTTTGTATAACTGAATTATGGAACTCGCTGTCCAGCGGCATTTTAGAGGACAGAAGTACAGACAAATTAGGACTAAGACAAATTTATGGAGGGTAGGGCCTACTGTGGACCAGATTCAACTAAAACAGGTTGATGGATGCTGGGTAAGTTACCCTAAAGCAAAATCACTCTGTGTAAGTCTTTTGTTTATATCCTTCCCTATGAGTCTACAACTGTTCATAGTCAGAGAGAAGATTACGGATAAGATGGGCTTGTGATTTGACTTGTAATAGCACCTTACATTTTTATGTAACATAAAAATCAGTAAGATAAACCAGAATAAGGTTCAAACATTACCTCCGAGTTGGATTAGTCAGTTTTCACTAATCTGTTATTTCTAGGTGACTTGTTGAGGGAAATAAAAAGCAAAGTTGAGAACTGTGGTTATAGGATTGTTCCAAAATTGTTAATTTCGTAATGGCTAAACACTGAGTTAAATGGAATATTACGCTTTTCAATTGCCAGTGCAACTAGACTTTTATTTTGATAATGATTAATGTAACAAACAAGAATTTCTTCTCAGTTGGATTAAGCAGCAAAGCATTTGATACTCCAAGACTGAAGTGAATAGCCTTTACAACTGAATATATGTAACACTGGCATTTAAAAGGAACTAAATACATATTGGGTTTATTTCCAAGAACCTCACAGTAACATTTAACATATCAACACATGAAAACACTTTATAAAGCAATGCATTAGCTTGATTAATATTACCAAATCTTGATCTTCTTATACTCTTCATTCCCATCATTTAATTTATCAAACCTTTTTTTTTTGTTTCAAAATACAGAAGGTTATCAGCCACAAGAAGTCACCCAGATTTTCTTGTATAGACAGATACTGCAGGGATGTCAGGAAGGACATCACCGAAGGAAAAAAATAGGATTCAAAAGGGTATGAAAACCCTTAGTACCATTTGAATATTGCCAAATATTTATTTACTGATGGGAATGGAGCATCCACAGGCCAAACCCTGAGGTGGTGGCATGCAGAAGTGTGAAGAAAAGCCTGAGGAAGAGTATTGCCTAGGTGGCTAAGCAAAAGCTTTTGCATCTCAGAGGGCTATTTTGGAAACCCAGATGAATCTCTGAGCTTTGCATTTGTTTATTATCAAACCACAAAGCAGTAACAGACAGATTACAATTCTCTGGCTAACACACAAAAATACATATAAATATTACCAATAAAAAAACCATATCACTGACTCATCTCTACAGATGACAAGTACAAAGCCAATAAATACCACAATTCTAAAGCATACGTTACTGGCTGCCCTACAGAAGATAAGTACTGCATATGGTAAAAGGCTTTTTGTGGTCTTTTTTTTTTTAAAACTTATGTATGTTACTAAAAACTACCTACAGTTTGAAATTCCTTACTGAACGTATCAGAAAATATACATTTACTTCCATGCTGGGCTTTCATATCTTCTCCTATATTCCTCCTCCTTTCAGATCTCAGTTTCTTAATGTATTGGATCAACAAACCTCTATAAAATGCACAAGCTCATACTGGTGATACAGACAAAGTATCCCATTATGTCATATATGTGTATATATATTATGTATATAGTGTACAAACTTAAAATTGCATTCAAAATGTATAATTCGATACTTAAGCTACATCAACATCGGTTTGCACCAGCAGGTTTTTTCTCCATCTCTGAATTATCACTTTTAACTTCTCTTCACATTCATCTGTCTTAACTCTTGTGTTCTCAAGGGATGGCGTTCCTGTTAAGCTCAGCCCTGCATAAACTGTGAAGTACAGAAATAAATCCGTTAAGTTTAAAATCAGACTCCTGACATTCCCAAATACTCACTATTTGTGCAGGGGTCTTTCCGGGATGTGGGTTTTAACTGCTTAAACTTAGTTAACAGGAGCTGTCCAAAATGCGCTTAGTTCTGACAGGTAATAACCAAGATCACAGACTAAAAGCCGAAAGGCCACCAGCATTTTCGTAAAGATTCAGAGAAGTCTATTTGATTAAAAAAAATCTCCTCCTTTTTATTGCACATGCACCTGAAAAGAGTCTACTATCTGCAAAGACAAAAAAATGCAATGCTCTAAGGACAGCCTATTTCCAAGTCATTTCTCCTCTCACATGTGACTGCAGCCTGGGAAATGACAAGTTTTGAAAAGCCTGCATGCTAAAAATAACATTTCTAAATGGAGAAAAAACCCTGCTCTTCATCCAATGTTTCAATATTATGTTGTAACCTAGAAAGAACATATTTACTAATGCTTAAAATGTTTTTTTCTAGGAAAAGGAAAGAGGATGAAATGAAAAAAATTTTCCTCTTAAATAAAATAAAAAGTCTGAACACGCTCCTTACCTCTTCTCAGGGGTGAACATGCAGAAGTGCATTAACAGAAGTAAAATACATTAAACTATAAGATGAATAAAGCCCAAAACTGTGTGCTGAAAGAGACCAGGTCACAGAAAATCCTGTTTTAAAAATTGTAGGTTTGTAGGGGAAGAAAATTTTGAGGTTCCTGTTTTGTAAGTAATTAAAAATACCACAAAATGTTATTTTTAGAAGTGTTAAGATTTTGTATAAGCAGACTAGCCTTGCAATGTGGCTAACAATCCTGTTGCCCCTTCTTGGAGCACTAACTGAAAATATTACCACCTTTCAACTTTCATAACTTTCTTCAGTTTCTAGCTCTGTAAGAAGCCGAGAACTGCAGTGGACTGACAAAGCTGTTTCTTTGTGTACTGGCCGAAGTTTCTGTAGGGATATTTTCCTTCATGATACAGTAACACCTCTTACTCCCTATGGTCTGTCAGTCTTGATTTCGCTAGAGAACCATTTAGCAGTGAGATGAAGCTCCCGGTACACCGAAGGTCTGGAGGTCCTCCTTGGAGTACCAGACATGCTTCTCTGAAGGCAGTGAGTAACTGGAATCTAACGCACAGACTGCACTCAACTTCTACACTAAAAGCATATGCTCCTGCTGAACCAGTGCTATCGGTCAATCCGCACCCCAAACTCTGCTCAAATCTTTCAGCACAGAAGCGGCACATAGGAAATCAATGCATCTAAGACAAAAGACGCACAAAAGGGTCAATGCCTCATGATGCGCACTGGCCAGCGTCAGATCTGCTGTGTACTTCAAACAGGTGCTGCCACTGAGAGCAACTGAATAAGGACACTCTGGCTGTTCGCTTTGAATAGCTGATTAAAACAGGTAACTTTGCCACAGCATGTCAGGGCCGAGTCCTCCTGTTGGACATCTTATGGTCATACGAAGTCCGAATTCCAATGCAACCAACTGCAGTCCTTGTGACCTGTGTATGCAATACACATCTCCCCGTAAAGAGAAGAGCTGTGGAAGCAAAAAGAGATGTTTGCTTCTGAAGGTCTGGAGCAAGAGCTTTGTACTTCTTAGAAGTTCTGGGGTTCATCTGGATCCACAGTACGTAAAATGATCTAGTTGGGTATTTTTGTCCAAACTCCAGATGTGGCAGCTACTTTTTGGGTTTCTCTAGGATGTTCAGGAATTTCCCTCGAGTCATTTCTCTAGCTGAAATCACAAGGGAGGAAAAAGAGATTAATACTGTTTAAAAAGCCAAGAAATCCAAACAATTGTATCATTTACAGATTTTAACCATAGGATAAGAAATTCATTTAGATTTGTGCTTATACCAATAGTGACTAAGGATTATTTTATTTATTTACTTATTAAAGTGGAAAATAAATAAAACTGCATTCCAGCTCAAATTCCTGACATCCTAGAAATGCAGGCAGGGCCTGGAATCTTCTAAACTCAGCAATAATTCCCACAGGCTGTCTCATTACATACAATCTACGCTTTCTATTCCTACTGCGTTATGCTCTCGCAGCATCTCCTTTTCTCTGTACTATCCATCTCTGAATGGTGTAATCCAGATCTCCATCACTCTATCTCAGAGCAATTGTTCCTGGATGTTATAATCCATCAGAGATTATGGAACTCTCTCTTTCCCATTTCAGGATTATTGGTCCCTGGATGCTATGATCTTCAACAGAAATTAGACAGCATTTTCTCTCTCTCAGCAGTGTCAGTCCCTGGATGCTGTAATATAATGGGGTTTATATTCCTTCAATGCAGTTCATCTATGGATGGTGTAATAAAGTAAAGTTTATAGAGCTTTGGTCTTCTCTCTCTCTCTGCATTGTCAGTCCTTCGATGTTTAATACAGCAAGGCAAGGTTTATATGTCTCTCTCTCACTCTTGGCACCATCAATCTCTGGTAGCTGTATTACAGCAGGGTTTACACAGCCACTTTTCTGCACGAGACACTTCTGACTTGTGAGCCCATAAGATCACAAGCTGGCAGAACAGCCCTAATACTATCTTTGTCTTGTAATAACAATACAATGCATCAAAGACAACACGATTAGCAACTGAGTTCTGCAGAAAGACAATCTTCTCACCAGTGCTTCCCTTCATTTCTTTTAAATAAAGGTGTAAGCTTTGTGCTGGACTGACAGGCATCAAAACATGGAGGTTTTTATTCACAGGATTGATGAAAGCGTGTATGTTTCCCACACCTAGCCTAGAGAGACTCTGGAAGGAGATGGGAATTCATTTGCTGTTTTATCCATTTAACTCCTGACCTCTCTACTGAGAGGAACAACAGAAATGACAATTAGCATAAAAACCGGAGGTGGGTTTGTTGCTGATGTTGGGTTTGACATTACTGATTACCTGTTAGAACAGAACTAAAATGTAATAAAAATGTTCAGCTTAAAATACTCAATACGCACCCTCAGGTAAAGACATTTTGTTATTCTTTACCTAAAGGTTAGAATTTATGCCTTAAAGCCTCTTCTTTAAATTATTACATTCTAATTTGTCTACCCAAAATTGTACCACAAGATACTGTCATCAACAAGGTGCCTGTAAAACAATTAGTGGTATTATGAACTGTCTGGTACATATTGATATTCATAGGCTGCAAAGTCCACTGCCGTGAGTGGAACATGCTTCAGCCTGGCTGCAGATTCAAGCAGCTCACTGCATTATTCACTTGGTTCATGCCTCCAGCTGTGAGTTATATCATCTGGGATCCATTCCCAACTCTGCTTCTGATTCACAGCGTGAACTACCACAAAAGTACTCATTTGTACCTCTACTTCCCCATCCGCAAGATAGCTTCTATCTTTTAAGTGCTGCTGAAGTGACACATGGATAGAAGGCGCTGAAGAAGGGCAGAGTGGATTGTTATTTTGTCAGGAACTAAGTTGTTATGCACAAAGAATATGATTAAATAAAAATGCAAGTTTTCAAAAATTTCAGCTAGGAATAGATTTTCAGCACCAGTTCTTTGACACCTCCCTGCCTTGCACCATCAATAGTGCATGGTTTTAAAACACTCTTAACGGAGAAAGCACAAAGCCAAACTGTAGTTGATAGAGTGGAAAGTTTTCCGGAGTACAAGTCCCATATAGGAGATATACGAATGCATGACAATTCTGTTCCCCCAAAGAGGGCTGCACCCAATAAATCAGGCAGAGAGCATAGACTCCTTCTGTGCGCTGAGTGAAATTACTGTGGGTTGGGGGTTGCTCCAGAGCACGTGCCCTCCTGTTCACTTGTCATCGGAGATGTTAACATTTCTGATTAATTCACAGACCTCTCATTTTATTCTTCATTCCTTTATCCTTGCTATCCTGTTCTGCTGCAGCTTAAAGATTCTTACCGACCTGCTACAATAATCACCGCCCGCTCCCCCCCCCCAACCTGGTGAAATTGTTTAGTGATGCCAACCGCGCTTTTAATTTGCAAGACATCAGACACAGAGGTAATTTATACCAACATCTGTTCATTTCTGACTTCTGAAACAAACTCGCACATGCTGCTACAAAATCCCATTAGGAGCAGGAGACAGCCTTCTGCTATTCTGTATTCCTCTTTTCCTCACATACTCAGGCTTGCACCGGGGCTTTATTTTTAAAGATATGATGCCAAACTGAAAGAAAGGACCTTACATCTTCATATATGTATGAAAATGGCCAGGAAATAACATCCTCGTATCACAGAAAAAATCACAGCCAAACTAAGGGCAAGTTTCCACAAACATTAACAATCTTGTTTTCTCTGCTTCAGCTGCTTCTCTTATCTGCCCAAGAACCACAGTTCAATGTATTCCTGGTAAACACAGGCCAAATACATATTACATGGTACTGCGTTCAAACGTCTTGGCTATTCCTTCCCCTTTGTTCCTCTTTAATCTGCACTGGAGTATGATTTGAGCCTGGGTTTTGCACAGAAAAGCCTCTAATATTTAACCGACTCCTCTGCTCAGTATTGCTTCTGATAAATGAATTCTTAATAGTGGGAATATCATTTCCAATGGGGCCTTTCGGAGCTTGCTCGAGTGAGGGAAGAGCTTGTGAATGAAGAAACCATCACCCACATTCTAAATATGATTGCAGTCTAAGAGAGACGGTAAAACCTGCCTTAAACAACTACCCAAGGGACCAGCAGAAGCCAGTGGCGTAGTAGATAGAGGCGGATTTTTTAATTAAAAGGTTGGACAAAACTGCAGTGAAAACCTTAGGGATTTTTTCTTTAAAATGGTTGCTTAAACCACGGACTTCAAGTGAAGAGAAGGCTTCAGTGCAGGTTTCATTGTACCAGCAAACAGACACTACAGAGGCTGTGCAGCATGAAACAGAAACATGAATCTCCATGTCAAGTCACGATTTACAACCCTGCCTACGCTGTGCATCTACTACAATAGAAAAATCAACAATGGATACGATCGCAATAGCTTGGATACAAATTAATCTCACCTACTAGGGAGGAGGAAGAATACTGAAGACCATAGAAAAAACACCTGAAGATGTTATCAGCAGTGGTTACAATGGAAGTTGAGTGCTTGAATAGACTCTTTCAGAGAAATGTATTGAAAACTGGTATCAGGCTATTATAATTAATAGAGAATGCTGTACTGTACGAATTAAGTTTGCTGCCTGGCAAGATCTGCCAAGCAGATCTCAAGAACAGGTATTGGGTAGGAAAGGCTGGGGCTGAAAGGAGAAGGGGAGATTTCTACTTGATAGGGGAGCAGAATAAGGTTTAATATAATCTCCTCCTTAGAACTTCAATCCCTCAATCCCGCATTTAGCCTTCTTGCCTGGGGCTCCTTTTCTACTACAATTGTCCCCAAACTGCCTCTCCGCAGTAAATTTTGTGGTTGCTGGTTGAAAAGATTCAGTAGTACAGATTGATTTCCTACAAGTGAGGAGATGAGGGATTACCAAAAGCAGTTCTGGTTAACAAGATCGGGTGCAGAATCTCCTGCTAGAGCAGCCCACTCTGCCAGTGCTTTGCATCCTTTCACTATGACATATGGGTTTCATTACACAAAGATTTTCCTGATTTTAACTTGGAGGCGATTACGTTGGAAACTCAGAGCTATCTTTACATCTGTAGCAATTTAAAGGTTAAGTAACTTTTAATCAAATGACAAAGACTCATAATGTTTTGTCCTCGATTGAAAATGAAAACTGCTGTTCCGGATATTCCTTCCGGTGACGATTTAATTAGAAAAAAACACTGCACTGGAGATTGGGGTCCAGCCTGATTTCTCCCCGTAAAAAGCCTTCTCACACATATGACAGCACAGAACATACTGTGTCATAAGGTCTGGATAGCCAGAAAATAATGGAAGGATTTACTGCTATAAAATCAGCAACGAAAACAGTGATTTACACTTACATAAGCAACTTTCACCCAGGAGAATCCCTAAGCAACACACATATGTACACAATTTTTTAACATAATATACACTTAAATGCAAAAGCGCAACTTGGTGATAAAGTCTATGTAAAAGCTATATTTGACAAACTGTATTTATCACACATTTATCATATTCATTATACCTTCCACTGCTTACTACTTCTGGGCTTATCTAAAAATCTCAAAACAAAGCCTGTGAGCATCTTCAAATCACAGATATTTTAAAATGAAGTCACCCGTCAAAGAAGCACTTCTCTGCCTCTCCCCCAGAGGTACAACTTATGGGACAAATTTGACTGTGCTCCTCCTCTGACCTGAAAACGTAGCCATGTTGAAATCTAAAGGTCTTGCCTCTAAAAAGAACTGGAAATACAATTAATGCCCTGTGAACAGAACATGTTTTTAGCCCTTAAATATCTTGTAGTATCACACTTTGAATGCTACATTCTTGACTACAAAAAGGTTATTTTAGGCACTGTCATACTTTGTTAGCTTATCAGTTATTCCTCCCATTCAGTTCTATTTACGGTAACTAAAGAACTTGTTTTTCAACATGGAAGGATTCCTTTAAAGTACTAATCATGCACTCTCAAACTACTGCTGTGTCTTAGGACTATACAGAAAACAAAACTAAAAGGGTTTATTTCTGAAGAACTATCAGTGCAAATCACCAGTTCAGGGCAAAGAACATGAATTGCAGAGAGATGGCAGAACACTCCTCTGGTTTTTAACCCCTCTATCACAAGGGTCTGTTGCATCAGAAATGATTTCTTTTGTCCTGAGACACAATGTTAGGATAAGAAGACACAACCATTCTTTTTCCTAGTTGGTAGGACATAAAAAAGGCCTAGAGGAATCTGCCTGTGAATAACGGTGGGAGTCTTGCTTGACTGAACTTGTGAAAGCCAATGGCAAAGCCACATCTTTTGGCTGGGCTCAACTAGTATTGTGTTTGGAAGGGAAATAAAAAAAATCAGGCACAGGGGTGTGGGGGAGTGAAGGCAAAAAGGCAATCTAAAACCAGCAGAAATATTTAAGATTGACATTATTACTAAATAGCCCTTAAAGCAAAAAGAGATTTATTTCAGACCAACAGAATATTATTACCCAGCCAACATAATCTGAACTTCTATCAGAGAGCGAGCTCTGTATGGACCACTTTCTATCTCGAGACCAGACCCCCAAAATCCTACCACCACCTGGATGCCTGCTGGCACCAGCTCGTTCCTGTTCCTTCATAAAAAGAGCTCAAATTACTCTGCTAACTGCGTACTTCCTTAACGTAATTGTCAACTGAACTGCTACTTGATGACTGTGGGCCTTTGACAAATACTTATCAGTGAATGCTACACCAAGCCAAATTTCATAAAGAGCTGGAACTGCCATCTCAGGAGAGCAGTGATTAGCAAAAGCAATGTCAGTCGCCTTTAATGAAGGTAGAACTTGCACATGCAGATACTCAGACCTGTGCTTCAGGAACTGTTACTTTTACACTGAAGACCAGCATAATCATCTAGCTTGCCTAAAACACATTTTTCAGGTAAGACGACAGAATCAGCATAAACCTCCAGGTGGAATAAGCTTGCATTACCGTGGCATCTTTCAATAATCAATATCAAAGCACTTGCAAAGTTTATCAAGCTCCACAATATTCTTGAGACATACAGTGATTTAATTCCCATCTTACAGATGGGGTCACAGCCTCAGTAAGGAGTGATGTACAGATGTATACTAAAGGAGTCAGCAACCGTGCTAGAATTCAGGCTCTGAAAGATGAGCTCTGTCAAGTCTTGCTGCAGCATTTTAAAATATTAACACCACCCTTGGTACAAAACATCACCGTCTTTCCCTTGGTGAATGAGACAGCAGAATCTGCCCTTACTTCAGCTGTAGTTCACAGTCTGGCATGACTTGTTTTGAAATGCCAAAGAAGGTGGGGGCTTGCAAAAAACCAGGCTGTGAACCAGAGCAGGTGAGGCACATGGACCGCTCCTCCCAATGTGCTATGAAAACAGTCATCTCTGACAGAGAAGTGGTAAATAGCTGAGACCGATAAAGTTTTAAACCACTTAAAGTTAAACCATTTTAGTGAGTGTTAGCTAGAGCCTTAAGAATTGGAATCAAATACCTAATGCTTTCCTGAAATCATGAAATCCTCATGTGACCTCTTTCCACCTCATTTTTCTCCACCCACGGGAGCGGTGTTTTATCATATACCTGATAAGAGATCTCAGAGATCATTCAGGATTATCCAGAATGGTGATAACAGATCTGCTGCAGATTAAGATATACTCAAAAATGTTATTGTTGCTATCAATAAATACTAAAATTATATCAGCTCTTAAAAAAATTTGATTCCTTCTCTGCACAATAATTCACCCTGTTCTCCTAATCAGATCTCCCTACCTTGCAAGGCAGCACCATTCTGTTTGCACTTCGTTGCAAACAATGATGTTCACAGAGCTTCGAATGCAAAAACTACAAACAGTATTCATTCACATACAGATGGGCAAAGCCAGTCAATGAAAACACTCGAAGCAAGGGGCAATGACACCCCCTGCCAATGCCCAGGGAGCTACTAAACGTATGTTCCAGGTCACGGATATTAGGATGTACAGATATCTTGCCCTGAGTGACCCTCATATTAAAGGAAACTCTTACAGTACCTCCCACTTCTAGAAGCTGCCTGCGGCCAACATCCTGTGGGGCCAAAGACCTGATCCCTTTGACCCCCAAAGCAGGGAAAGAGTTACATCTTCTCTCTGCGAGGCCAATAAAAACCTCTCTTGATTATAATTTAGATAAGAGCCACTGGATTGAATAATAATGTCTGAAACTCCCCTGGCTGTTTCACCTTGAGACGTCCATCACTGGGTTAAACATGATGCTAATTGCATTTGGATTGATTAATTTCTCTCACTCCTGTCTATTCGAATAATGCTTAACAAAATAATCACAGCACCCAGAGCCAAATCTTCTCCGTCAAAGGAATGAAGCCATCAGAACCGGCAGAGATGAAAGAAATGAAGATGACCCGTAATTACTGCTACGGTGATATCATTACCATATTATAGAAAATGAGTGTATGTGGGGGGAGCGGGGGCTGTGATTATTATTTATTTTTTAATGGAACCTCACATCCCAAGAATACAGATCTGGCACAGTGGAGCATACAGAAATACAGAACTAAAAATTTATTGTGCATTAAATTGCAAAATACAGTGAACACTGGGACTCTAGGTGCATCGAGTGTCTTGTACTGTGATCTGCTGTTTATTCACTTCACTATTTTTTCATTGCAATAATACTTTGTGTATGACTACCATAGAGATTTAAGATGCCTACCTTCCCAAAAAGATCCTCAAGTATCTGCAACAGAACTCACCCATAACCCTGAAGCTAAAGCCATTCTCCTTTAATATCATTACAAGTCATCTTACTTTGAACATTGGCATTCAGATTTTTAAACCACAAGACCTAACTTGATGCTCAAAGAAAAGCTAGCATGCAAGAAATTTTTATTCTTAAATGCTGATTCCTATCTGAAGGCAGTTATAAATTCCGTCACCAGCCGCAGTAGATCACTTTCAACCATTCATTATGCTGGTTCTGTAAAGATATCAAATGTATCAAGTCTGGAAGAATTTAAACTAGGATTTAAAAAAAAAAACAAACAAAAAACCAACAACCAAAACCACAACCCTAACATCCAAAAGGAAGGCCTTCTGCTCCCTTTATTCTCCAAAATACACTCCCAAAGCCCCTCTCATTTGAGAAACAAATAGCTTGGCAATTGTATAAGATCTTCAGACACCTGTGCACTGCAATTCTAATTGTGGTTTATACAGTTCACTTCTCTCAGTGCTGCTTATGTCTGCCCCCTAGTCTCAGACTGAAGACAAAAAAACCACACACAACTAGCAGCTTAAAATATTTATTCTGGAATAAAGCCAAGGTCAAATACACAAAAAAATTTCACACGCCAAAAATGTCAAGACCTAAGACCAGGCGCTGACTCATGAAGCTAATTAAACACAGAAAAACGATGTCCAAGTATTTTATAAGGCTTAAAGAAAGAAATTCAAGTTATGCTTCTAATATTAAAAGCAGTATGAAAGGCAATTTTATATCAAAGTTGAGGATATTTTCAAGTATACCTGAAAGGGACTTCACTAGCATAACTTATTATTGGAAAAGCTACAGCTTCAGAGAGCTTTGACCACCATGACTCACAGATGTTGGAGGCAAACAGTGGGATAGAAACGTGGCATGTTTTAACAAGAGGCACTCGAAAGGTTTTTTTTCCTGCCTGCTTGTACCAAAAGGAAAATAATCTCTTCCTGGCTTCCCAACCCCTGCGGACGACCAAGAGTTCTTGATGATTTAGGTTTTCTCACCACAGTATCTCAAAGAGGACTCTTCTTTATTGAGCAACATGGAGAAATGAGATCAAAACTGTTTGCTCAAGAACTCTTGAGCATAAAACACATGATGAAGTTAGGCGGAGGGGTCTGCACTGAATATATGCACACAGCCAGGTATGAAAGTTTTCTGGAGGTGAACAGACCCTTCTCAGAAGGCACACAGGCAGAAGTGCTGCCCAAGCTCCCACAAAACAGTCCACCATGATGTGGTACCCCTGCCTACGCTGGGGAGCGGGTATTTACCAATTGGGAGCAAAGCAGGTGAACCTTGAAAGTAACAATTTTTTCAAGTCTTATCAGTGGCTGGGGCATGCAGGCCATGGCAAAATCTGAGCCCAGGAGCCAATAGGAACAAAGGGATTAAGAGTTATTAGGAGTAGGGAGAATTACATATTTACAGTACAGTTACTGAAAAATAATCGTGTAATGATTATGTAAGTCCCTATACTCCTTTTGGCTAATAATGTTGGGATACAAGCTGTATGGTTATGCAAGCCAGGGCACACAAATCCAATCAGAAGACATCAAGGTGTGTTTACGGGGAGGCTTGCAGCTCTGGTTCAAGAACGGTACGGCTTCCTTGACCTCCAAAAGGCAGAAACAAGCCCCTGTCAGTAGGTTAGCTAATGGCTTGAGCTGTGAAGCAGAACTGAATTTTTAAATTTAACTTCTGTCAACAAGCTTCATGGAAGACATATCTGGATGAAAGAAGCTTATACTATGGTAGTCTGTATTTATTTGTCCAGAGGTATGTCTTTACTTTAAAAAGCAGACTAAATTTTTAAAGTGTTTTCTAATCCCAAGATTCCTTATTGAAACATTTTTCCATGTAGATGAACTGCAGCCTTTGACATGACAATGAATTATCGATATTGAAGGTCTCTAAGAAAAGAAGATTCATGCTTTTTATGACTGAACGATATTATTTGATTTACACATGAAGTAAAATAAGATTCCTTTTGCCATTAGTACAATGATACAACACATGAAATTACATAGAGGACTTCTGTAATTTCAAAAAATCCAAGTAAAAAGTCTGTATGAGCAACTACAAGTAAATGATTGAAATCTCAGTGTTCCAAGGCCAAAGTCTCAACCTTAGTTAAACCAGAATTATGAAAGAGCAGCAATATGCAGTCTGCAGTCTGCAGAAGAAAACCTTCATAAACGCCTCCATCATTTTATTCTTTCCTCCACATGAACCAAAGGCACTTTCTTCAATGACTGCCCTTATCCCTATCCTCATCCTTCCCAGTATATTCACTGCTTGCTTTAGTCCAGCTTTTTCAGTTATACTACTGACTAGTTTCATGCGCTCTGCCCGCCACAATCCCCTTTCTCCTGGCAACAATACCCTGAGCTGAGGAATATTTGAAAATTCAGAAGAGGGTTCAGGAAATTCAAAACCATCTTTATCAACTCCAAGTTGGTCACAAGACATCTGAGGAAATGCACTGATTTAGAAATGTTACAGTTTTTACAGCATCCAAATGCTACTAGAATCAAGTTCAAATGAATAGAGAAAAAAAAGTATATTTGAAGGAGTTAAAAATTACAGGAAAATTGTTGTTATTCAGAGAAACTATCACCAGTTTTAATCTGACCTACTTGATAACAAAATTGTAATACCACTCAGGGCTGTTTGGAATAGATATTAAAATATAAACAATGCAGTCTCTGCTACAATTATTACAGTTTAGCTGTTAATGAGCTCAAAGGCAACTAGGTGAGGCCCAGTTGTAAAAGCAGATGTAAAAGATGCACCCAAAAATAAACCCTCCCAGACCCATGAAGAAATGTGAGAACATTTTTCATAAACACCTTCACATTTCTAGTACTCATGGGTTTTGGAAAAAAGCTTAAAGACATGATTCAAAAACAAGAAATACAAAGGCATTGGAGTTTGCAGGTATCTCCTGAGAGTAGCGGCCAGAAGAAACTCCAGTTTCTTGAAATCCAGAAATAAAGCATGCTAGTCAACTGTCATTCCTAAAAAACCAAGCCAAAACAAATAAAACAACATTATTTTTCACTCCAGAAGGTGCACTGAAAGCAGCCCAGTAAGCTTTGGTACTCTTTTGCTTCCAAAAATCTCTTCATGTTTATGCCCAGTCCATGCACACTGCTGATCTGAGGCCATGTCTACCATTACTTTCTTCTCATGAAAGCTGAATACAGTGCCATAGCTATCTTTTAACGAGCAGACTAGTGTTCTTCATCCATTACTCGAAACCAAGAACAGAAGCACTGCAGTAAAGCAGAAGGCAACCATCGACAAGACAGCTCAGAAAGAAAAGCAGAAGGTGATGATGGCCATGAGGAGTCTCCATAGATTTAGCGACTGGTGAGATTGCTCTGAGAGTTGAGTGGCATTGAAGAAACTTTGGAAGCCAGAAGAACCCAGAAGACTCCATGATCCAGTGACAATGGGACTATCAGACATACTCGGAGGTAGAAAGGTACAGCGGAGTAGAAGAGGTATAAGTAAAAAGAGGATATAAGGAAAAAGTGATGAGTGAAGAAAATGTCATCTACAAGAAGAGAACAGATCAAATGATAAGGTATACAGTACAATATCATATGAGGAAAATTGTACAGAATCAGAGAATCATTCAGGTTTGAAAGGAGCTTGGCAGGTCTCCAGTCAACCTTCTGTTCAGAACAAACAGGCTGCTCAGGGCTTTTAGCCAGTCAAGTCTTAAAAACATCCATGGATGGAGACTGCACAACCTCTCTTGGCAATCCTTCCAATATTTGACTGCTCCACACTGAAAAAGTTTTCTCATGAATCCAGTCAGAAACCTTCTTGCTTCAATCTATGACTGTTGTCTCTTGTCCTTCCACCATGCAGCCCTGTGCAGAGCCTGACTCCATCTTCTCAGTAACATCTTCACAGGTACTAGCAGGCAACTATCAGGTCCCTGTGAAGTCACCTCTTCTCCACGCTGAACAAGCCCCATTCCCGCAGTCTCTGTTCACAGAGCAAGTGCTCCAGCCCCCGATCATCTTGGTGGCCCTCCGCTGAACTCACTCCAATTTACCAATGTCTTCCTCATGCTGGGGCATGGAGGACACCACTGGATGTGGCATTGCAGATGCAGTCTAATGACTGCTGAGTAGAGGTGGACAATGACCTCCCTCAATCTACTGGACATGCTTCTATCAACAGATGTATATGCAATCCTACATTCCTTTCCCAAATATTACCCACCTGCTATATTCCTGTTGAACACTGTTTCCTAGCCTCTAACCCTCCACCCAGCCACTGCTTTGCTTATTGTTCCAGGAAACCTGAGCACCATAGTCAAGAGTCAGTGCACTTTGTGCCCTGAGACAGGGGAGGAACTGTTTTCTCCTCCAAGTTTTACATGCACACATTAGTAAACAGAAATTGTAAGCTTTTTTTTAAATTAATATGCTCTCTATTTTCAAGTAAGCCAGGTACTAGGCATGAAAATCTTGAGGCAACCCAGAGAACTATCTGTTGAGAACTGAATGACAGCTTGGCCTGCTACCCAGAAACATCCATTACCCAGCCCTTTTCTGTTGGGATTTGTGTTGAATGACGTCTTCTGCAGGTTAACAATTAGTTTTTAGCATAAGAGTCCTGTGTCATCATCGTCATCTCCCCAGGAGAGAGAAATAGGCTGAGTGATTTTTAGATTATATGCTCTGATAAGACACAGACTCCTGACTCCCTGTGTGCTTGTGCCATGCAGGCCACCTGCTCTATGGAGCTGCCACCGGGGACACCCTCAAAAAGGTTTAATAATAATGTTCTCTCTAGAGATGTCACTCAGAGCATGCTCTGAATTTACATTCTATATCACTGACTAAAATCTTGTATATAAAATCCTATCAATAGATAGGATCTAAGACTAGTCGCTAAAAAAAGAGTAATACAGTATATTGTAGAAATGTTATTTCCTATTAAACAAGAATCTGTCAGGTCTGTAGTCATAAAAAACATAAATGAACACAGGAATTGACAGAGCAGGGCAGATCAGTGATCTACCCAGTCAGGTATCCTGTCTGACTGCACCCAATATCAGAAACATCACAGAAAAAAAAAGCAAGGAACCCCATTATGAAGACATATGGAATAATTGCCTCTGAAAGACTCCTCCTCTTCCTAAGTGCTTGTTTTATATCCTGAAGCAGTTGATATTTCCTACTTCATTTTATATTTTATTCTGCTGTAACTAGAAATGTTCTCATCATCCATTTAATTGCCTGATTCCTTTTCAATAGCTGCTAAGTATTTAGTCTTAAAAAAAAAAACAAAACAAACAGTGTGGCAGAAAGTTCCACATCAAATTATTCATTGTGTAAAAAGCATTCCTTTTTGCTACTTTTAATCTGACAGGCTTCCATCACTTTTTCTGAATTCCCCCCCTCTTATTCTTTTCAGGGTTGGGAGTCAATAGGAATTTTCGATTTATCTTCTCAATTGTAGAGATGTAAAATAACAACTGCGCTACCTTTCAATATCAGACAGATTAACTTTTTTTCACATTCTTACGAAGAAATCTCTTGACTTATAAGCAGCTCTCTAGAAGTGAATGGTGTATTTCACATTATCTCGAAATTATTCCTACCAAAAGACTGCCTGAAGTGACAGAGTATCTGAAGTTACAAAAGAGAGAATGAGACTTACTTCCTTTCTGGGAAAAGATTATGAAACCTTATGCAGAAATATTAAAGTCAAGCAGAAGAGGTGGGAAACAGCACAGTCATTTGCTGTGTCTTGGAGCTTCACTCAAGCCTGAAAACATACAGGGGTAGAGCAATCCGCTCTGCTTCACCATGCTGGGGACTGTGCTTCCACCTGGCTGTTCTGAACCATCCCAGGAGCTCAGGAGGCTTGAGGGGTACATGCAAAACGTGGTTAAATGCTGCCACGTTCACCAACTGCACACAAACTCCAATTACTTTGTGTAACTTAATTCTCCAGCAAGTTCAGATAGATTTGTCATGAAAATTCTGCCAAACAAGTTTTTAGTTCAAAAACATCAAAATCCTATAAAAAAACCCAACATACAGACTATCAGAACAACTTAGCATAACTTTTCTTATCAGTCCAAGTACAAAGAGCTATCAAGTGAAGTTGGCCCAAGTACAGATCCTTGTGTCACCACCTTCTATCCAACTCAATTTATGCCAATTATTTTGAAACCTACTCTCTACAAACCTACCAAAGTGACAAACCTTTGTTAAGGAAAAAAACTACATCAATGTAGTTTAACTAAAACTTTGTGATTACAAATGCATACGAAGATCATACTTAATTTGTTAACTTTCTCAGACTTACCTAACTAGAAGTAACAGCAAATTACAATTACTTTACAACTTCTTGAAAAAAAGATTTTGCTATTTACGTACATGACATAAAACATTTAAAGATATTCTGGCCCTTCAAGCAGCCTGCAATTTATACAGGAAGTGAAGGTCCAGAGAACAAATTTTACTCCACACTCTCCCTTCTATTTTATAATAGAAGAAGCAAGGCTGTGACTAATTGCTGCCACGTTTGAACTTCAAGTATGTCCTCTTCTGTTTCTGCTAATAGTTCTGAACGATATTATTTTGGTGTCAGAAAGCATATCTCAAATACAACAAGAGTTGTGTTACTCATAGGTAAAGTTTTCTTTGATAGACACACTTACTGGGCTAGAATGGCAGCATGCCCCAGCAGACAGCACTTTAGCCTGCAAATGGAAACCTGGTTTCTATTCCTGATGCAGTCACTCCTGCTACGCGACTTCTCCATCCATCCCTCAGGCTCCCCCACCCATGAATCGGTATATATCTTTCTCTGTCAAGTTCGAAGATTGAGGAAACAGAATTATTATGAAACAAGGAAATTCCATTTATTCTCATGAACAGTGTTTTAGATCCAAGGCTTAGATCCATGCCAACTAAATTAAGGTTCCAGACTGAGGTGTCTAAGTTGAGAACCTCATATAAATCTACAGAAAGATACAAATGCCTCCAAAACAGCAGTTCAGCTTATTTAAGATCTGTCTGCATGTACAGCTTAGAGTGATTCTATTTCTGATTTGGAGAGTCCAGGTAGGTGTCAAAAGGTAACAGCTGCGGACACTGGTCCCAAACATCAGGCATATCTGTTTGTGGCATTTCCTAGAACTGCTTTCTTAAGCAGTCGGTCAAAAGAGCCTTGAACACTCCTGCAGAAGACTATTTTTATGTCATCAAAGCCCCTCAAGGAGTACTCCACAAAGTTTATTCCATACATATCTGCTGTTAGGACATGCAATGCCAAAGTAGAGGAAGCCAACATGTTCAACAAAATGTCAACAAAAAGAGAAGAGAACAGCCAGGATGCTAGCTTGACAAATACCTTTAAATAAATACAGCTAGCTATCAATGCTGATGTATATCTTGAATAATTATTTTGATGCCTGGCAGTTCTTGTTGTTGATCAAGTACCCACTCTGCTACATGGTGTACCAACACAGGACAAGTTATTTCTGCCCTAGGGAGCTTAGGAGAGACTGTATACAAATACCGACAGACAATAGAGGTACACAGTTAAATGAGACAACACTGAAAAGTATCACACTCACAACACATCATCTTAACAGTTATCAAGATTTCTATACATACTGTACAGCAGGTGGAAGTAGGATGAGCTAGCTCCCTGGATGTTTACAGAGTATGCCTCCAGCATGTGCAGGGAAACCAGTTTCTTAGAAAACACAGCAATGGCTCATAGTAATTTGCATTCTTGACAGACTGGAAGTATCTGTTGTCTTTCTGTTACTGGATGCAGTATATTAGATAAAGCACACAAAAAAAAACTGAAGAGAAAGAAAAGTGGCTTGATGCAATATCGAAGTGTGTGGAGAAATGTATAGAGATCTTGATCATAGTCAAAATGATGAGCTCATCTTTGCGAGTGGAATAAGATTTGTTAAGATCAGAGTAAAAGCTTCTGGAAAAGGTGTAATGTTATAAGAACTTAGATAAGAGCTGTGTGGATAGATAGTAAAGGTTTTATTCCATAGGTGTTATACAGAAAAATGGAAGATTTAGATTATAGCTTGGATGCCTGGACTTACTGGAGAGTCAAGCATTATACTTGGTCACAAGGCTAAATGAGGGACAGAACAGCAGCAGTGTTCACAGTCATCAAAAGAGGGATCACAGACAATTTGTTTGGAATAGGAGGAGGAGAGAGTAAAAAGCTCTGGTTTCCACATTTACTCAGGTCCTCAGATATAAAGGAAATGAAGGGGCTGGTAGAAAGCATTTTTAATCCCATAGGTTCTAGAAAGGTAGTAATGTTCATTAGCTCCCAATGTGGTCTAAATACTCTGAAATGGGTAAGTTGCTGACTTACAGTCACAATACGGAACAAATATATAAACAATATGAGGCAAACAAAGCCATGCTACATAGTTCTGATGTGGGCATTCATGCTAACTCCACATGATAGTTGTGTTTCATGTACATAAGTTTTATCATTTCTTTCAAATTATTTCACTGCTCAGGAGTAATAAAACACTACCTTGCATGAGTACAGTAATGCTTGTACAGAAATGAAATTAAACAGCATATTTACTGAAAAGAATAAAGATAAAAGAATATAGAAAAGACAGGAAACAAAGATAAAGTACTACAGAACTGACATTCTCTTCATGCATAGTAAAGATTTTTCATTTCTCAGCTTTGTTGCCATAGCCAGTTACCATTTGAATCATTACACTACATCTACATCCCACTGTCCTCATGATTTAATTAGAAGCTAAGTGATACCCACTCTAAATATCATGAAAATCCACAATCTCTCCTCCTCCCAGTGACCCACATGCAAAGGGCCTACAAACTCCTAGTGTCACCAGCCTAAGAAATGCCCTTCACTGGGACAGACCAGCCTTCACTGGGACAGACCAGCCTTCACTGGGACAGACCAGCCTTCACTGGCTTGAAGAACTTGTGCCCTCTCTGGGAATCCAGCAGCAGGTCTGAGCTAGAGAGTACCACCAGACTACTCAAAAGGATGAGTGCTTAACATTGCCTTTGGTGCTGAGCTTACTGAAAGATCACTGCTTGTTTGCCCACATGACACAAATACCAAGATGACTGGCAGACAAGCAGATGGACAGACAAACAATGTAAGTCAGGAAAGAGAAGACTACTAATAGGGCTTGCCCAAATGCTAAATGTTTAAAGGAATACTTTGCAATCCTGAAAACAGATTTTGTTGCAGGGTACAGCACACCAGCCTTAAATTCCTTTCTTGTTAATCCATGGATGTGTTGGCTTTTGTTTTACTCACTAGGCAGGGGGCACTCAAAATCCTCATTAGGAAGTGATCTGCAGCTATGCACCAGAGAAAAAGGAAGAGTACAGCCTGTAGGATTTCAGATAAGGCACTGCTTAGCAAGAAGAGAGAGCAGCAGGTACATTTTCAATGCCATCTGCTGGATAAGATGGACAACTCTAATAAAGGTTAGAAACCACTATTTTCCATCTATCATCAGCACATACCAACAGTTCCCTCCTCTTCACACCTTACCTAAACAGAGATCAAAACTGAAGTTGTCTTAATAAGCACTTCTTATTCCCCACACTCTGTCAATGCATCCAAGAAAGCAAATAAGCCAATAGTTACGAAAACGTTCGGATGCGTAAAAATGACTGCATGTTACTCCTGCTGAGAATTCAGGGAGTTCTGACAGTGGAAAGTATCTTAAATTAGATTTGATGAGAAGAGCCTGATGCCTAGGTAGCAAAACACATTTCTGCACTGGGCCCATCTCATTTCCCATCCTAGAACGGCTAAGACTTCTTTCTGAAGACAGCAATGAAAAAGTCACAAGACAGGAAGGTTTTTTCCTCTTGCCTGAAGAATATTTTTCCCACTGGAAAGAGCAACAACTGGCAGTGTTCACTCAGCTAAAGAGTAGAAGCAGACTTGTGTGTCATGACAAAATGTAACAGACCACTACTTTGAAGAGACAGGTAATTTCTGTTGCTAAGGAAGTCCAACACAGAAAATATCCTAGAATTTGAGGACAGGTATTTATTAATACAGAGTGAATAAAAGGTTGGCTTGATCTTGAAGACGAGGAACAACTTTCTGACTTCTGTGAATTGCAAAGTTTCATTACATGTGCCTCAACTGTTTGCAGAAACCACTGATGCTACAGATATCTGTAATTTCTCATAAAGAACATCCGGACACATTCCTCTTGCGATAGCGTAACCGAAGAACTTCTGGAGACTCTGGTGGAATGACCCTCCTGGTCTATCATGCCATTTAGACAGCCTATTGGATCACCTGGATGCAGTAAAAAAGAGGGACGGACATGAAATAGGGTCTGGCATGAGGTTGATATAATTCGTATAAGAGATGCAGCAACAGATTGCACTCCCAGGTCCTCAAATACGAAAATCATACTTGCTGACGTGAAAAAACAACAATTGTTAATAAAAAGATATTCTGCTCTTCAACACTCCATATGGCAGTCTGATGGATTAAACACCAGCAGAGTGTTGATCACTCTGAAAGCTCATATTGAGATGATCTGGAAAATCTGTCTATCTACAATTTACGAATTCTGGTTAATTTAATTAAAATGCTGCATCACTAAGTGCCTTAATATGTGGAAAGCCATAAGCTTGTGAGGTTCCTGGCACATGCATGCTTTCAGAAGCTACAGAAAAAACTAGCAAGAGTCTCCTTTTTAATTCGGGATACACAAAGGAAGACTCCTGAGCTACAAAATCAGTCTAAGTTTACATGCAGGGAGAAGAGAGCAGAAAAATCTCCAAAATAGGCAGAGGGACAGGTGATACAGTAAGGGTAAGGATGCCAGCAGCATGAGAGAAACAAGGACATAGGCTGTCAAGATACTGGTGACTTCTTTGAAAGGGGCCAGCCGAGGTTAAAGGAAACTAGATGGATTATAAATAGTTAGCACACTGAGAAATGGAGAGAGAAGGGTGGGGTTCAGGAAAGGAACTGCCCCCTTGCAAGGGGACAAAGGCCAGGAAGTCCCAAGAGAGAAGGAGCCCGTAATCAACATGTTTGGCCAAAGGTAAACCCAGTGCTGTAACTACCTTTACCAAGGGAGGCTTGAGATCTGGCTTCTTCTTAAATTGAGACAGGCTACAGAACATACACAATCAATTACTGCAATTTAGCTAAGGGGTGGTACCTGTTCATTTTCAATTTGGTGCCAACACCATGAAAGAGAATCCTTGAGGCTGAGCCAGCTTAGAAATTTTTTTCCTTGCTAGAAGCATGGCTGGATGAAAGAATACAGGCATTCCCAACCCAAAAACCCTCTGACAAAAGACAAGTGAGTAAACTGGTGGGATGTGGAAGCAGATGATAGTTTGGGAAACAGACGGAAAACCTTTTCCACGTCTGCAGCAGCTCTGAGTTAAAGGAAGCCAAGGCATTCCGGTACACTCATTACTGTCTCTGGAATGGACCCATATATATTAACACTTTTCTTACATTTAATAATAGCTACTTTTGTTCTTCCTAAACCAAAGATGACGATGCTGGGTTCAGTTCTTAGCAACTGAAGCTGAGGATGCAGCATCAAGGGTTTTCCATGCATGACTGCTAAAATTTGAGAGGAGTCTGAAAGAGGAAAGTGGTGTTATCAGGGAGACGTCAAGGAAGAACAGATGGAAGTCCCCATGTTACTACTGTCTCAGTCCACTATAATTCAGCAAAGCAGAAATCCTCTTTTCTCTTTGCATTCTCAAAACTATCTAGAGTAAAGAGAAAAATTTCTAGAAGGAAGGAACAGCAACTTTCCCCAGGAACACATTAGTTCAGGCTCATTTCTTGTTAAGAAATGTTAAACAGAATCAATTTTGGATTTTGTTCTGCAGAATGATCATCTTACTTGGAAAAATAGGAGCAGTCTTTCTAGTATGGCAATTGGTCCCCTACTTGTACAGGCAGATGAGGTTCTGCCTGCAAAACCCAGGAGGATCTGCTGACTTTCTGCAACAGAGGATAGGGCATGAGAAGTTGTGAAGAAGGCCTGATCACATTCTACAGCTAGCACAGTATTATAAAGGAAGACTGCCACCCTTCACCCAAAGGCCAGCTGTGTTTCTACAATTCATTGCATGACAAGAACGAACACTGACATTTTACAATGCACACCCCTATACTAATCTTTCCCATAATGGTAGAACTCAGAAAAGTTGATCTGGAGTAAATAAAAAACAAAGCCATGTGCTTACAGAATAAAACCCATTTTAAAAAAGCCCGATCACATTTACATTTCACTCTCCAATATCATCTCTATGCTTCCTCTAGACTATTTCCAACTACTTTTCAGGACATGCTGGAGCCAAAGTTAATTATTTCCATATTCAAATACAAGAGTACTGATCTTCTATACTATTACAAGCATAAGAGGCAAGAAAAAGTGCCTAAGACAGAAAGCAAGGTGGGAAGAAAACCCTTCCTTCCCCTAAGTCTTCCCTGCTTCAGAGAGATCAAGCAGGCTGGTTTCAAAACAAGAGCAAGTGATATAACCAAACAAAAGCAGATCTGAAAGGTGAGCAAACCCCACAAGCCACACAGTCATTATTACTATGTCGACAGCACACTTGTTAAAAATGTGTATTTTAATTTTCTGTATTGCTAAAGGTCCCAATTTGCCCAGGGATCTAGCTAAGCTGCCATTTTCTACCACGACAGAGTCTAATCTTTATTTAATGGATTTAGCATCTATCTTCACTAGAGTGGTCTCTAAGGGAAAGAGGAGGGGAGTATGAAGGGGCATGAAGAGATGATCAGAGCCCCCCTCTCCTTCATCCATCCGGCGCTCATGTTTGTGTTCAAAATTCAATTACCTCCTTATTGATACTTCACAGAGATATTTAAGCTGCAAACATGAAGCCCTGATTTCCCAGGGGGCCATGCCCCTCTCTATTTCACTGCTCTGCTTCCCCCAAGGTGAATTCCTGAGGCGTCCATATTAATAGGTAATCAGTCACAATTCATTTATTAAACAGCTAGCAAGGTTTATCAGCCTGCCCTGATTAGCCGGAAGAAGCCACTGAATTCCTAATTTATTTATGGAAATGTAAGTGTCTTTTTGAATTCCATTCATGAAAGACAGGGGTGCCGCGGGTCTGGTATGCTGAATTCTAACAGGGAAGCAGCAGGCAACCCGGAGACCGGGGACTTTGCGACTTCAGCCCGGGAAATGCACTACGGTGACCCTAGCGTGATCAATAGATTTAGGGCCAGAACCTCATACCAGCATTCACAAGCCAGCTCTTCAGAGAGTAGGGATTGCCACCCATTGCAACTAGAGAATTACCATCCTGATGGCTCAGGGTGTGGATTGGCTGAACAAGTTCCCTAAACAGAGCAGGTGATGTGGTGATACTGGGTCAAAATAAAAAAAAAAAAAAAAGCATTTTTTAAAAGTTCCAATACAACACTCAGAATAGTGCTGAAAACAACTGCCAGGTAACACTATGTCATGGTTTAACTCAGTCAGCAACTGAGCACCACACAGCCGCTCACTCACTCCCCCCGCCCCCGGTGGGATGGGGGAGAGAATCGGAAGAGTAAAATTGAGAAAACTCGCGGGTTGAGATAAAAACAGTTTAATAATTGAAATAAAATAAAATCCTAATAATAATAATAGTAATAATAAGAAGAACAATCTACAAAGCAAGTGATGCACGATGCAATTGCTCACCACCCGCCAACCGATGCCCAGCCAGTCCCCGAGCAGCGGCCCCCCGGCCCAGCTTTCCCCAGTTTATGTACTGAGCATGACGTCACATGGTACGGAATGTCCCTTTGGCCAGTTTGGGTCAGCTGTCCTGGCTGTGCCCCCTCCCGGCTTCTTGTGCACCTCCAGCCTTCTCAGTCGGTAGAGCATGGGAAGCTGAAAAGTCCTTGACTAGTGTAAGCATTACCTAGCAACAACTAAAACATCCGTGTGTTATCAACATTATTCTCATACTAAATCCAAAACACAGCACTGTACCAGCTACTAGGAAGAAAATTAACTCTATCCCAGGCAAAACATCACTAATCACTGCAGACCACAGCAAACTGCAAAGTTTGTTGCAGATGTTTCCAGATGTTTTGTCATAAAACATCGGTGTGTTATCAACATTATTCTCATACTAAATCCAAAACACAGCACTGTACCAGCTACTAGGAAGAAAATTAACTCTATCCCACCCAAAACCAGGACACACTAATATAAGCATTTACACATAAAGTTCCACTTTTTGAAAACTGCAGACTGTTACAACCTTTAAATTATTTTTGCTATAATCATTTCAACTGAACTGGTTTTAAAATGCAACAAACACTGCCACTGTACTTTCAAACTAAGACACAGAAGCTCAGTGATGCTGCTGGATTACCAGAAAGTGAAAATGGCTAACAACAACAACAAAGTCACTTCTCTATTGTTTAAACAGAGAAATGGAGAACTCAGTAAAAAGCAGACCTTGAAGTGAAAAGACTTACATGCACTTAATACATCTTAAGGCAATTAGATACAGTTTCAGATAACATAAAGCTTATATACAGGCCTCTGAAGGTTCAAGGCCACCACTGGTGAAAAACACTTCCTTTTTATCCCTTTCAGCTGTGTAGTGATCTCTGAAACTCATTCATCTGAATTTTACCCACCATAGTTACTTAACCATAAAACAACTAGGAATGGAAGACTATAAAAAAATGTTTATTTCCTTTTTCTTTTCCATACAAATTTGTGCCAAGTAATTTTCACCGTATCCCCCTCTGCGTTTAGTGACTTTTCTGAACAGCTCAACTGGGAAGTAAACATAGGGATTGTATTTTTAAATCTTCTGAACAAGGAGGATGTCCTTCAGGCAGATGCAATAGCCAAAAGGGTATTTTTAATTCATTTTTTCCTAAATAATTTGGATCTCAAAACTGACAGGGTTTAACAATGTACAGTGTTATATGGAATATAGGCAGAAGCATGTTTAAACATATTGAGAGCATTTCTGTAACACTAATTCTGAGACACTGTTATCAGACATTTTGTTCAGTGACTTCAGTACTCTGATCTGATTATTAACCGACTAGGAAAGTATTCAAAACTAACAAGTCAAAGCATAAATAATGGAGGATGCAGATGCCACTCCACAATATTGTATCTCACAGAAATTTTCTCAGTTCAATCACAATTACTTGAAAATATATTTCAAATAACAATCCAAAATCCTACGTAGTTTAAAACTGGCTACACCTATGTTTACCCTCTGAATTTACAAGCACAAGCTCCATAGTTGCATACAAGGTTTTAATTTGCTTAAGATCTCATTACGCAAAAATTTCACTAGTGTATTAAAACCGATATAAAATCCCCACTTCAACTAAACTAGTACAACCCATACCCTTCAATAAAAAAGATAAGATTTCCTCTCAAATTACAGTGGTCAGACATGAAAAGATGTAGTACATGCAATAAATACATCCAAAATGCTAGGAGGAATGAGCGTTCGAATTCATCTATGACCAGAACTCGTGTGTTGCAGGTGTTTGAAGTCAGGGATGGCATGGGGAAACGAATCCTGGAAGAAGCATCTTTTTACTGCCCGAAAAAGTAATCAATAGCTTAATTGTTATTAGTTTGTGTTTTATGCAGACAAGGGTAATTCAGCGTATTTTTCCTACTATGAAAAGTAGCTCCTAGAGGAAGGAGAAAACAGAATTTACAGGAAAGATTTCTCAATACCTTTCCTCCACTGTATAAGGAGGATTTCCACACTGGCACAACCGGCAGACATCACAGGATTTTACAACAGGTCCAAACATCTAATCAAGATGTGGCTCTCAACAGCCAGTTTCTCCAGTCCTCATTGCTTGGGGAACTGCAAATGCTACCAATGAAAATAAGACAACCCTTTCCCTTCCTGAATCTAGCCATACTTCACCTTTTCCCCCTTCAGCAGTAAATTCACAATGGTGATTTCAAGCGAGGGCTTTGCAGAGTACACAAGACGGAACTCACCACGGAGCAGGTAAAGCAGGACACTTGTGTATGTTCTTACTGGGGAGCTAGCTGAGCATCAAACTCAACATTATTTTCACTCCCTCAATACATAAGCTTCTTTACATACAGAAAACTGCAGCACTCCTGCTTGACCAACCTGATCTCCTTCTATGACCAGGTGACCCGCCTAGTGGATGAGGGAAAGGCTGTGGATGTGGTCTACCTGGACTTCAGCAAGGCCTTTGACACTGTCTCCCACAGCATTCTCCTAGAGAAGCTGGCGGCTCACGGCTTAGGCAGGTGGACTCTGCGCTGGGTCAAAAACTGGCTGGACGGCCGGGCCCAGAGAGTTGTGGTGAATGGAGTTACATCCAGTTGGTGGCCGGTCACGAGTGGTGTTCCCCAGGGCTCAGTACTGGGGCCGGTCTTGTTTAATATCTTTATCGATGATCTGGATGAGGGGATCGAGTGCACCCTCAGTAAGTTTGCAGATGACACCAAGCTGGGCGGGAGTGTTGATCTGCTCGAGGGTAGGAAGGCTCTGCAGAGGGACCTGGACAGGCTGGATCGATGGGCCCAGGCCAACTGTATGAGGTTCAACAAGGACAAGTGCCGGGTCCTGCACTTCGGCCACAACAACCCCATGCAGCGCTACAGGCTTGGGGAAGAGTGGCTGGAAAGCTGCCCAGCAGAGAAGGACCTGGGGGTGCTGGTTGACAGCCGGCTGAACATGAGCCGGCAGTGTGCCCAGGCGGCCAAGAAGGCCAATGGCATCCTGGCCTGTATCAGAAATAGTGTGGCCAGCAGGAGTAGGGAAGTGATCGTGCCCCTGTACTCGGCACTGGTGAGGCCGCACCTCGAATACTGTGTTCAGTTTTGGGCCCCTCACTACAAGAAGGACATTGAGGTGCTGGAGCGTGTCCAGAGAAGGGCAACGAGGCTGGTGAGGGGTCTGGAGAACAAGTCTTATGAGGAGCGGCTGAGGGAACTGGGACTGTTTAGCCTGGAGAAAAGGAGGCTGAGGGGAGACCTCATCGCTCTCTACAACTACCTGAAAGGAGGTTGTAGCGAGGTGGGTGTCGGTCTCTTCTCCGAAGTAACAAGTGATAGGATGAGAGGAAATGGCCTCAAGTTGCGGCAGGGGGAGGTTTAGATTGGATGTAAGGAAAAATTTCTTTACTGAAAGAGTGGTTAAACATTGGAACAGGCTGCCCAGGGAAGTGGTGGAGTCCCCATCCCTGGAGGTATTTAAAAGACGTGTAGATGAGGTGCTTAGGGACATGGTTTAGTGGGCATGGTGGTGTTGGGTTGACGGTTGGACTCGATGATCTTAGAGGTCTTTTCCAACCTCAATGATTCTATGATTCTATGATTCTATTCCATCGGATGTCCGACCCATGCTGCCCAAATGCATTGGAGAATATAAACTGTAATCACGTTGCAGTCATTTCTAGTGTTCACAAATGTTATTTCTAGTCTTCTAGTTTTCACAGATGTTATTTCTAGTTACTTCTAGTCTTCACAGCTTTCGAAACACAACTGAGTGAAAGCAGTGCAGCGCTGGCTTTCTGAAACCAAAGACAATTGCTCCTGGAGATGCAAACCGTTGTCATTCATGTCAGTAAATGTTTCTTCCTTGGCTATGTTTAAGACACCAGTGTTAGCGCTGAAATTATTACACACCGCTGCTCATGTTAGCGCATACACGCAATGAAAGGGCTTACCTATCCAACTGCCTTGCATTCTTATCTGCATGTCAACCCCCCCAAATGTCACCAGGTAGCTTCCCAAGCCATCAGCTTCCCTTATGCAATGCACTGTCAGCACAAAACCATGTATATGGAAAAGCAAACCTACAAAACTGTAAGAGAATAGAATTTAGTATTACAACAGAGAACACAGCATCATAATCTTTAACTTCTTGACTCATTTTCAAACCAACCATTTTAAAGTCCGTTTTAACGTAACCGAGTCTGATACAGAACACCCAGTTGAACCCAGCAAGATACTGCACATCCACCAAGGCAGAACTGGGATTCACGTCCCTGTGTAACACCCAAAGGAAGGGTTTGGAAATAAAAACCAAAAGTATTACACAGGTATAGCTTCCTTTCTAAATGCCACTCGATGACAAATGCCTATTACCCTGCTGAAAATTACTGTTCATACTTTCATCCTGTCTTATCTAGTCATCCATCTTAAACATTTATTTTTAACGCTCCCGTAACAATGCCCGTATACTTCTAACATTACTACAGTAACAAACTGCATGGTTACAATAAAAGCTGGGATAATTATTTCCTGTCTTTCTTGCACATATAGTCAGTGCTGATAACATCATACTTCCAGTGACTTACACAAGGAACTTCGCAGACTGCATACACAAAAATTACTTCCTGCAGAACACAGTTCAGAATAAAAATGAGAATCTCTAATTGACACTGGAGAAAATTAGAATCTAATTGTATATGCTGTATTTTGCTGATGACAATGAGGTTAGCATTTGCAAAAAAAGTGTTACGAGTTCTTCAATAACCAACAGGTTATTAAGACCTTTGTGTAACATTTCCAACAGCAGAGAGCCCTCTAGAGCTACCACAGGATAACAGTTCAGCAACCCACCGGGAGAAGGGCACCAACGCTGCTTGTTGCAACACCTGGGCTCTTCATGGATTCCCCTCCAGCCACTGACCAAACCTGATTTTACCTCGTTCAGCAGAACAGAGATTAAACCCTAGAGTGAGAACACAGAAGTCATGTTTTAATTTGAAGAAAATGGGAGCTAATATTTGTTGAATTGCCACTGAACCTACAAAGCTTTAAAATGTAAGAATAGGTTTCAGAGACATCGTGCAAGGACTTAAAGAGAGACTTATATTATTTACAATACAGGTGTTTGTAAAACATCAAAGATCTGGAAAGCCAGATTTTACATGACAGTGTATACTGACACCAAAATAATTGGCACTTTGTGCAATTTAAACAATATGTCAATATATGCCTCGTAGCACAGAAAGCTCTCCATATGGAAATGCCCTATCAATGTAAAATAATTTCTACACAGAAAATATATTCTGCTGAACTTTATTATAATAAGCTTCACTAGCTTTCACTAAAACAGTGCTCAAAACAACACACAAGCAAAATCTGCTTAGTCGGTTATTAGACACCTTTAAATTACCTCCACTCTTGTGCTTGTGCTGTAGCAACTAATCAGTAAAAAGATCTCATCAAAATTAAATTACGAACTGAAAAATCTCTGCTTATGCAGCATGGAGTTTCCTATTCCCATCTCCCCAATTATAGTAAAAAGTTGTAAGATAAATCACAGGAAAAGAATTTAACTATATCCTTCAGCTTTACTGTCAAGACTTACAACTGTGAAAAGCAGTAAACACAACTTTATTCTCTCCTCATTGTGACCAAAAATTTCTGCAAGAATAAAATTTCTGAAAGAATAAACCCACCCATTTTCTGAGAACCAAACCCCATCAATACATAACATTTTGGGACTGACAACTGAAGTACAGCACACCAACCACAGGTTTGGTTCCACATTTTAAGAGCCTAAGTTAACCACTGAAAGAATCCAACCTCAATGATTCTATGATGATTCTAAGTTATGAGTGTAACTTTCCGCGTGCTAATTCATCCGGTTTAATTATGATACGAGTTTGCAGCGTGCTCAGGGAACAACAATCTCTTGGACACTTTAAAGAATCCACAAACAGCCTTCAAACGTACTTTCACGGGCAAGTATAAAGTAATGTTTTATTACCAAAATAAATTTCTAAGAGCCAGCACTTCACTGGAGGGGGAAGGTGAAGAACAAACTTGCAATGAATATGATGAGAAAAGGTAGTATGTTTACTCTGCTGGCAATGGCATTGAGCACCCTTTTTTGATCTCCAGATAGAACTCAAAAAGCCACGGCAAAACCCTCTGGTATAGACAGAGACAATTCAAAATGTCTCAGCACCCAGACAAATTCACATTAGGATCAAGAGTTAGATTTTTAATAGAGAAGTAAGCAATAGGTATGTAGTAAATTCTCCATCACTATTAATTTGTTTTAGTGAGACAGGAATTTTTTTCCCCTAAAAAAGACAGTTTTTAAACAAGGGAATTCAGGCAAGAAATTAATTCAAAGAAGCCTCCTAGCCACATGATCAAAATGTTTCTTGTGACCTTCTAAACTGTACTTCTTTCCCACAGCTCAGGCTGGGTCTCGTTTACAAGTTCCATTTCCTAGAGTGGCCTTTTAGGATGCTCTGGAAGAGTTGGAGAGAAGTGCTCTCTTTAAATTCTAGGCTTCTCAGAAGATTGCCCCTAGGCCTGAAACCAGACAGACCTACACTTACAGAGCAACATACGAGTAAGAGCAACAAAACACAGTTTGCAACACTTAAATCGATAAAGTGGCTGGAATGAATTAGTATGACCTATTTTAACTCATTCTAAATTTACTAAGATACTTCACAATGACTTCAGAGTGGGCTGAATTGAGTCACCTAAAAACAGATGAAACAAAAATAAGATTTAGTACCAAAAAATTAGGTTCATTCCCTTCCCCTCCCTGTACATTTCTGTCTTATCATCTGACCTTGTACATCTGTTCCATAGTCGCAGGATCGATCTAGTATTAAAAATCCGACCTTCAGCCAGTCTATCCTTTTCTCTCTCAGTATTATGCAATTGGTAGGTACCTGGTGAATATATACTTCCAAGCACCCTCAACAACTAGGACGAAGAAAATGTTTTCCATTTGGCAAGGTCTCCCCTTTCCTATCTCTTTTCCAAGCTCCCCCTCTTGGTCACTCAGCTTTGTGAATAAATCCATTCTGTCCTCACGGCTACCTTAAGCAGTAGCAACATGAATTTCATTCTTCCTCTATCCAAGCCAGCACCGAGACAGAGGAGACCTGTTGTTTTCACTCTATAGACTCTCAGAAAAGACCAGCCTTATAAGTAGCAAAGTAAGCCACCAGAGCTCTCAGTCCAGTACAACAATATCACACCAGATCCAATTAATTCATACATGAGAAGTCCTTTTATAGCCATTAAAGTTAGACTTGTTTAATGAAAACAAACTGTATAGAAATGAATTAAAAAAAAAACAACAGAGGAACAATAATGAAATCAGTCTAAAGAAATCCATAAGAGGAAATAAAGGCAAAGCAAAATTTGCAAGGAGATAAAAGTCTTACATTATTAGACTAATGGATATAGCTGCGGGGGGAATGTAAGCTTTCATGCACTCAAGTTATTAGCTCTTTAATTAAAAATCATATGACATTATATTGTTAGAATTTAACAAGATCCTGAAGAAGTATTACATAAAAATGTAGAAATAGGTAAATTTTCAATAGATAAAGCTATAGAAGCTTCACGTTTCAGGGAATACACCAACTGCTGTTGGTGAGGGTTGGCAAGAAACCTCCTTTTGCCTGCTCCTCCGTAATTGTGCAGAATGGTGAGTAGCTCTTCACACTTGACAGTCCGCTGACAGGGGCAAGACACTGAGAGAGTACTGGTCTGAATATGGCAATTCTCATGGTCCTGTTAGAAGTTGTTTCCTGAATTGATATAATGTTGTGATCTATGCAATTTCTGGCAGAAAACATTCATTTAATCCATGGGCTTCATCTGCCAATCCCAACATGGCACTTAAAAAACCACAAAACAATCCCCCCCCCCCCCCCCCAAACCCAGCAAAAAACCCACCCCCCACACAAAAAGGCTATCCAGGAAGTCGGAAGTATGGTCCCCCATTCCAGTGATTTTTATCTCAAGCTCACTGCTATATTCAATAATGCATTTCCAAAGGAGAAAGTTATCAGAAAAAAAATCACTCTGTTTTATACAGATTGCTCGGCTCTCTGCCCTAAACCCCCAAAAGCTCATGGCCATAAACTCCAGTCCTGTTAGGACACATGGATATGCTAGGTTTTTTTACAAGATTTTTATTCTATCTTATATCCAGTTTTCAATGCCTAACAAAATGCAAATAGCTATCATTACTTCCACTCTATTAATACCAGTGATCCTTTGATATTCTGAAATAAAGTTATTGTGTTCCTTTATAATCAAGTACCATCTATGCATCAAGGATCGGCACCACAGAAGACAGGGTTTAGACATAAAACAAAAGGTATGGTCAGGTGAAATCAGTTGGACACACCTGGTCAGAGACACCGAGCAGATCCACACCAAGACCTGAGGGGAGCAAGAACACACAGCCATCCTCATTAGAAACACGTCAGGGCAGTAAACTAGATGTGTAAACCAAGGGTCATAGCAGAGTCCTCAGCTTCTTTTCCCTCCCCCCATAAAACGTCTATTTCTGCAGGAGATATATGGGAACTAGTTATGAAAGTCAAGCAATTAAAAAGCATTTCTGAGGTATTCATGGGACTGTACCAGCCACAAGTGCCTGACAGCTCTACGCATGTGCAAGTCCCTGGAGAACCATCACACTTCAATTACTATCACTAACATTAGTCATTATCAGGCTGGCTTCAGTCCCTGGGGAAGGCAGCTTGTGATGACAATATCCAGCCTCTCCTTGTAAAACAATTCATTAGGCAAAGCAGAACAGCTGAGGCAGCCACGTGGAGGTCTGCAGAGTGGCCGCCCCACCGGGACCTCCAGCCCCCCTTTTCCTTTTGGAGAGGGGCAGCCACCGCCCCATGACAGCTGTAAAAGCCTCTGGGGACACTTCAGGTTTAATCAGTGCTCCTTATACTCAGGGGAAGCATTTGATTGCAAACTTAAACTAATGGCACTCAGAAGGTTACAACAATCATCAGATAAGAGGCTTTAGGGCATTTTTATCTTGTTCTAATGCTCACAAGTTAATGAGGCAATAAGAGACAGATACTATCAGACTTGGTCTAGCAACATTATACAGACGGGATGTTCAGAGCTGCATTTACTGGAGATGCAAGAGGCAAGGTGGCAAGTCCATTATTGATCTTACAGAAGACTTCATGCTCAGAACAACTGAAACCACTCAACAAAGCGACAAAATGCTAGATTTTTCACATAGCCTTGTATGCATTATCACCTGATCCAAAACAGAGAAAACTGAAAAGGAATATAGCAATACCCTACCAACATATGTTCAGTCTATTTGACAAACACGCTGTATTTCCTTTCTCAAAGCACAAACGCTGGCTGAACGAAACAATGAGACTGATCCTTATGTACTGAGTAACTCCACTGCCTCTGAGCTAGCAGGGCAAATGTGCCACCAAAGAGGTAAATAATCCCTGGTATTAGGATGGATACATACTACTGATTTTTAGCCTTTATGCTGCTTGCAAATAGAAAAATTTGTATATATAATGTCTGTAAACAGCTGAGAATAGGCTTGCTTTTCTTGGTTACCTTGCTTGGGCCCCAGGCTGAAGAGCACTTGATGCTAGGATCTGTTTCATCACCACATTCTCATTTTACTTCCGTCATACACAATATTCTAATGATGCCTTCTGGTGGCATATAATAGGAGCAAGCAGGGGACAACAACAAACAGCATAGGATACTGTATTGGGTTTGCATGGCCAGGTTTTGGTAGCAGGGGGAGTAACAGGGGTGGCTTCTGTGAGAAGCTGCTGGAAGCTTCCCCTGTGTCCAGTAGAGCCAATGCCAGTCGGCTCCAAAATGGGCCTGCCGCTGGCCAAGGCCAAGCCCATCAGGAACGGTGGTAGCACCTCTGTGATAATGTATTTAAGAAGGGGGGAAAAAAACTGTGGTGGAACAACAGCAGCGGATTGAGGAGTGAGAATATGAGAGCAACAACTCTGCAGACACCAAGGTCAGTGAAGAAGGAAGGGGAGGAGGTGCCCCAGGCATCCTGGTGAAGACCATGGTGAGGCAGGCTGTCCCCCTGCAGCCCATGGAGGTCCACAGTGGAGCAGATATCCACCTGCAGCCCATGGAGGACCCCACGCTGGAGCAGGTGGATGCCCAAAGGAGGCTGTGACCCCGTGGGAAGCCCACGCTGGAACAGGCTCCTGGCAGGACTTGTGGCCCCGTGGGGAGAGGCGCCCACACTGGGGCTGGAGCAGGTTTGCTGGCAGGACTCGTGACCCTGTGGGGGACCCACGCTGGAGCAGTCTGCTCCTGAAGGACTGCACCCCATGGAAGGGACCCACGCTGGAGCAGTTCATGAAGAACTGCAGCCCGTGGGAAGGAGCAGTTGGAGAAGTTCGTGAAGGACTGTCTCCTGTGGGAGGGACACCACACTGGAGCGGGGGAAGAGAGTGAAGAGGAAGGAGCAGCAGAGACAACGTGTGATGAACTGACCACAACTCCCATTCCCCATCCCCCTGCGCCACTCAGGGGGAGGAGGCAGAGAATTCGGGAGTGAAGTTGAGGCCAGGAAGAAGACAGGGGTGGGGGGAAGGTGTTTTAAGATTTGTTTTTTATTTCTCATTACCCTACTCTGACTTCTAATTGGCAATAAATTAAATTAATTTCCCCGAGTCGAGTCTGTTTTGTCCATGATGGTAATTGCTGAGTCATCTCCCTGTCCTTATCTTGACCTACGAGCCTTTCCTTATATTTTCTCTCCCCTGTCCAGCTGAGGAGGGGGAGTGATAGAGCAGCTTTGGTGGGCACCTGGCATCCAGCCAGGGTCAACCCACCACAGATACTTAATGATAAAGGCTTTACATGCTGTTTTTTTTAAATCTGTGATTTTTCCAATATCTTGCAAAAAAACATTAACATGAACTCTATCTTACAGTTGGGGAAACAGGGACACGTGAGAAGGCAAATAAACTGGCCAAGCAGAACAGTGGTAGTGCCAGAAACTGAACCAAGGTCTCCAAAGTCACAGTCTAGTGCGATTTTTCACTAGGATCAGCTGCTGCTCTGCAAATAGGTCCAGCTACCCATACTGTGGAAGAAAATTCTCTCTTCACTCCTGCCAGAACCCAAAATTTACAGGAAAACATTTCAGACAGAGGTGATACAGGGATAATCTTTCCAATATTTGTAAATACAGAGGAAATGTTCTATTAACACAGAAGAAGCAGAAAAGTTTTAATTGGATAAAGGTATAGATGGCAAAAGAATTTTAAATAATAAATACAGACCAGTTGCAAAGGTTTGAGAGTCCCTGCCAGAGTATCTCCTGAGATTTGTTTGGCATTTGTGTCTTTAAACTGTAATGGAAAAATGCACATAACCTTATGCTTGATCAAACTTTTCCCCATGCTCAATTCCTCCACTGACAGTAGTCTACAAGTTATCCTGTCAGAATGAGAGTAGCAAAAAATAGGCTTCTGACAGTATAATGTAAGAACATTTTGTTTGTAGTCATGTTTCTTTCTGTGCCAAGCATGTGGCAGGTAGAAATGCTTTAATGTGACAGCCCATTCCTTCACTTCTGTGGCTAAAAGCTCTTCAGTCAAGACCCACTGACCCCTTGCTTGTCTAGACAGATGATGGTAGTTTCACTGTTCATTTGAGCAGAGACACACAAGAACCTCTGTGTGTGCTGAGGACCATTCTCTTCCTCTGCTTAAAGAATGATACTGAATGGACTGTATCTCTCTATGCAGAAAAACAGGTTCCCCAGCCCAAGTTGCATAGACTCACAATCAGCTCTGTGGATGGAAGTATTTGGAAGTCCATTCATCACCCCCAAAAAGCATGAAAGCCATCACTGCGATAGAAGAATCCTTAGGCTTCTTGTTCCTAAACAGGCTGCTCACATGGAGGCAGACCATGGAGTTGCACCTGAGATCTCCTGCTCAAAGCTGAACCAACTGTTTGGTGCTGTGTTCAGCTGAGATTGGGGAATGCAGGCTTTGAATTAACTTACTTCTAGAAAGGATCTTAGATCACAGAATCATCGAATTGCTGGATGATCTGGGTTACAAGGGCTCAGGAGGTCTCCTACTCAAAGTAGGCTCAATTATGGGGTCAGATCATGTTGCTTAAGGCTTTATTCAGTCAGGTCTGGAAAACCTCCAAGAACAGAGACTGCACAATCACCCTGGTGGTTGCACAACATGTTCCACTGCTTGACTGACCAATGCTAATATTCCAGATGTCCTCACAAAGCACAAATTACTGCTTTGAGTAGCATACCAAAAATCCTGCAAAAGCTAATGGTGATGGATCAGATAAATGATTTCACAGTCTTCAAAGCAGTTCGGTCGGTTAGTCTCCAGACTAACCAGATCTCTTCCTCTTCTTCCCCACTAACACTGAAAAGGCTCCCTTCTCTTAACCACAGGAAGTATCTAGATCAACCTTCACTCTATCAACATAAACTCAACAACTCTTTTCCAGAAAGGATCAAACTCGCAGCATTTCTTCCCACTACTGAACAAACTATAGGAGCCAAAGGGGACTTTCAGAAGAGACATTTTTAGAAAGGAATACCAGGGTATAACACAAACGTTTTGTGTGGGTTTTTTGTTGTTTTCTTGGTTTGGGTTTTGTTTTAATAAAGCAAGTAATACATCCTGGTTGAAGTACCTTCCAGAGGTGACCTTTGTATTAACAAAATCAGATCCACAAACTAGGTATGGGGATGAGATAAGGAGAGGAGGAAGATGACAGAAAAGGAAAAAAGACAGACATTTCAATAAATATCAGGTAAAAAGCATCTCATAGTAACTCAGCTTTTATTTATAATGTTGCTCTTGCATTGAGCATCACTCATTAAGATCAACAGCAGTTTTAAGAGCACAGTTATCTGCCAGCTGTTGGGCCACTCAGCACATGGTCCTTATACATTAACTTTGGAAACTCAGTTACCAGAGCTAGATGGACGCTGTCTAACACTCGAAAAGCTCCCCTTTGTATTTCCAACATCAGGCTCCAGAATTAACAACCATGCAATGGCAGATGTCATCTTAGCATTTCTAACACTCCTACATCTATACACATTTAAAAGCTATCTACGCAATCACAGAGTTTACATTGTTTATGATAATCTCCCTTCTGTAAAAGGTGTCCAGCAGACTTAAAAAATTCAATCAGCTACATTTGGGGGTCTCAGTGCATACCTGAGATCAGGGAAATTTGGGGTTTTACAGTCACTTTGAACATTTAAAAATAATTTTGTGAGAAAATAATTACTAATTTTTTGTCACAGTAAGAAGGTAAGTCACAGACAAAAAAAATCCAACCCAAACTATATAATCTAACAAAAGGAGATTCCATATACACAAATATCAACAACAGGCATCAAACAGAAAATAAAAGCAAAGAGAAACTGCAGAAGTTTGGACTTTTGACACATTTAGGAGAGTTTTAGAGATTTTTTTCCCCTTTTCTCAAACTCCAACAGTATACACCTCCTTCTGCAGCAAGCAGAGTCATCAATGCCTGGAGACTAGGATGCTGTATTAGTACTCGCCATCGAAATCCACAATAGCACTCTCCCCTCAGAGTAAGGGAGGGGGAAGCAGGCAAAGATGCAGAAATTTCTTGAAGCTTAGAAAAATATTTATTCTATTTCACCAGCAAACAGAGAACACCCTAAGGATCCATGCAGTATTTTTTCCATATATGACAGTTACCTAGATACAGCATTTGTTTTATGGTAAGAATGCACAATTTATGCATATGGGTAGTATTACATTTGATATCATCAGTAGACTGTATCTCCCTGATTTTGTATTTAAGAACAGTCTGGACTTGCTTTTTTTTTCTGCGCACAGAGGGCAACTCAACCACACACCCACTTATTTAAAAAAAACAATAGCAGCCAAGGTCCAGACTCAATTTCCATCCTCACCATCGCAACCTAATCTCCTGGCAAGTTAATGCAAATCAAAGCGAACACTTCTCTGACACTAGTAGCAAAGCGTGTTCCTCTCCCAAGAGAGACCTGTAAAACAGGACAGTCACTGACAGCAGTACAATTACTGACACAGATACAGACTTTATGGACATGTTTATCTCTGCTGTAAATCCACACTCTCTCTCCACTCCGATTCATGAGTCATAAAGAAATTGCAGATAATGAAAAAGTTGGAGAAATTTACAGCGTGTCGGAAACCTCAGACAGCCAGAAGAAATTAAAGAGCTGACTGAGGATAAATCACACAGGTACAATTAAAACTTCCTATACCTTCTTCACTTCCAAACTGGGGCACAAGCCAATGGAGATGATGAAGAGTTGAGGTCATGACTCCTCTGACTGTAATCATTTCTTAACTACCTACATGTCAAAATTAGCCAATTCACAGATCACGTATGAATGGCAATTTCAAGCCATCATTGTGATGTCTCGCTCTTCCAACAGGAGCTGCCCCAGAAGAATCCTGCCTGTAAGCAAGCCACCCAGTGAGCAGTAAAAGGAAAGGAGATTTCCTCATCCCTCTGCAGATGCAGAGTATCTCTCACCACAGTGCTATGCATTAAAATGAAGAAGTGGATCTACAGTGTGGGAGGAGGGTATAAAGAGAGTCAGGAGAAAGGCCAAGGTTTCACATGGAAATCATAGCAGCTTGGACATCACAGTGACAGGGCCATATAAGCACCTTAATGGACAATGTAAGCATTCTTTTCACCGCTCTGAAACAATCAAATAAGAATTACTATGAATGTAAACTGAAAACAGCCTCCATATTTTTTCCTACTAAGGAAAACAAAAACAACCATTTCAACTGATTGTGTAGTTCCTGAAAAACTCTGTGATCATCTCCTAACCCACAAATGAACCATCCAAAGTGTGAGACATTTTCTGGGAGAAGTCTACTAACTCTGCTAAGTAAATCCTTAAGCTAACTGCATATTACAGAAATCCAGTGTCCAAAGAGCATAATTTTGTTGTCCAGCTATAAAACTCTGCCTTCAAGCTTTGAAGCACATGAAGTATACTATTTCACATAAAGTCCTTGCCAAACACAGTACTAAATAACAAAATAAGGGAGAAATATGCTTTCAGGCAAAACTGAAACACGATGAAGATTCATTCAGCAAGGCAGGGAATGTAGAAACTAACCAAGAAAAAAAACAGTTGCTACAAAGAAAATCCTAAGCAGAGCAGAAATAACTGAAGTACACGCACCTCAAACTGCTTCCTCCTATGCAGGACAGCTCACCTTGCAAGAGTAAATAAACTGTCTATTTTAAGTTTAAGAACATAATGAGCACTAGACTTGGCATACAATGTTCTCTTCTGAGTCGAACATATTTAGAACAATGTAGGCGATTCCAAAACATACTTTCTTCCTTCTTGTTTCAGATTAATACAGACACACTAGTGCTAGAAGCACTATACTTCTGGAGGTGCCAGCTTTTAACAAAGAAAAAGTGAGCATCCTCCTTACTCTTTTGTCAGCAGTCAAGATCTTAAGAACATTACTGTATCTTCCTAATAACTGGCACTGAGACTCCTGCTGTGTGATCTAGATTTGGATCCACATCACGTGATCCCCTTTCACTTTATTTCCTTCTTCCTTCTCCCTTCTCCAAAAGTCAGTTCTCTTCTCCAGCTCCACCACAACACTTTAGGTAGACTATTTCTCCAAGGAAATAAGGAAAGAGTTCAGGTTCAGGAAAGAGTCTTCTCTTCTACATAGATTCCAAAACCTCATTTTGGCTAACAAGAAACCATAAGAACCCAGTTCACTTTTTCATGCAACTTCCCAGACTGCAGAGAGTAGACATACAGGTTTTACTAAAATGGGCCAATGAGACATTTCAGAAAACACCATGAGACAGACACCCCACTAACACCCTGAATATTAAAACACTCTTTACTTACACGTACCTGTTGATACGTTGACTTCCTACAAATGTAAGAATCTGAAACATTTTGTTACAAACAAGTGTACATACAGACCAGGAAAGGCACTAGGCAACTAGAAAATACACTAGGCAACTGTACTGCAGGAAGTGGGGGCATGTTCACAAATGTAAAGTAAGGCTTCTGAGCTTAAAAAGCCTCTGTGTTGACTGACTCAGGACTAAAGAAAAAGTGGTTATGGTCAGGAAATATTTTAATCTGATCAATTACATCAGTGATATAAGCCTGTTTGGGTACGAAGGCCAGATGTTTGGCATGAAGCCTAAAGGCTTCCTGGAGAAGACAATCCATTACAGAAAAGGAAAGAGATGTTTCAGTAAGAGGATACATTGTCCTCCCTCCTCATCTTACTTTGATTCTAATTCAACAACTTACACAAAGTTCAATAACTGCCATGCCCTGTTTTTTAGTTTAATAGGTAATACAAGTTCAGTCCACCAAAGATGGAGCCCCTGATTTAAACATATCCTACCTATGATCAGCATCAAAAAAGGAAAAAAAAAAAATTAAAAAAACCCTAAACGAACAAAAACACAACTCAATGAGTGAATTCACATTCAACCACGTAGGGAAGAGCTATCCTAGCTTTGAAATTATCCATGTCAAGAGTAGCCTGCAAGGATCACAGGCAGAACTAAGTATGTATGTTTCAAAACACACTACAGTTAAATCCCACTGAAGGAAAAAGATGGAACCTGCTCTACCCCTCCAAGCCTACAGAAAACCTGAACTTGCAGGCAAGAGATCACGATAGACAGCATTTATCTGACAGAAATAAAAAAACAAAGACTACCAATCTGAGAAAGAGTGGCGATCTGTAAATAGCCTGGAGTTCAGAAGGACTCCTTTATGATTTTCCAGAAATTTCAGAGGCTGCTGAGGCTGCAGAGGACTACAATTCACAACCAAGGACAGCTTAACTTGGGAGCAAGGTAGCTGTTCCTCATTCATGTGCCCATCCGTCTCTTGCTGTCTCTGGAAGGGTCTCTTCATTACGGGGACACCTCGGTGATTTCTGGTAGCGGTTGCTTAAATACCATGCAGTCTAGCCTATTACTAAAATAAATAAACAAAAAAAACCCACTGTCAAACAAAAGGTCCTTCCAACCCACCACCCTGACTCTGACGTGCCGATGTCAAACGCCTATAGAAGAGCGGAAGAGCAGGGAAGCACATAGCTGTACCTGCCTAGTAATCTCCTCCAGCTTTCTGCATCTCCAAGATTTCCAAGCCACTGGTGACTTCTCTGTGGTCAGACACCCTCGATGGATTTATCTTCCAATAATTTGCCTCATTTATTGAGTGAGATAAACTCCGTGCCCACAACCTTCAGCAGCGATGAGTTCTGACTTCAATGCGCAGTGCAAGTATCTCCTCACGTCTATCCTGACACGCTATTTTATTCTCTCTCTGGCTCCTGTACTACGAGAAACAGTGAAGAGTCATTCCCTATTCACGCTTTCTCTGCATTAATCAGTTTTACAGATCTTTTTCACATACTGCACCAGTTGTCTCTCTCCAGGCTAAAAACTTCTAGTCACTTACTCATTCTCCATATTAAGGAAAACTATCACTGACTGACTAAACCCTGGCTGACTATTCGTTTACCAGTTTGTGGTGCTACAAGATGGCCAACTTTTTGCTGTTCACCTGACATCTCCCAGGTCATGCAGGTCTAATTCTTGGGCCCTTGATAGCTTGCATCAAATAGCTCTTCCACTGCACCCTTGGTATTTAATTTGCTTGAACATATATACGGAAAATAAATCAGCGTTACAAAGAAAATAGGAGCAAAGTTGCTAGAGTCCAGTGAAAGCCAGGGCACCCATAACCACAGGGGACTATGAATAGGGAGACTTGGTTAAGCGTGTTCAGTAACTGTCTCATTGCTCTTGAAAGAGTTTGAGGATTTGACATTGGATAATAGTCATTCTTACATTCCTAATTTTACAGGAGGAAAAGCACAAACAGCTTCAATTCCAAATAAAAATTTAATCTAACATAAGAGAGCAGACTAGCAAAAAGTCACTGACATGGAAATTATAAATGGTATTCACATCTGTGGGGTCAGTTATCCCACATTTTTAATATTTAAGGCAGATACTGCACAAAAGCACCATTACCTCCACAAGCATATTAGGGCTTAAAAAGAATACGCTTTTCAGGAAGTCTTGCACTAGTCATTATCACCGAAGCTATACTGTGATACCATAGCAGCCAGATAATCTTTCTGGCATCAGTGAGATTTTATAAACATGGCTGTGATACCAGGTGTGTATATATATACACACATTTTGGGACTTCTGAACCAGTATAGCAGGTGTTATCTGAAAAATATCAAAGATTCACAGGGAAGCAACAGCAGGACCTTCAGAAAGTGCCTGGACAACCACATTCCTTCAGTGACATGGTGCTTTTCCTGCTTCCCCATCCTACCTATCTATTATTTTTACATATAGGTTTGTTCCAAAGTTTGGAAAAAAACCCAAATTTTTTATTTTACTTTTTAATTTTTTAAGAAAACCATATTTTTCTCTGTGTGTGTAGTTCCCAGATACACCTCTCTGTATATGTATATTCAAAAGGATGACAGGGCAGATCTTTAAAAATAACTGCAATCAAGGATAATAAAAATCTCTTAACACCAACTTAAGTTTGCTTACTAGCAATGTATGCACTTCCCAGAGCTGCTAGCTCATGAAACCAAGACTTTAAAAAAATCTTCTAAAGTCAACTTTGACTCAGTTGCTCTGAAAGCTGTAATGGGTCATACAGTGGAAAAACAGAGCTAGGTATCTAAATTTGCAGTTATTTACACAAAGTGTTTTGGAACTTGCTGCTTTGTGGGCCAGAAACATTGAGTCAGGATCTGTGACCGGGTTGCCAGGTAAGAACTACCTCCCTCTTGCTTGCCACATCAGCTGGGGTCTCCTCATTCTGTGGTGCTCACTACCCCACTCCAAGCAAAGCTTGAGGGACACAGCGGGGAAAAAAGCCCATAACAAGGCAATATGCCTATACCTTTTTTTTTCCCCCCAGACTTCTGCCAACAGCAGAGATGAGACTCACTGACTGGCTGCACCTCACTTTCAGCAGTGATATTGCCTCCCAAAGTCACCCTAACTACATGAACAATTAAAAGTAGGTGTGTCCATTGAGCCCTGTTCCTCCTCCCACCCTTACAATACACACATTAACAGGGACAGCAAAATCCAGCCAAAGCAGGATTTTTAATACTAAAAATGGTTTCAAAGTATTCTAACCAATAAAATAACTCTTTAACAGAAGGAAAATAGAAGCTCTAATGAGAGAACTGAAGCAAAAAGAGAAAAGCAGTAACAAGCAAGAGGATGAGGTAGAATTTTACATAGCTTAAAAGGGAGGCAAGGAAACACAAGCTGAGACCTCAGAAGAGGTGTTGAAAAATAATTTATTTTAAAAGATTTTATTATTACTGATACGAGGTCCTGAGCCTGGAAGCTGCTGGAGAACTCCAGAACCACCTTGTAGTAAAGAATAAACACACAAACCAGAGACCTAAGGATAGCCTATCCTTTAAGAGAGTAAAAATTAAAAAACACATTGGTTCACGCTACAAAAATCCTGCATCATTCAAGGAAAGCTATCCTTTAGGTGACTTCTGTGCTAAGGAAGGGAAGAATATTCTGCAAGGAACAGACATGAGTGAGCAAGAATCCGCCTACTAGCATGCTAGAAGGAGAGCTGAAGAAGAGATTCCCCATGATCACCCTGGAGACCCTTTCTGGTCCACAAGCAAGATCTTCAACATAAGTCATCAGCAAATTAAATGGTGCAAATAAGAAATTCTGATTTATGAAAGATAGCCCATCTTTTATTGGCAGTTTAATGGCCTGCATCTTAGTAAAAGGGAAATGCAAGTAGAGGAGATCATGCAGCCAGCAGTCAGAAATACATTTTTTGAAAAAGCAAGGTGCTCGCTTATCCATTTGGTTAAAAAAAAAAATTATGACAAAGTTGCAAAATATCTGCCAAACAGAAGTCTTTTTAAACTACAAAGGTAAAACAACACCAAATATAAGCAACTTATCTTGCCTGAGCAGGAGCTAAATGTATGAGGTACTACTGAAGCTAGAAGAATCAGATACATGGTTGGACAGATCCATGGTTACCTTATTCAGAAAGAAGTAACTGAACCCTCAGACAAGGAGGAGGGAACCAGCATTATCAAAAATAGCATTAATCAGTCCAGTTGTCAAAGGTCTCCTTTGACATTATCATCCCACATGCTCAGAGACTGATGTGTTATCAGATAAAGCTACTGCAGGCTAAACAGGTATGTGCTATACTGCACAGAAATCGTAACAGAGGGTAAGAAGCCTGACTCCTCAGATGCCCATATAAAATACCGGAGGAAGCTCTGTTAGCATTATTCCAGTCTGAATGACATCCACTGTATCTCAGACCTCTAACAGTAAAAGTCACCTCTGAAGTTTCTAGTCGACTGTTTCTTAAACTTACTCTTACAATCCAAGCAAGGCAAGTCTATTCAGTTTCATCTGATAAAGAAAAACTTTCACAGAACTCTGCACTAATTAAGATATAATCATTTAAATCACATAAGAATATGCAGCTTAAAGTGCAGACCAGTGAAACAGCAGTGACTGTGAAACTGGCTACTTTAAAAGTGGAGGACAACTGGAAATCAAAACAGCTGTCAAACAAGCTGGAAAGAAAATGTAAGATATACGTTAACAATTTAATTTGATTCACAGCCATGGGGCATTCAACAAAACAGCCAGGGTTACAGAAAGTAAAGGTAACCCTATGGGAAAAAGAGGGGAGAAAGTTAGTTGTAAAGAACAGAAATCTGTGAGAAGCAAGCAACCAAAAGAGGAACTGAGAAATCCTTGGCCAAAAAGTTAGGGACAGCAGGAATTATATATAAGAAAAATGTGGAATCCAGATAATAGTATTCAACCATTCCTAGATGAAAGCAGCAAAGATGGACAAAGCATTCAATACATTTGTTCCAAATTTGTCAAGAAAGCCTGCTTATATAGACAAAATAGTACGACAGTTCATATGAATTTAAGAAACAAGGCATGTAATTCAGTAATTTATCAAAATACATCATGTCAAATCAATTGCTCAGATTTCAATTTTAGTGTTGCAATAGTACCTTGATGAATAAACTTTTTGAAGAGTACCCAGTCCCACATGTCACTTTGCCTAATGAATTCTAATGCAAAATTAACATGAAATGTGCTGTGAACTGGTTCAGTAACAGACCTCACAACATAACTACAAAGTCACTCAATAGGTACATTTGTCACGGAGTACTGCAGGAATCACTCTGGTCCTGCACAGCATTTTATCAGTAACTCGGATGAAAACAGAAGTCTTTGAAAATATAAAGGATTTGAGATGGGATGTAGAAGAGGAGAGTTGGAAGGAAAAGTTGCTAATGCAACGAAGCAGAATTGTTTCTCGCACTCAATACAGATAAAACATTTGAAAATACTGTAAAAAAAGACAGTGCACATTCAGAACAGGAAATATGTCACAAAAAACAATCTTGGGAAGAAGAACTTCAAATCATGACCGAAACGGTACAGTTTTATAAAAAAATAGCAAGACCTCTACGGGAAGCCTCATGCTGCCATCTAGAGGAGACTGGTCAGCAGCGGTTTTAATCTTGTTTTTGATAGCCAGTTCCAATTAACAGTCAAATCAAAAGGGGACTATTAAATTTCAATCCACAAAGATATAATCAAATCCAACACCTCTGGACCAAAACCACAAGTCCCTTAACTTTAACGAACAGATCTTTTGGATTTTTCTTCTTGTTCTCTCACTTATCTAAGTCTGTAAGAGAAAAGAACTTAAAGACAATATTAGGAAAAACAGTCCTGAGAAGCTCTGTTCAAACTCCGCATCTAATTTTCTGTGAAAATTTTCCTAAGGTAAATGTATATTATGACACACAAAGCATTCAATGTCTTATAGCCTAAAGGAAAATAAGACTTCAGTGACAAGAAGTTACAAACATGGAGAGCTTTCGTAAAGCTTGAAAATTCAAGATTCCAGTTACTATAGACTAAAGGTTATGACTGTTGGACCTCAGATATTTCATTGTTCGCTCACTTTGTCTTCTTTCCGTATTTATTTGTTCTCAGTAAAAATAAATGGAAATGCATGCAACAAATATTGCTAAGGAAACAACAACCTTGTTAACTTTAATGTAACTCAGGCTCTGCTTAAACTCCATTTAGCAGGACAAAGCTGCCTGACATTTAAGCCTACTGCTTAACTGAGAAAGCCAATCATCAGCCAATCTTTGTATTTGACTCAGTTTTATTGTTATACTTTAACTTCTACTCCACTAAATGCTTCACACAGTCTTAACAGACATTAGCACTGAAAGTAAAATAAACTTGCAGGGAGTGTGTTAAAATAGGCTTAATGATCTGTTAATAAGAAAGCATTAGGATATCCTAGGTTTACAGTCAAGAAGACTCTCAAGGTCTATTACTGCTTTTTGTTATCCACTGAAAGGAAGGTGAAAGACCTGTAAGCTTATAAACTTTTGGTGCTTTGTGTAGCCCAAGAGTAACTGCAACCAAGGTCTATGCTAGACCAAAATTAAGCAGGGAGAAAAAAAAAGTGTCAGTACATACAGGTAGCATTTAAAAGAAACACAATACTCCCGAAATCCTCAAAGCTGGATCGATCTGGTAACAGAGTCCTAAATGCAATGATGAAAGCAGCTCCTTCTTCAAAAAACTGATAAAAATTGGCTGTTCGTAAGTGGGACGAAGGTCAACTTTAGTACTCAATGACATCACCTCCTGCCACAATTGAGTGTAGAAAAAAACAGCTACAGAAGCAGAAAACAGTATGAACACTAAGTGATAGAAGAATCCCATACACAAATGAAAGTTTCACTGTGGAGGCAGTGCATGAAGTTTGACAGAAGTACTGCCACAAGTATTCTGAGAAATAGCTTTAGTATCTGAGTGGGAAATCAAGCAAAGTGACTTATCGAAGGCAACGTTAAGTCAGGAACAGAAGTCTATGTGCCACTAGACAATACCAGATTTGACATATGACCTCTTGTTATTTCTGCTAAGAAGTTTCCCCCATGCAGGTCGGCTGTAAGTTGGAGATGTAAGCTCGCTCTCTCATCCTGTTTTAGAAGGTCACTAACTGTGACTCAGACACTTGCCAAATCTGCCAAGACACTTTTCTAGCTACAGATGTACCATGAGTGCACGCTCTAATGGGAAGATTTGCAATGCAGTCACATCTGCGTACAGCACTTACATTCATCCAGTCCCAGCTGATAAGCCAGGTTCTGCAGGCCACGAACTTTTTCCATCAGGTTAGCTGTAGTGAGGCTCCCCAACTCTAAGAAGAGAGAAAAGTGTGAATTTTAACACTGTCTATAGCCCTCTAGTGACAGTTTACCCGTTTACTACTTCACAGAGCACTTTCAAGTCATACTTCCGAAAAGATCTATTTCCAGTGAACAGAGTATGTTTGAAATTCAAGCTGATGCCACCCCTGATCTTAACATACTGAGAAAAGACCAGCTTTCTCTACTGAAAAAGACAGCTACGGATCTGGTTCATACTGTAATCTGCCACCACTGCAATGAGCAACTTGCCCCATATTTTGGAACTTCTTGTAAGTTCACATTGCTATGTGAACAAGCTACAAAAGAGTATGCAAGGGAATGGACTTACTATACACTAATAATGTGTGTTTAAGCACATTTCTTGCAGCAAGTTGAAATTAATTTGTCCCACTTTCACTTTAGAACAGTTTATCTGGAATTCACACTAGGCAGAGCATGTTCAACGATGTTTACTACAAACTAATAGCTATAACATGCAGCAAATCTACATGCTAGCTACCCCTTCCGTAACTTGCTCATACAGCCTTACCATTCGCTTAGAGATCTTGGACCTGTGAGTGAAGACACATGCATAGAGCATCTCTGAACAAGTCACTCAACAAGTCTAAGCTGCTCACCAAGTTTGATCAGCTGAGGCCCATCAAAAAAATTCATGCCACTTCTCAAAACAGAGGAGACACCCACTATACTTATGCAGTGAGATTGGTAAGCGAGGTAACTGAAATACATGTAACGTTATACTGCTTCAACTAGTTCTTGCATGCTTGTTTTGAAAAATCAGCCTGCCACTGACATCTGAATATTTTCTTGGAGATAACCAGATTAATGAAAAACGTGTATCATTAACAAGATAAAGAGACTCCTGAGGTGGAGATTCTGCAAATGTGAGGGCTAGAGATCTGAGGCCGCTGGGCCACCTCCAGAACATTTAAAGAACAAGTGTTTTAAGCCTCTTAAGTAAGTACTGAATTCCCATCTGCCTTGGCAACCTTAATTCCTACCCACAATGTCCATACTCACCCTTTAACATATCGATATCATCATTTTCTAATTCAGCCATCCACTTGGGAGGAGAACTTGTAATAGGCTGTTTTGGAAAAAGAAAAAGTTCACGCTCAGACAAGTGCATTTTTAGAATTATACAAAGAAGTCTGATCTCTTATTGAAAACTAGTTACACTGACAGCAAAAATATGAACGTTCCAGGTGTTCTTCGAGGTATTTTTATGTTTAATCTTGTTTTCTAGCCTTCCCTGGACTTTTTAGAGTAAAAACGGCACACTAGCACCCACAAGCCAAAGTCAGTACGAAAAGCGGGATTTCCTAAAGTTTAAAACCTTCTATTTCTTCCAAGGTGTAATTCTCATTCACAGTAAGTTGCATATGTATTGGGAAAAAAAGAGATTGAAAACAAAAGGATTATGCCAGCATATATTGAAGTAATAACTGAGATACGCTTTACAGAACAAAGGTGTAAAGCCCGCAAGAGGAAACAGCGGATCTACCGCCACACGGGAAGGGGGAAACGCGAAAGGCAAAGCAGCGGTCACTCACGCTTTTGAAGGAGGCGGCGAACTCAGCAACCCCGGGCACTGGGAAGAGAAAACGAAGGGCAGCGGGGAGTGAGCAGCACCCCAACGCCCCCTCGCCCGGCCCCCGCGGGCCCAGCCCGGCCCGCGCAGCTGCCCAAGGGCCGCGCCGCGGCGGGGCGAGCTCCCCGCCCCGGGCGACAGACGGCCGCGGGCCCGCCGGACTTACGCTGCTCGGGCCACAGGTCCGGGGAGGCGCGGTCCAGCTTCTCGAAGCTCAGCAGCGAGGCCTCCAGGTCGGCGCCTGCAACAGAGAGGGGGTGAGGCACCGCCCAGGCCCCGCCGGCGGGACGGAGCGGAGCGGACCGGAGCGGCGCCGCCCGGCCCTCGCGCCTTACCGTCCGCGGGAGCCGCCATTTTGCCCGCCTCACGTGACGCGTCGCCGCTGCTCGCGGGACCCCCCTCCCGGCACGTGACCCCGCCCTCGCGGCCGGGCCCGAGAGGGAGAGGAAAAACAAACCACCCCCCCGAACCCCACGTGTCGCTCTCGCCGCCACCGCCAGGAGGCGTCGCCGCGGGGCGGCGCTCGGCCAATCCGGGCTCTGACGGTCAGTGGGCGGCTTAGCTCTCGCGGCCAATCCACGGCCCGGCACGGGGGGCGGGGGGAGCGGGGGGCGGGGGCGACGGGCTTGCTGACGGCGATTGGCTGCGGGCCGCGAGGGCCCCGCCGGAGGGGGGCGCGGAGCGGGCGAGGCCGGTGCGCGGGAGGCCAATGAGCGTGCGGGGGCCGTGCCTCGGGCGGGCGGGGCGGGGCGGGGCGAGGGGCGCCGTCGGGGTTCCGCGGTGCAGCGATCCTCGGCGGGATGGCGGCGGCGGCGGCGCGTGGCGCTTGGGGCGGGCGGCGGCGCGTGGCGCTGAGGGTGAGGCGGCGGCTCCCGCCCGCAGCGGCTCCCGCGGCTCGGGGGGGTCGCGGCGCGGGCGGCGGAGGGGGATCGCGGCCCACCTGGCCCCGGGGCCCCGTGGTGGGGCGGTCCCGAGCGGGGAGTAGCCGATGGCGCCGCGGCGGGGGCTGGGTGGGTGCTAGCCGGACCCGCGGGGGAGGGCCCGGGGGCGGTCGGGAGCCCTGAGGAACCGGGCTGGTCTGTGCTTCCCCTCCCGTCCAGCTGCCGCGGAGAGCCGGTGCCCCTTGGATCGCCTCAGCCGCCGCCTCCTTCTCTTCCTCGGTGGTGAGTGCCCGTCCCGCGGAGCGGAGCCGGCGGGCGGGGGAGGCCGCGGGGCCTGGGGGGCGGCCCCGCCCGGGCTGAGGAGAGGGCGAGGGGAGGGCGCGGGAAAGCCCCGGGCGCCGCCGCTGCCCTCCGCAGCCGGCCGAAGACTTCCCTCGGGTCTTCTCTTGTAAGGTCGCTTCTGCCGGCTCGGCTCGGCCCCCTTCCCCTCCCCTCCCCTCCCCTCCCCGTGGCTCCGGGTTGGTATGTCTGGAACAAACATTTGGGACTGCCCGTGCACGGGGCGGGGAGGCCCCCGTGCTCGACAGGAGGGAAGGAAGAAAAGTTCAATGTCAGGTTTGTTTGACTCTGGAGGTGAGAAGTGCCCGCTTGGGCAGCTCCCTCCGCGGGTGGCGGTGCAGCCGCCGAGGGGATCACCTCACGTTACTTCTTGTAGCGAGCCCTGCCTGGCCCAGCAGGTACACCCGGGGGCGATATGTTAGTTCAGTTAATCGCGTCCCGATTTGTTTTCCCCACGTTCCTTAAGTAGCACGCGTTGTGCTACATATACACCAGCCAATTTTTTTTCTGATTTTTAGATTTACCATGTGTAATATCTCCTCAATGAGACCAACAAAAATGAATATAGACTCTATGACTAATGATAATGTGTGAAAAAAGATTGTTTCAAGCTGTGTGGACTGGCCTCATAACCTCTATTTATGGCAGAGAGAGGATCTGATTTCCTTTGGGCAGTATCAAACAACTTTAACTGTTATAGTGCCTTTTTTCTTCCGGTATCCATGGCTGTATACTATTCAAGTTCTGAACAGCTAAATTGTGATTCTCCAAATAGTCTGTTTTACTGCAGTCCTTGTTCCCACAGCAGGCTCATTCTCTACAGAAAAAAAGGTGGTGATCTTATGGAAAAAGTGTGATCAATCTTAATTCAGCATTTCCTGACTTGCTTAAAATAGTCTTTCTTTGTATGTGCAATTTTCTAGATATCCCTTTTAAGCAATTTGAAAAAACATAAATTCCATTGCACTGAAGTCCACGTGGGTCATAAAGCACTGGTCCACTGCAGATACGTGGCGCTTGGCCTAACAGAGTGACTGGTAGCAGTAGGAGTTTGTCGTTCTGTAGGCCAGCACTAGAAGACCTTTTCTGACAGTCAGGAAACTCAGTCAAGGGACTAAGATTTCCTGCGCTTCCTTGCAAGTTGTAGAGGGGATTGTGTTTTTCGTAGGCACAGACTTCTGCCTCTCTTTCCCAAGTGTAATTCCAGCTACATAACCATCTGCAACTTTTTATTTTTTATTCACTCCTGGTGTTACCTCCCAAATCACTAGGTCTTGCTTATCCATTAACAATCTTACTTTACAATCCTCATCCTAGCTTTCTCATCTCCAAGCTTTCTCAGCTTGTCCCAACTCTCTTTGCTGTTCACTTTTTTCACTGTCATCCACTTTTCACTGTCATTACCAGCCAACACCATTTATAATTCCTGATTCTTCATCTCTTTCCCTTCATTACACCTTGGATAGCATCCCAATCCTCATCTCCCTCTCATAATTCCACATCCTAATTTAATTTCTTCACAGAGTTCCCCGATATATTTGGGTTTATATCCCAGTTCTATTGATCTGTCCCATTTCTGTTCTTCACACAGCAGATACATTTCCCCTTTCTCTTATCTGTTCTCCCCAAGCCACTGTTTTGTGGCATGATTAACTGGTTTTTGCTTTCTCCTAGTTCTCTCCTTACCTTCCAGTATCAACTCCTAGTTTCTAGTTTCTTAATTTATACAATCCCAATCTGTTTTCCTGCATGATACAGTTTTGTTGCCTATCCAGTGCTAGTCACAGCTTCTACCTCTGCATTTCCTTATGCCCTACGTTTAACCTGAACTCCTTATTTCAAACTTTCCTTTTGTCTCCTTTGCAACTGAGTTGGAAAGTTCTGTTTTCTGTGCTGCCTGCCAGGATAGTCACTGTGAACTCAGCAGATGCAGGTTCCTTGCTCTTAGTTACAGGACCAAGTGGGGAGCGGGGAAGGTCCAATTTTATGCCTGTCACTATGAGCTGGAGAGATGAACCTACTTAGTGGCTTGATGGGAAGGAAACACATAGTAAAGTGTGCACTGGGTACCTGGAATTTTCACAAGGTGAACTATTAGCTGTTTCTTCTGAGCATTTATGAATTGCGGTTTTTCAATTTTCTAACTTAGTAAACATTGGGTGATTAAGTAGATTGAAATAGTTCTGAACATAAGCATGGCAATGTATTTTTTCTATAACTGCTCTTAGAAAGAATTTTGGCCATTTTGGTGTAAAGTGAGAGAAAAATGGGGTAGAGAGCATGAAAAATTTCAGTCTAAGCAGTTAGCTGGGTCTTGCCGTAAATACTGGATCTAGACTCTAGTGGGCAGCATAGCGGTAAATGATGAAGGCTTGCATGTAGTAAGGCACACTGGTATTTAGGCACCTTGAGGCAAAGATCACTTACTGTCCAGTGTTTTGTCCTCCACAGCCAACAACCAAACTCTTCATTGATGGGAAGTTTGTTGAGTCCAAAACTACTGAATGGATCGATATCCACAACCCGGTAAGTGAAATGGTCTCAGCTCATATATTGGCGATCACTGTGCAACAAGGGTCCGTGCCTCTGTTCAAGCATTCGGCAAAAGGGCAAAGTACATACATTTCTTGAGAAAGGTTTAGACTTGGAGCTTAAGATGGATTTAGCACTGTGTAATTGCTTCTCAATTTCCTTTTCACATGAAATGTCAGTCTTAGGAAAGTGATGACCTCCTTTATCTCCCCTGTGTAGTAAAACCCTGATCTCCAGAAAGGAAGCTTGAACTCCGCTTACATTTTTTTTTGCTCATAGAAAGGCTCTGTGATCAGTATGTCTAATTTCTGAAGGGTTTCTTTCACCCTGTATGTGAAATCAACCGGGTGTGATTTGATGCCAGCTGAATGTGAAGTCCTGATAGAGACTGATTTCACTCTCAGACCAAGGTAAAAAATCCTGACAGCTGAAGGTCCTCTTCTTTCAGAGAGCCTCTGTCTGTGAGCCACAATATTCACAGTGAATTTAGAGACTGGATGCTATGCAGTGCAAAATAATCTTAGATTAGTAGCACTTGTACTTGTCTGAGTCCTCCAACAAAGACAAATGGAAATGAGGTTGCAGTGAGAATTCTGACCCCCCTAGTAAGCATTTGGACAGCAGTTTCTAAAACTTTTCTCTGTAAAGCTCTATTTTGATTTGCTTTGTGGAAGTGATCAGAGCAGCGAGCCATGTTCATGAAGCTCATTTGGTCTCTGTGTGGCGACCAATGTTCTTGTTTAATTTTCTTTCTCTTGTTTTGAGTAGTTTCTCTCTTAGTGATGTACCTAATGTTTTTGTCATGTCAAAGCAGACTTAATTTTTAAGAGTGCATTAGAAAGAGGTTAAACTGGCAAAGACAAGCTTTTAAAGTTAAAATACTGTAGAACTAAGGTTGCTTGTAAAAATCTTACTTTGGCCTAGTGGTCTAGGTAAACTAACATCACTGCCAATTGCAGAGTCATGTACTGCTTTTTCCAAAGGAACCTTGCCTCATTTAATGCGCAAGAGGGACAGCAGGTGAGCCAAGATGATGCAGAGGGAAAAGACCACAGTCCACAGAAACCTTTGCCTTACACGCTCTAGAAGCTTCGAAACAGACAAGTCACTTCAACTCCAACTTGCAAATGCAGTGCTGATTTCCAGCTTTCTGGGTGCCTAATTTGAGAAGTGTAGAGTGCAGGTTTTCAGAACTATTCCAGTTGTAGCCCAGGCCTTTTGTGTGCACCAGGGAAGGAGTCTCTTCTGTGCTCTCCCCTCAGAAGTACAGCTTCTTGTAAAACAAGGATATTAGGTGTATGGTGTGAAAGGACCGTTGACTGGTTGGCAGGGACAGATGGAAAAAGTTGAGTTTTGATGCAGTTTGTTTTTTTCTTCAGGCCACAAATGAAGTGGTTGGCCGTGTACCAAAAGCCACAGCCAGTGAGATGGAGGCAGCTGTGGCTTCTTGCAAAAAGGCTTTTTGGAACTGGTCAGAAACATCTATTTTGAGTCGCCAGCAAATCTTCCTGCGTTATCAACAACTCATCAAAGACAATCTGGTGAGACACCACAGCTGTGTGTAATGGCTGTTGCTGAATGCGTTGCAGTTGACTTTAGGAATTACATTGAGAGTCTCAGGGTTTACAGAGTTCTTGATGGGGCGTTGTTGCCATGATTGAGGAGCCAACTGAGACACTGTTGTTGAGAAGTGTAGCAAAGCACTCTCCATCGAATGGGACAGAGAGGCAGTGCTTCTTAGGGAGTAGTATTCTGCATTTGTCCCTTTACCAAAAGACCACAAGAGGAACTTTCAGCCTTGATGTAGAATGTGCCAGTTGATAAAGACAAGTGGGAGAAGTATATTACTATGTCTTTGGATTTCCCTGAATGCTTTTTTCGGTGTGTCTGTGGCATGACACATGGAAGCTGTAGAGTACAAGCCAACCCATGGTTGTTTTTTCTAAAATGTCACCTGTGTGGCTTATTGGCTTCTTGTCTAAAAGGAGCAAAGCAGTCAGTGTAGGCTTTTCCAGGTTCTGCTCAGTCTGTTCATTGTGATGTTCAACTCCCTGTTAAGCTGTCTTATCCCTGCACCCTATTTCATGGGCAGGCACTTTTCTAACGTTCATAAACTTCGTGTTTTCCATTTTCAGAAAGAAATTTCAAAACTCATCACCTTTGAGCAAGGGAAGACCCTGGCTGATGCTGAGGGAGATGTGTTCCGAGGCCTCCGTAAGCTGCTGGCTCCTCCTGTTAAAAAAGGGGCTTTGAGAACCCATAGGAAGGGAGGAGGTCTCCTGAGCGACTGATTGCTCTGGGAGTCTGTACATGTAGCTCCCTTCATAGCCTCCTACTGAAAGAAAAGGGGCAATTGTAACTCTAACTTGAAAAGTTCCCTTAGGTAGAGTTTCCTTAAATCACTTCCAAGTTGTTAGATCCTCCCTTTTCCTAGGAGTGACTACAGATTGCTGTAAAGGGATAAGAACTTCTCGCTTGTGCTCAGATGTCTAAGGTTGAGTCCCAGGTAGTACAATAATACTATACCCGTGCTTCTTTTACTGGGGCTGTTGTGTCTGTGCTCCTGTCACAATGACATATAATGCACTCAAGAGAGAATCCATTCACAGTGAGCTCACAGTGCTTGGCAGAGCAAAGGGATTTTCTGGAGCACAGTGAGTTTTAAGTTGTGGGAAAAGAGGCTGGAAGAAAGACTTGGGTCAAGGCAGTGGTGAGAAGGGAGTTCGGGGACTAATTGTTAACAGATCATCCGGTGGCGTATTGCCCTTTCTGCTGCAGAGGTGGTTGAACATGCTTGCAGTGTGACATCCCTCATACTGGGAGAGACCATGCCCTCCATCACTAAAGACATGGACACTTACACCTACCGTCTGCCTCTGGGCGTGTGTGCTGGAATTGCACCATTCAATTTCCCAGCCATGATTCCTCTTTGGATGTTCCCCATGGCTATGGTTTGCGGAAACACCTTCTTGATGAAACCATCTGAGCGTGTACCAGGAGCACTCATGTTCCTTGCCAAGCTGTTTCAGGATGCTGGTGCCCCCGATGGGACCCTGAATATCATCCACGGACAACATGAAGGTAATAATAGCCCTTCTTGGGAGATGGCTGGAGTGTGTTAATGTTGTGGTGTATGTTCAGCGGAGGTACCATTTGGAGAGTCTGATACTGCTGCTGTTAGATAGGTTTGGACAGATGCTTCAGCCCTCTTGATGGAGGTGAAGGGAGGTGACTGGGAGATTCTCTGCCATCTTGCATGAAATCTTGCAGGAGATATGATGGACAAAATTTTGGAGGCTGGGGTCAGAGTTCCCAAGGCATGTAGGTGCTCAAATTCTATTTAGCAACCTAAGCTCTGACTGAAATAAGTAGATAAATCATCTTGGTTTCCCAAGGAAGCCTAAACAAGAATTAAATGCCTCATGGAATATGCAGTGGATGCCAGCATTCTAGCTCCTAACATGATATTTTTTACAGTACACAAGTAGCTTCAGAACACAAGGATACAAATAGACAACAGTAACTTTGCTTCGGCATCGCTCGGGCACCTTGGGAGATGCCCAAAGCGTGAAGAGATGGCAGAGAGCCAGGTGTATGAGGACAGGGGCAGGAGTACACGTGCTGAGAAATTAGTGGAGCGATGCATAGACAGGCAGTGGGGGAACTCCAATGTAGGAAACACAGAGGCAAGAATTTAGATAAGAAGAAAGATACATAGATTTAGCACTGTGGGGATGGGAACAGAGGGAAGCATTTGTGCACCACAGTTATAATGTATTATTTCCTATTTGAAGCTGTGAATTTCATTTGTGACCATCCGGATATCAGAGCAATCAGCTTTGTGGGATCTAATCAGGCTGGCGAGTACATCTATGAGAGAGGATCCCGGCATGGCAAGAGAGTCCAGGCCAACATGGTAATGCCTCTGAATGGAGCACACTTCAGCACATAGACTGCCTCTGTCTCCTGTGAATGTTAAGAGGGATCACACCACTCGGCAGCAGAAGCTGACTTTGCTACTGATAGTTAAGTGATGAGGCTGCCCTTCTTGCCAGCCTGTTGGTAGCAGAGTCATAGCTACTATATGAAGATACTGCCAGAGAGCTAGAGAAGAAGCGGGCTGGGGTGGTTAATAATGGGAGACTGTGTACGTGTTCTATTTCAGGGAGCCAAGAACCATGGTGTGGTGATGCCTGATGCCAATAAAGAGAACACCTTGAACCAGCTGGTTGGAGCTGCTTTTGGAGCAGCCGGCCAACGCTGCATGGCCCTGTCTACAGCAATTCTAGTGGGAGAAGCTCAGAAATGGCTGCCAGAGCTTGTGGACAGAGCCAAAAATCTACGTGTAAATGCAGGTACAGACTGTGATAATTTCTTATGAGGTACTTCAATTCTGTACAACTGTAGCTTTTTAGGTCGGTGTATCTGCCGTACTGTGGTGCGTCCCTTGGAGCTATTGGCACCATAGGTTTGATGTGTAGGGGTAGGAGCTAACAGATTGTCTGGATTGGGAAACACAGCCCTAGACTTGGAGTTAGGAATATGTAGGAAGGCTTGGCAGTATGACTGTGATGCAAGGTTTAGAGGATCGGTCTTGTTTTAACTGGAGCTTTGAGGTTATGTCCTATGTTTAACCCAAACCTACCATTTATATAGCAACCTCACTTAGAGATCCTCCTAATTTGTAGTAAGCATGCAATAAAAAGGAAAAATGGAAACAAGTACTTTGGAAAAACTAGACTGTTATTAATTCTGGGAGAATTATCTTTTGTTTATGTTCAATAAAGTCCTGCAAAGGGGAGAAGTTTCCCTTCTGAGAAGAATCTGTTGTTGAATTTTGGCTTCCCAGTGATCTAAAATTGTGCTTACGACTTCTCTTATTTGGCTATTACTTCTGTTCATTAATGTCTGAAATCTTCGTTCTGTGTCTCAGAAACATCAGAATTTTCAGATTTTTTGTGCCAGTGTAGTTATCTCCATGATGCCTGTGAAGAGGAAGCTGTCAGGGTTAAAAACTTGGCGTCTCTGCCTCTTCACAGGAGACCAGCCTGGAGCAGATCTAGGGCCTCTAATCAGTCCCCAAGCTAAGGAACGGGTTTGCCATCTGATTGAGAAAGGAGTAAAAGAAGGTGCCAGCCTTCTTCTGGATGGACGTAATATCAAAGTGAAGGGCTATGAAAATGGCAATTTTGTTGGGCCAACGATCCTTGCCAAGGTCAAGGTAAGATGACCAAAGTCAGTGCTTGATAGTGTATATTGCAGGGTCAATTGAAAAATGGGTTAACCAAATCAGTCAGTAATCGATAATCACCAGGTGGAAAGCCTATAAATGGCTCAGCCTTCCCTTGCACAATTCCAATGAAGTGCTCATTGTAATGCTGTTGTGGAGGTGATAAAAGAATTTTCAGTAGTGCAACATACTCTGAATGAGGTTAATGATCTTAACTTGAATGGATTGCAGCCAATTAAAAGAAGATATGGGCAGTTTGTACTGTGTTAAACTAAATGTCCATCGAGCATAGTGTACTATCTGTAGTAGCATGGCATACTATCTGTAGTAATGGCCAGCAGCAGATGCCTAAGGAAGAGTACGATGAACAGCCAAACTTGCAATTTTCCTTCCTCCGTTATACATTCCTGCAGTTTGCAGTTTAAGGACTTGCAGAAACAAAAGTTAAATATTTGTGGAAATCTTCACGAGAATAATATAGGATAAGGTACAAAATCTCTTTGTTGTTGAATGTATTCACAACTTCATTGAGTCAGCCTCTCAATATAATGCATGGTGTGCAACAGATGGACACTACTATGGGGGAATATTCTTTACCAGGTACACATCCACATGAGTTTTCATACCCAAATTCATTCTTCTGTGTTTATGCAATTAGCTGGTATGATTTCCTTAATATTTAAGTATTCAATTCCTCGTGGGCCTTTTGGTGAGTGATTCCATGATAGCAAACCAATCTTGATAATTCTGCTATTGTACTTCGTATTCTTAGGATTTTATTGGTTTTATGCTATTATATAATTCAGGCTTTTAATCTATCTCAGAATTTTCTTGCCTTATTTTCATTAAACATCTTAAAATACTTCACTTTCCTCTGATGTGTCATAAATATTGTGAGGTATTCAAAAGTAAAAGTTTCACTGAGATTTTGTGATTCTCAGTTTTCTTATACAGTGGTTAAGCCACGTAAAACTTACAATTTGTCAAATGAATGTTTTGTAGTTTGCTGCATTAGCTATTAGTGATTAAAGTACCCTCCAACTGGTGCTTTTGTATTTGTCAGATGTTGCTAATTATCAGACATAAATCCTGGACACTGAGTTGGAAAGGATAGCAGATTCTAGTCATTTTGTCAACAAAAACTGAAGTAAACTATCCTGAATTAATCCCGGTCTTAATCGGCCTTGGTCAGAGCAGACCTCTAAGTGAGGTTAGGCAGACAGTAAAAGCAGAAAGCGTTCTGGAGATGAAAAGTGGTACCCTCTTTAGTGGACTAGATAGATGGCAGGGCATGGGAAATGGTGAAAAGGCAAGGAGGACTGAAGGATGGCCTGTGGCAATGCAGCATGATGGGTGATCCTATGAATATCCTGAGCAATAGCGGCATGCGTGTTTATTATAGCCTATTTACTAGGATATTTTTATTATATCCTATATACAAGCTGCTTTTTCTGCTGTTTGTCTTGGCAGCCAAACATGACTTGCTACAAGGAGGAAATCTTTGGGCCCGTCTTAGTGGTTCTGGAAGCAGACACTTTGGATGATGCCATTGAGGTGGTGAACAATAACCCCTATGGAAATGGAACTGCAATCTTCACCACCAATGGAGCCACAGCTCGGAAATATTCTCACTTAGTAGATGTGGGGCAGGTATGTTCAAGCTAGAATTGTTGCTATTAGTACTCACTGTTTACAGTGGGTAGCCATCCAGCTGTAGTGACTAATCACTGACTACTCAGCCAACAGTGCCCAGCCTCAGATTTAAGGAAACAAAATGCAGTGGTTTTTGGAGAGAGCTCTGCAATCTGCTACTTCTTGTGATTAATATGGCAGATTTCCTTTGGTTTAGGTGGGTGTCAACGTTCCAATCCCAGTACCTCTGCCCATGTTCTCTTTCACCGGTTCTCGTGCTTCTTTCAGAGGAGACACCAATTTCTATGGCAAGCAGGTAACTTACTCATACAGAGTACTCTATTGGGTTGAACTGTGATAAATCACATAATAAATGGCAATGGGGAGGTGGTCATCAGACTTCATTAGTAAGGAGACTTTGAAGCTGTCTCAACCAGGAAACTGAAGACCAGCCAGTGATCACAGCCACCATAATGCATGTTACAATAGCCAATTCCTTTTTTTTTAATTAAATATAAAAAAGCAAGTCTTTTTTTAGGAGATTTGAGAAGGGAGCAAGAACTAAGTAGCAAGCTTTCTCACAGAACCAGAATCTTTGGGGAACTGGTAGAAGGAACAGGCTGACAGGAATTGTTCCCGCAGAGGAAAACTCAGCCCTCTGTAGATAACGCAGAAACTGTTTGATACACCACTAGTGCAGACCTGAAGAACTCGTAAGGCCAAACATCTGGTGCTTGTGTCTCTCCTTTCCTCCAGGGAGTGCAGTTCTACACACAGCTGAAAACTATCATTTCTCAATGGAAAGAGGAAGATGCCACCGTTACCAAGCCTGCTGTGGTTATGCCAACTATGGGAAACTAAATCAGCGTTTGCAGATGCTGTTCCTGGTGCCCTTCTCCTTCTATGCTGCACTTCCCAGCTTTGTCCCGACTATCATCATTTCCTTGGGAATGAATAGAGAGCTCCATTTTCTCAAGGACCTCTCTTTCTGTGCAGATCAGGCAGGCTCATGTAACGCACAATCTGGGTTTTCTGTTGCTGTCAGTGTTTTTTGGCTAGCTGAACTCAGTTTTTTTCCTACAACCTATCACAGAGGAAACAACCTTATCTAACTGAAAGGGCACACAGTGAGATTGTTCTTAATTTTTCTTTCTTTCCAGACCCTCTGAACTTGAACATTACTCTGGTTTCCACTTCAATATCTTTAGCCTTAGTGACTCACTCCTGGCTACATCTTGTAGCAGTTTTCTTTACCTCTTTATCTTACATCTTAAGATTTTGAGTTCACCTTACTCAAAGATGAGTACTCATTTTGAGTGACATAACTGGGACACCTCGGGTGTCTCATAGAAGTGACTACAGACAATGAAGGCAGCAAGTTTGGGATTTGAAAATGTCAGTCTTTCATCTGTTGAGCAGTTTCCAAAACACTTGGGAAATAGCTTTCTAAGCATTTTTCAGGAAAGCATGTTTGATTGCTTGTCTGAGGGTGAAAGAAATTCCTGTATGGTACAGTGACATTCACCGTGCCTCTGACAGCTTGAAAACTTCTGTTCCTGTTGTGCATGTGGCTTGTATTCTCCAGCTCGCTGTCAATTCCGTTATACCTGAAAGTTGTTTGGTGCCTTTTTGCTGCGCTAACAGATATGTGCCTAGAGGTCCTGTAACATAATGAAACTGTGGAAGCAGAAACACAAGCATGTATACGTATCTTCCCATCACAGCATCATGTGGGTCTGGGTGGAAGGAAGAGTAAGTAGATGGGTCAGTAGGAGGAAAGAACACGTTTTTTTAATCACAAAGCAGCCAGGCCTGTTCTGTTGGTTTCTTTTCCTGACTATAGCTGTATTTCTTGTGTTGATTGATTGACTCCTTGTCACATTCGCTCAAACACAGTCATATTCTCTAGGGACTGCAGGTCCCATTACTAGAGAAGGGTAAGACTTGCTATACCCTGTTTTTAAGAATCTGTGCATTTGGAGCTGGAGAGCCTGTATTTTTATTCCTGGTTCCTGGAAGATGATGCAGCCATGAGGGATCTGCAGGGAACTCATTCAAGCACCCATGGAAAATAATATTATTCTAATGATTGTAACCATTACTTGTTCTAATTAAACAACCTGAATGTGAACACTTTGTATCCTGCCTTCTGGTGAAGATGCCTTGTAACTGACAGTTATGTATTAGTGCAATTGCTGTGCATTCACTAATGTTTATATCTTGGTTTTTTTCCTCTGCTATACCCGAGAGGGAAATTCTCACCTCGCAATTTGATTACAAATTAAAAACGTGCTAATACATTTCTGCAGAATACGACTGTTCCTTGGTAAGACATTATATAGGTGTGATGTTGACTATTCCCCTCTTTGCAGAGGCTGATCTGTGACTCCTGTAATCCATGTATACGTCTGCCTTTTACAGTATTTCAAGGACCTCTGTACCAATTTCCTCATACAGCATTTCAGGGAATGCCTTGTTTCTGTTTCCACGTACACATCATTCGATCACAAAAACTCTTAAGCTTCGCGTAAATTACTTTATTACAAACTGAAAATATATCTTCATCAAATTATAGCAACACATATATAGAGACTTCTAACCACTAGTCCAAATCCTAGTGCTTTGTACAGGGTCATCCGAGCTCCTGGCTTGGGAAAGAATAAAATCTTTAAGGAGGAGGAAAATAACTACATTGCAGATAGATTTCAAATGCGTAGTCAAAGCAGTAGTGCAGCAGGCAGGGGATTTAGAATATGCAGCTTTGCTCACAAGATAACTTCCAAAATAAAAAGTGCAGATGAGTCGGTAATTGCTGTGGCTGTTGTTCATGCACCGTGTACAGCTGCCTTACTCTGTCTGCAGTGTTAACATCTGAATATGCGGAAGGATTACTGCAGAAGATGATGAATCTGATAATTCGGCCTGCTGTGTAATGAATATTAGATTGGGAGAAGTATTTTCTGTGCTGCAAAGGTAAAACATTCTAGGTAAATCACCATTAAGACATTGGCATTCATTCATGCACCTGGGAAAGGAATACTAATTAACAGCCTCTAATATTGTCTACAGCCATTCACTTTCAAAATGCCTTAATTTTCTTCCTAATCAGTATTGCTATTCTGACTTTTCTGTTGTCCTACTAAAACCCATTATATCCTTCCTTTAGAAATTCTAAAATCCAGCTTCTCCTGTAACAAAAGCGGTCTTTATTATCAAGCTTACCTGCTCCCTGAAGAATTGCAGGAGTACCCTTGCACTGTCTCCAGACCTGTTCTAGACACTTGTATAATCTTTTCATTTGCGTGCAAACATCTTTTCTGATTATCTGCATTTCCAACAGCATTTTTTTAAACAGATGGTTTTAAATGATTGCACTAGAAATACAAATCTTGTATCTGCCGTTTTTAGTTAATGAAACGCCTTTTTAGATCAAGCTGCAGATGCTGGCTGATCAGCTCATTGCTGCCTCAGCTCACTGCTGTTACTGCCTTCCACCCACCTGTTTATTCTCCTTTTTATTTCAACATTCACTATAAAAAATTAAGCTAACGAATATATCTTCTATATTACACAAAAGTATAATCTAAGTATAAAGTATCTCATAATAAATTTCTTTAGACTCTATTAAAATACAATTTTATAGTCAACCCTTTGTCGCCTATTAAAAATTGTTTCTTGCCTAGAAGGCACTGCAGTCTAGATTCTCAAAGCTATTTGATACTTTTAAGTCCAAAAATGGTGTTAAAATAGTTTAACCACCTTTGAGAATTGGGCCCTTTGGCTTCCACTTCTGCTTTTTTTTCCCTGCCTGTGCAAAAGAAGGCTACAACCCACTTCCACTCCTGTTTCTGGAAGTGGCGGTCTGCCTCTCCAAAGGAGGCGTCTCTCATCTTTCCATATAAATCCCTCCAGGGCTCCTGCTTATGAACTTTATCTGGTCATTTGACGTCCGACTACGACATTTTGTTTTGTGTGCTTGACCGCCTCATGTTGACATGATGGCATGCCAGAACCCCTCCCTACTTATTCCTCCAGGGTAAGTTGATATTGCTTGCCTTGGAGTGTTATAATTAGCTAAATAGTTGTATCTGAGTCTGTATCTGAAAATCAGGCATATGAATCTTTGTCCTGGTCCATTTTCTCTAAGTGATTCTATACTGAACGCAGCATCAGCTTAATAGATTTTGCCTTTTAATCAAAACTCGCTGTGCTAGCTGAAAATGCATCTCCTTGTGCGATCATGGCCTTTCACAAGAGAATCCTCCAAAAATAATAAAGCTGCTTTTCAATAAGAGGAGGCTTTACGGGGGCATGAGATCAATTTTTTTCATGAGAGCCGAGTCTAAATGCCTGCTGCTAAAAGATCAACATGACCAGAAATTTCAAAATAAAGAAAAAATTCCTCTCTCTTGTCACACATACATTTATTTGTGTATAGACACACTAATACAGATCTTCAGAGAAACCAAAGTATTGTAAAGCGGGAGGGATGACAGAGAGACAATTGCATCTGTTTATATATAACCAGGACTGAGGAGATTTTAGGTAGTGTGGTATAATTCAGTATCTTAGCAAATTTTCCTTTCTTCTTTAGTATCGTCAGGAGCTGGAGCTGAAGTAGCCAAAACTCTGGTGGCACAGGGCAAAGTAATCCTCATCTAACGGTGATTTACGCTCAGCCAGGTTTCTAATCCCACACCATGCTTGTTTTCTAAACCGAACAGCAAACAAGGAATGCCAGGGCACCTGAGCTATTGCAGTACACTCTCCAAAATCCGCACTATGAATCAAACGTGAGTTCACTTCACTGTGGAATTCTGTATTTTGTGGCAAAATCATTACAATTAAAAGGGAATGAGGAGAAACAAACAAACAAAAAGTTTTTTTAAAAAAATTGGGTTTAATCATAAGTCAACTTAAAATGAAGTGTCTGTATTCCATTGCTTGAGCTTTCGTACTCTACAGCTTTATGTGTGCTCTTGTATGTTGGCAAATACTGATAAAAGGAGTTAAATCCATGCATAAATTGGAACCATAAAAGCTGACAGATTAATCATTTAATTATACATTTCTTACTTCCACTGTAATAACCCTAACAAAATTTGCTAAAATTCCATTAATGTAACTTTTGCTAAAAAAATTTAAATTTAGTTTTTAAAAAATTAAACTCTTTTAACACAGAGAAGCTGACGTTCCACCCTAAGCATTAGGTCTCCCCAAACTACATTAAAATCATAGCATTTTAGATTTCTCTTTGGGCCCTCTTATGCCCCAGTTCACAGATTATAATATATTTAATGCTGTTTGAACTTTGAATTTCCAGTGAAAGCCATATTTTAGGTATCTAAAGTCATGCTCCCAAGTTTCTTATGCAGACAGCAATAAGCCATAGAGTAAGTACACTTTTAATAATCTGGTTGTGGATATTTGTACTTTTTAATACTGGGCAGATTGCTTTATGGTACTCTTATTAAAAGGAAATATATGTGGGGAGTGCTACTGTCACAATATACATTATTTCCTTGTTTGGTGAGGATGGATAGGGATTCATTAATGACTGAACAAAATTAATCCCACTGCACTGAGCAAAGTTAATTCTCCTCACTTCTCCTCTCTTCCTCAGCACCACCAAAATTTACTTCCACTTGCTTTTCTTTTGATACTACACACAAAGATCTAAAGTATAGTCTGGTGCATGTCCAAAACTAGTATATAAGGTATCAACTTTTTCAAAAGGTCAAATCACCTTTTTCAAAAGGTTAAAGTATCTCACACCAAGCCGCACAGTTAGCTAGATTCTTATGTTAGATTCAGAGTTTCTTGGAACCCCCTGACCTGGAGTTATCAGCCCAGCTCCTGTAACAGGAAAAGTTCAGCATTCACCTACTGAATAAACAGAATATTACCATGGATTTGTGCCATTCATTTTGGCAAAAAGCAATCGCAGAACACGTTCTTTTTGTTCCTATGTCAACTCACTGATATCCACTTTTTCAAACTGGATTTTTTTCCTGAAAAACACAGAAAAGATCAATGTATTAGAAGGAAATTTCAAAGGCATCTCTCACATGGATTCTGTATGTGTAAAACAGGTTTTAAATTCTAGCTCTGCATTGTTCTTGTTCAGCTATTCATAGCATGCAAATTCAAAAAATAAATCTGAACACACGGTGCTGTCTTTTCGACTTCTAAATCTATGGCTCTCGAAGTAGAACAAAACCAATGATTTCTGGTACGTGTGTAGTGGTTATAAACACTGGGAGGGGGAGGGTTATTAGTGTATGAGTTTCAAGTGCATTGTCCTTCCCTTGCTTCTCCTGTTCATACGTAAAAGGGTCAATACATATAACCAATTTTCATTCTCGGTTCCAGTCTCCCCCTTCTGTTGCTCCGAGAAGCTTCCTTAGATCTCAGTAACTACTTTCACCTCTGATTTTTCATCAAGTGTTTCTGCTGTATCATTTTTGAGATAAGATAACCTGAACTGAACAAAGCATTCCGACCGATTGTGTGTCGCCAAGTTATTCAATAGCCAATGCATACTAAGCAAACATTTTATTTGGGAGTAGGAGAATTTTGATCTCTCACCAAGGATGTATGCAAACTTCAGCTTTGAGGGACCTTAACTCTATGGCTTAAAATCCAAGTGCCTGGACACTGCTGCAGTTTATAGGCACAGATTTCTAGCAGGAGGTTGGAGACCTGTAATCCTGGCCACTGCGGCATGTATAGCCCTAATTTGAACTAAGCTGCATCCTAATACAAATTCTGAGATACTCACAGTTATAAATCTGAGATTTTGTTTTATTCGCTATAAAATGTATTCCTGTCAATCAGTACTGTACTGCATGTGATCTTGGTTTTGATATGTCAGTGTTTATTTAATGTAATGGCGTAATTTTTAGATTATTACGAAGCTTGAGGAAAACAATCTTTGAAAGCACAATGCAAAGCCGGGGCTTCTGACATACAGAAGAACAGTTGAAAAAAGACTGGATTTGCCATCTACTGGATGTTTCTGTTAAAATGATTGGCAACATAGTAAAGAGCTGTTAGCATCTTAATTGTAATTTTTAGGCTTCAGTGTTGTTGGCTTACTGGAGTGAGTAAAGAACAAAAGAGCAATGCCAGAACAGCAATGCCTACAAAATCAAAAAGATTAGAGAAGCAACAATAATTATTAAAAGGAAACTGCAGAAGCACATCTATACTGGAAGTTCTATATCAAATTCCACAGCACATGGCAGAATATGCAAAGAACTCTTTCGAGCTTATCTTTAACTTAATCCGTAGAAATAATGACCAAAAAGTGATAGCCTAGTTGAAATTAGGTGCCCACAAAGTCATTACTAACTGATACGATATTTCACCTCATACAGTTATTCTCACTACAGAAGCCTCCACAAGAATTCCAAGTTTAGGCAATATTATTACATCAATTATGGTTTTTTTCAGGTGTGCTAGGAAGATAGACACTAGCTTTTGATGTTTCAATACCAGTAGCATTTCTCTGCTTCCTCTAGGTCTCTGTACACACCATTTGTGCTATTTATGTTGCTTTTGAATGTTTTGATTTTGGGAAATTCTTCCTTCCCTGCACAAGCCTCCATCATTTTTCTGTAATAGGCAGTTTGAGCCTTTTTCTTATAGTGCTTTCTGCTGGATATGATCTCCTGCTTCACATGTTCCAGAGCATCTAGGAAGAACCTTTCCACCTCAGTCCTCTCATTTAAGATATTCCGGGCTAGTTTCTTCACTCGGTTCATCTCCCGATCCTTCATTTCTAGTAGTTGCTGCAGTTTCTTGATCTCCACCATGCTTGCCTGGTTTTCTGTCAGCGCCTGATGCTGTGTTTTCTGGGACTCTCTCACAGATTCTCTGGTCATGCGACATAAGGCCATCTCCAGCTTTTCCACTTTACGCTGCAGATCTCCAATCTGTGCTTTCTGATGATTGATCTGTAGGACCTTTTTTCAAATCAAACCCTCATTGGTTTCCTAAAAGATGAGAAGAAATTATTTGGGCTTTTATTTCCTTTGCACCAAATCTGGAGGTGTTCCCCCCCCCCCCCAATACTGACAATGTAGTAAACATGCTAGCACCTTCACATTGGAGAGTGAATACTTCTCTGGGATCACGTTCTTGTTTGCAAGAGAAGCCAGATAAAGGAGGCTTGGTATGTAGTATACATTACAGAGAGACCTATTCTTAATGGGCTAGCATAGGAAACCCTTCCTTCTTTCTCCTCCATAATTAAGATTGAAGAAGAGCTCTTCTTCAGACAACTCCGAATTCAGTAACTGCAGAGGTGTCTGGCTGGGGAGAGGTTAGTCTCAGGAAATTTACATCTGTATCCAGATGTACCCCTTCCTGGAGGAGAATGAAGCAGAATTAAAACCAGAGCAGAAACCTTCTCCTGTAACAGAAGAGTTTTGTCCTCTTCTAACTTCTGTTTGATATTCTGCAATTCCATTGTCTCTTTCAGCTGGTAAGCAAATGCACCGTGAAGACGAACATTCTTAAACACCTCTCTCCCAGTGCTGTTCAGCTGCCTGGACAGAGGGAAACAAAATCCAAGAGCTTTAATCACAACCTTTCTTGCTTTTTTAATATTAAAATCAATATCTCAGTGTCCTAATTTCAGAGCTAAGCTGTAAAACTCTTACAGGTCTGTACCAAGTTTTCATAGCTTTGCTTCTAGTCCTGCATCTGGACTGGGAGAATGAAGAAAACAGCGGTACCATTGTGATAATATTACCTCCAGTTCTCCCCTGGAACCAGCATGAGTCTTACAGTTTAAATGTAAGAGCTGACATCATCTTGACATTTGAAATATAAAAACAGCCTAGGTCATCACTGATTTTGCCCTTCAAAGCCCGTGTAGTAACATGGACAACTTATTTAGAACACAGTGCTAAAATGGTTTTGTAAAGTATAAAACAGGAAAAGCAAGTCTTTCTTACAAAACAGCCTCACGCTGGGCAGTCTCTGCCATCATTATTTGCTTTTTCTCAACATCATCTTCCAGTCTTTTCTGAAAGGGAGAAAAGCCTGTTTAAATTTTGCATGAGACCTGTGCTACCGAAGCTAAAATCTCAAACAGTGTAAATTCTAAAATCACACCCACAATTTTCAGCTCACCCAGCTCCTTGCTAGAGAAAGAATGAACCCCCGAGGGCAGCGAAGTACCTGATGGAAGTGGAGAATACAGCCTTTCTGGGATCCTGATATCCCATGTTTTTCCTTGGAAAGCTGCACCCAGCCTCCAACTCATTCATCATACTTGTATTGACATGGGAAATTGTAAAATGCTCAGTAAAGAACTGTGAAAACTATATAAACCAGAGTAGCCAGTGGGAGAAGTCATTTTGTTCTAATAAAGGTTTCTTTAACTGCCTGTCAGTCTTTACCTTTTCTTCAAGAAACCTCCTCTCCAATCTCACAACCACTTCCTGATGTCTCCCATTTGAAATCTCCATACTCTCTTTTAACTATGATAAAAAACAAAATTTCTTTAATAGTGGCGTTCTATTTCAGCCATATAACTAAAAGTGCAGATGTACTCTTCAAGGAGGAATTTGGTAGTCTTTCCTGGCACTGCCCACAGTCTTCATCAAATTTTTACGCTATCTATAAAAGTCACTTAACCTTCTGACTTGTATTATTGCTTTGCTTCCCCTTCATAGTTCACCTGTGCCCATATTTTCACATCACTGACAGTCATTCACACACACTCTGTCACTCTGTTTAATGCTCAGTTTTAGAAATCTGCTTTACTTTGTCTATTCGTTCAGTCATCAAGATCATTCAAAGTCCAACGCCTCAAGTGTTCTTTGAAAAATGCCTGACTAACTCGCATTTGATAGCTTAAAAGCAGCTATATATTAATAATCCAAATGCTGTTGACCAATCATTTGTCTCCACAGAAAGCATTTGGTGGTGTTTCTAAGCCCCTTCTTGTGCTTGAAAAAAATTCCAGTACAGCTGAGTCAGCAAGGCACTTGAAGTGCTCGAGGCACTTTTTTCATGTCATCAGTCAGCTGGGATACTTTTTTATCCCAGGCTGAAATGTTTTACAGGCAATACTACTATTTAATATTTGTATTATATCTCCAAAGTATCTCTGATTAGGTCATGCGCTGTACAAGTGCCTAGTGAAAGACAGTTCCTAGTTTTATATTCTAAATGGCTTATGTGGTTGAAAAGATGATACAATACTAGCATTCACATCCTAACTGAGCTGACTAGTGAGAAATCAGTCAGACTTATACTGCTTACAGTCAATTGCTAGCTCCTCCATACGTATCTTTAAAGTGTGTACTAGATGCTCTAGTCCATCCACGTATGTTTGTATGTTTCCGTGTTACTGAGTAAAAAACCAAAAACAAGCCTACAGCACTGGACCATTACAGAAGTCACTTCTGACTACAGAACTTGCATTTTCTCAACCTAGTGCTTTTCCTCACTCCCTGTAAACTGTAAAGAAAACAATCCAGTAGATCAGCCATGTCTGTTCTCCTCCACTCCCAAACTCTCTGCGACCATGCAGACAGAAGAGTTACTTTTTAAATAAATATTGCAAACACATATTTGTGACAAACTTACATCTTCCAGCTCTTTCTCCATAGCTGCTTTCTCCCTGTGGAACTCCTTTATTAATTTCAGTTCTAATTGAATTTGGCCAATTTCTCTTTTTTCTGAAACTTCTCTTCCAGTTCTTTTATTTGTTGGGCATAATAGTCTGCCTACAAATCAGAAATTCTCAATAAGAAGAAAGCAAAATGAGAGAAACCAATCATCAAATATGGTAACACAAAACACAGAGCACACAGAACTGAACGTCTGAAATTATGCCGAGCTGCAGTGTTTTAAAAAACACAAGGAATTCAATAGAAGAAATGCTGCGAACTCAGCAGAAGCTGCCCTACAAGAAAATAACAAGTCTAGAAATGAATAGTAAGTTTAAAACAACATGCATAATATCAATGTATGTGGTTTGCGTGGCCAGGTTTTGGTAGCAGGGAGGCTACAGGGGTGGCTTCTGCGAGAAGCTGCTGGAAGCTTCCCCTGTGTCCGATAGAGCCAATGCCAGCTGGCTCCAAGATAGACCCACTGCTGGCCAAGGCTGAGTCAATCAGTGACAGTGGTAGCGCCCCTGTGATAACATAGTTAAGAAGGGGAAAAAAACTGTGGTGGAACAACAGCAGCAGACAGAGGAGTGGGATATATGTGAGAGCAAGAACTCTGCAGACACCAAGGTCAGTGAAGAAGGAAGGGGAGGAGGTGCTCCAGGCATCCTGGTGAAGACCATGGTGAGGCAGGCTGTCCCCCTGCAGCCCATGGAGGTCCACAGTGGAGCAGATATCCACCTGCAGCCCATGGAGGACCCCACGCTGGAGCAGGTGGATGCCCAAAGGAGGCTGTGACCCCGTGGGAAGCCCACGCTGGAACAGGCTCCTGGCAGGACTTGTGGCGCCATGGGGAGAGGCGCCCACACTGGGGCTGGAGCAGGTTTGCTGGCAGGACTCGTGACCCTGTGGGGGACCCACGCTGGAGCAGTCTGCTCCTGAAGGACTGCACCCCATGGAAGGGACCCACGCTGGAGCAGTTCATGAAGAACTGCAGCCCATGGGAAGGATGCATGTTGGAGAAGTTCGTGAAGGGAACGAAGAGAGAAGTCCCTCCTGTGGGAGGGACACCATGCTGGAGCGGGGGAAGAGAGTGAAAGGGGAAGGAGCAGCAGAGACAACGTGTGATGAACTGACCACAACCCCCATTCCCCATCCCCCTGCGCCACTCAGGGGGAGGAGGCAGAGAATTCAGGAGTGAAGTTGAGCCTGGGAAGAAGACAGGGGTGGGGGGAAGGTGTTTTTAAGATTTGTTTTTTATTTCTCATTACTCTGCTCTGACTTCTAATTGGCAATAAATTAATTTCCCCGAGTCGAGTCTGTTTTGTCCATGATGGTAATTGCTGAGTCATCTCCCTGTCCTTATCTTGACCCACGAGCCTTTCATTATATTTTCTCTCCCCTGTCCAGCTGAGGAGGGGAGCGATAGAGCGGCTTTGGTGGGTACCTGGCGTCCAACCACCACCACATCTATCATCTATAGCCTTTTCTGCTCTTTATAATCTGAGGGCAAGAGAAAGTTCCTTGGGGAGTCAATATCCTTGGGAGATAACTGTCTTAAAGTGCAGATGAGCACAGTTTTGTGTTTCTTACTGAAGCCAGATTAACAAATAACGATTTTCTCAGTTCTTTTTAAGAATTCTTGTTCAACAGTAATGAATGAAGGAGAACTATAAAAGAATTCAAAGTAGTTATTGTTTATCTCAGTAAAAATGAAACATGTTTTTGCCATGCGTCTGGCCTTACCGTTACCCAGCTGGTTCCTACTACTATTTCAGATGCTATAAAATATTCCTACTACTATCTGAAATAATACTACAGAGTAATGGGATAACTCCCACATCACCATTGGTTTTTTCAAGTTCTTTCTTCATGCAGTATTTTTGCATCAAAACCTGTAACAGTTAACTGCCCTAGCTTGTTCCTCATACTAAAATCAGAACTCCTTTTCAGCCTGCTCAGAAGATCCCGTTCTGAGGACAAAGAGAAAAGTTTATTCACCAGCTGCTTCTTCTCTTCTTGTGCTTGCCGTTTCAAATCAATCAGCTCCTGCTTCAGTTTCTCAATCTGTGAAAAGAGAAATCAAGGAACAGTAATGGGGGGGGAAGTATCCTTGCTGTGTTCTTCTCTTCAAATTTGATTATGAGAAGACATAGAAAGAAGGGAAAGGTCCTTTGTTTGCAGCGTTCAGGTCAATTAAACCATGTGTAAAACTGTTTGATTTGTGTTAAGCATAGGAAATAATGTAAGCTTAAACTATAAAAACCCACAGGTATTAGATACAAACAGATCTGTGACTCTACCGAAGAATTATGTGGACAGAGAGTTTTTTTCCTTACTGTTTTGGATAGTGGTGCAGTGTTAGAGAAGTAGTTTAGAAAAGGAGCAAAAAAGATACAAAAACAGGCAGCTGGAAAAAGGTCAGAGTAAGATCTTCTATACTGGATAGGCTGAAAGAAAACGGTGAGACGTGAGCAAGAAAATCGTCTCCTACCATTTGACCTTACCAATGTCCTGGGGATCAGAGCTTTGTATCTTCTCATTCAACAAAGAGGATGTTAAAATAATTTCATTTCAGTTTCCTTTTTCAGTTTCTAACTGAAAAAGGGTTTTGCTTGGTACTTGGATTTAGAAAAGTAGGAATAGGACTAAAGTGAAATAATCTGCGACAGAGGAAACGGAAGCCACAGCGTAGGGCTTCTTTTTCTTCATTGTGTTCTGAGTAGACTTTGGCTCTGTTTTCTCTAAAACCTTCTCCAGGTAGCTAAAACCAGCAGGTTCCCCCTTAGCTTTCTCTTTTTTCAAGCTGCTCAAACGCTTCAGCCTCTTCTTGTACACCACGTGCTGAAGCCCCCGAACATTTCGGTGCCCCTCCCCCGAATTCGTGCCGGTATGTTATTCTCTGCCTTGTACTGAGGGGGAGCAAAAGTGGACGCCGTATTCCCGTGTGAGGGAGCAGGTCCCGGGCAGGGAGGGCACTAGGGGCGAGGCCTCCCCCTCGCAGCCCAGCCCGCGAAGAGCCTTCCCGCCCCAAGGGCGCACTGCTGCCTCACATTCACCCGGCCCAGCAGGCGCTCCGCACGGCTGCCTGTCACCGGGGCGGGATGGGCACTGGCTGCAGGGAAGTAACGCCGTCCCGCCTGCGTCCATCTTTGGCCGCAGGCACCGAAACACAGTGAGGAGGCAGGACCTGTCGTTAGGCGTTTTGCTACAGGTGGCTGCACACCGGGAAGCTGTTTCGGGAGGCCGGGGGGGCAGAGGGGCCTGCCCGGCTGCGCGCACACCTCCTCCGCCTTCTCCTGGCCTTGCTTCGTGAGGAAGGTCATGACGGCCGCCGCCTCCCTCTCCGCGTCCTGCTGCCGCCACAGCAGCTCCGCGTTGCTCCTGGCCAGCCGGCGGGTGGCTTCGCGGTGCTCGGCCCGGGACGCCTCGGTCGCCGCCAGCCGAGCCTCCCATAGCGCCGCGTCGACCTCGTCCCGCTTCTCCTCCGACACCCTGGCCGCCTGCCCCGCCGCCGTCGGCCTGCGGGAGATGCCGCTGCGGCACAGCGACCGACGCCCGCCCGCCACGACCCCGCCGCGTCTCCACGGCAACCCGCCCCGCCCGTTACGGCGGAGGCCCCGCCCCGTTGCCTCGGTTACCGGCCGCCGCGTCGCCTGCCCGCCTGGCGCGTCGCCTGCCTCGGGACCCCCCCCCCGCGCCCGCCGAAGCGAGGAGCGCGCGGCGGCCTGTTCCCATGGAAACCGGACGGCGCCGTCCCGCGACGCGCAATGCACGCGACGGGCGCGTCACGCGGGCGCGCTGGCGTGACACGCAGGGCCGGCGAGATGTGGCGCCGCCAGCGCTCCGAGCGACCGGTGAGCGCGCGCAGCGGCGGGGGCGGGGGGAGGTGTGTGACAGCGCCGCGCTGCCATGGAAACCGCGCCCCTTCCCGGCGCCCCGCCCGCCGCCCTGTGCGAACGGCACCGGGATCAGGAACGTGGGGGCTGCCGCAGGCCTGCTCGGGGCTGCCGCCGTCCTGACGGGCGCGGCGGAGGAGCGGGCAGAGAGCCGCTCCAGGGCTGGGTGACACACCACACACCACACCACACCACACCGCACCACACCCCCCCCGGCCCGTGCCTGTTCCCGGCGCCCGGGAGGGAGCTCCGCTGGGGTGTGACGCCGGGGAGGTGTCGGGGAGCGGCGTGAGACCCCGGAAAGCCGAGAAGGCGGCGGCGTTTCCGTTACTTCCCGCGGCGCTGCCGCCTGGGGCGGGCAGAAGGACGCGCGGTCTTGATCGAGTGACAACTGTGGGTGCCTAATGAGGAAGAAATAAGTATTTCTACGAGTATTTCTGCTTAGTATTGTCGGTGCCGGCTTCGGGAAGAGAGCCGCGGGATCCCGAGGGCCGTGCTCGCTGCCGGCGCCGGCGGGGTACAGGGAGGAACCGCGGCGACTTTTGCTCGGGGAGAGAAAATGAAGGTAGGGGAATTTTTTCAGGCGTGTTCAGTGTAAGGGTTCAGGTTGCAGCTGTTTGACGTGAAGAAAGGAAGAATGCTGTGGCGTTGAGGCGTATAAAAGTTTAAAAACCTACAGCCCTAACGGTAGTTAGATTTGGAAAAGGGGTGTTAGGGTGCCCGTCTCCAGATTACTCTTGGTGAAGCTCTGGTGAATGCTTTCAAGGCGTGCAACTAGTAGCATCACGCTGAAATTTGCACTGGAGTTGTCCCCAAGCTTAGGTTGAAGCAAAAGCCCTCTGCGCCCAAAATCTCTCTGCACCCAAAATCTGTTTTCTAAGAATACCGGTTGGTCCACTGAAAAACGTCATTTACAGCCCCTGTAGGTATACGGTTCCAAAGTTGTAAAGGGACACTCGCTAACACGCTGCAGGAGGGTAAGGCTAACACAGCAGTCTCTTGGAAAGCTGCCTTGGTCTAATTAAATAGGAAAATTGAAAACTCACTTGGCCAGAAATGAGAATAAATAAATAATACGAATTGGAGCCTCAGTACCGGAAAAAGAAGATTAAAACTGCTGATAATGCATGTTTGTGAGTTGGTTCCATTTTTTTCTAGCGTTTAAAGCTCTAGATCCAGAATTTTACCCCAAATGTGTGTGTGGAAACACAGGAAAATTGTGCCATTATCTTGATGGAAATGCTGGGAAATTCTGCCAACAGATTCAGTTGTTCTTTCTGTTGTGGTTTTTAAACTATGTACTTTTAAGGGGCTTACATTTTGTCAAAACAATCCAAGAAAGCATTTTTTTTACTAGATAAAAATAAGTCCAGAAAAAATGTAGTGACTAGTTTCTGTAAAAAAAAAAAAGGTTAAAATGTATTTGTCTAGTCATGAGCGTTAAGTGTAAAAGCTGCTTATCTGGGAAATAGATTTTGTTACTGTTTTAGTGCAGAAAACAGACTTTCCATTCTGAATGATTTTTGGTGTGCTTGGGCAATAAATAACAGTATGAATTGAATTACATGATTCGTCTATTTTGTTTCCTAAAATATTTGCCTCAATATTTATATCTCGTAAATATTTCTAATTGTTTTCTAATATTTTTCTTTATAACCAAATATTTCCCAATAATATTTTAGGAAACAGAAGGGAAATTCTTGTGTATCTCAAGTACGCTGCTTTTCCTTCCCCTCAGATCAGACAGACTCCTTTTTACAGGGAGATGCTCCTGTTGCTGTGTTTTGAGTTTTGCATGTTCTTTTGTCAGAAATATTCAAGAATGTGGGCAAGACTTTCTTGTCTTGAAGATTACCAGTGTTTCTGTGTATGGCAAACTCTAAGTAAGGTTGTGTTTTAATGTCTTAAGGTTTCTTATGCTATTCTGGCATTGGTTTTACTTTTGTCGTTTAAAGAGAGTTTGGTTGGGGTTTTTTGTTTGGGGGGTTTTTTGCTTCCTATGCATGCTTTCAGTCTTGGCAGTCTATGCAGCGTCCCAGTATTTTTGGATCATACAGTCTGTGTAGTTCCCAAATCTTTATATTGGATGTGCTTCAACATTTTGGCTTGGTATCTGAAATCTGCCTTACACAGATGATATTTACACGTGTTTCTCTGTGTTGGGAAATGAGTGTTCTACCTTGTGTCACTGGACTCAGGTCAGTGCTGTTGAGGTCAACTGTAATTTTTGTGTAAATGTTTTACTAACTTGTTGAACTCTATTAACTTTCAGCTTCTTGAAATTAATCCTGTGTAATTATCTGAGCATGTTTCACTGCTTGTATTGAGCAATGATAAACTCAAATTTGAATAAAGCAACTCGACTGATGTTTTATGTGCCTCCATGACCTTATAATTTGCCTGATACATAGTCCACTCCTACTAGCTGAAAGCGAAGGTGAAGAAAAGGAAGTGCAGGCACAGCGTCTCTTGTCGCAGCGCTCCAAAGTGGTTTTCATTAGGAATCTCTGGAGTAGAATAGCTGTTGCTTCCATCCTGCTTCAGGTGTGTGCCTAACGTATTCACGGCTGATGTTGATTATTGCTGCTCATTTATAAAGGCAGTAACAAGAGCCTACTGATGGTGATCTGTGCATTTTACCTTATTTTAATGAACTTGTGCTTATATTAGTTACCCTGTTTTCTCCTTTCTGTTTGTTGTTCATTTTATCCATCCTGTTGTATTCTGATAGCAGCTAGGATTTTAAGTTGTTTGAGAGGAACCCTTTTGGAAATATTTTTCCTTCTCAGTAACTAATCTCTTGTCTATCTTTACCCTAGATTTTTTTCTTCCATTCTTTCTTCGGACCCTCTCTTTCCAAATTCCTTTTCCATTGCCATTTCTGTTATGTTCTGCCCATTTCCCTCTCTTGTCTCTGATTTCTTACTCCCCTCATCTATTTTTATGCTCTGTGCGGACACTTTTTTTGCTAGTGTGTGTGGTTAAATGGTTTTCACCACTCATCGAAGAGGCTCAATGTGCTTTTTTCATTCTTAATGAGGGTAGAGAAAAATAAAATGCCAAGGTTGTCGTTTTGGGTTTTTTTTGTCCTTATGACTATAAAGGTGGAAAGGAAAAAAGTCAGGGGAGAAGTAGAGAATGGAAAGTGTGAAATGGTGGTGGATGTCTGAGAAGGGGTAGAGAGGAGAAGCTTAGTTGAGGGAGTGTTTCATGGGAGGCTAAGGCTCATCCACTAGTAGATCTGGCAAGAAAAGTCTGTGTTAATGATGGCAGTTGCTCAGATATTTTAGGATCATCGGAGATTCCAAGGCTTGCGTAAGTGTCACATGTGCCATTTGTAATAGGACTCGAGTTTGTTCTTAAGGCAGGTGCTTGGGTTGTATTTATGATTGTTCAGTAAGCAAAATCCTTACATTGCATAAGAATAATAACACCTCTTCTGACCAGCTGGAAGGTAGTACTCACTAATGCAGCTTATGTTCTGTTAAAACAGCGCAGCTTCTTGGATTTTCAGTAGAACTCCCTGCTGTGATGAAGTGAATGTGGGTAATGCCAGCTGCATCTTAGTACAAATCCATAGTGATGAAGCTGCCAAACGGCTCCGTGCTTTTCATGAACTCTGTTCAGGATAGGACTTTTAAGTAGTTACAGGTCAGAACTAAGTTTTTACTCATTTCCACATAAAATGCAAATGCTTTAGACACTATTACAGTTGGAGTTGATCTGTCACAGAGGGTGGCCAGGGCTATTGCCCACTGGTGGAATTGTAAAGTCACTTCTTCCTCTTCTCAGAATGTGCTTCTAAGGTAGAGTGGGTCAAGAGCTTGTGCTTCTGCCCGTAGTGAACGCAGCGCTCTGCATTTACTAGGAACAGGAGGATACAAGTAAAGGTCACAGAAGACAGGCAAGGTTACCCTTCTGCAGTGGGCTGTGCATTTTGTTTGCCCTAGAGATAGCTAAACACTTGAGTGAGTTAGAGAGGCACTCAAGGAATGACCCAATGTGACGTTGTTCACTGAGACTGAGTAAAAGTTAATCTCACTTTGCTGTAACTGGGGACAAAGGTGAAGGATGGAAATAATAAAAGGGCTAAATCTGGGATAAAAGGTAGTGGAGGATAAGCGAGTTCTTTGGGTGTGGGAGAAGGGTGTGTGGAAATAGAGGCTGTGTCAGGTTCACATAAAAAGGAGAGGAGAGCAGTTAGGATTATGAATGAATAAATGTAGGATAGAGACAGCAAATAAAGATTTCAAGAGAATAAACGTCGTGGGGCTGAGCAGATCGCTAAAAGACAATCAAATGTAAAGGCTAGAGGTGGATGAGAGTCCAGGCAGAGCAGATGAACAGGCGTATGAAGTAGAATATTCAGTGCTGTGGGTGGATGGACGTGTTAACCAAGTGTCTGGAGAATGATAAGGATCTGTTTGCACCTTCTGTATGCTGAGTGCTCTGTGTGTATATCAGTGCAGGCGATACTGCGTATGGTGGGGCATCTGGCCACACGTTCTTTTCTGCTGTTAAAATGCAAATAACAAAGGTAGCTATATATTATCCTCCATTTTACCTGGGCACCTAATGAACCCTATCATTTCTGTGCCCATATCTTTCCTTTATTAGCATTTCTTAGGAAAAATATATGCAAAGAGATACGTGTTAACAGAGAGGAGGTGTAGTTGTATCTTGATATCCAATACTGTGTCACACAACTTTGGAGCCTTGGCTTATAGAAGCTGCTGTTAGAAGCTACGTAAGCAACCTGAGTGTTCAGGGTAACTGCTCTAGATGTGAGAGTGTGGTGCGGTTTTGTTGGGGGTTTTTGTAATTCTGAAAATGAAAACTGTGTCAGGAGAAAATGATGAAAAACCAAAATGAAGACAGAAGGGAAAAGTATGAAAAACACCGAGAGGCAGAGCCCAGGTGCGCCTTACAGTTCAGTCCCTCTTGTGCAGCACAGGCTTTTCTCGGGGACGAGGATGCTGCTGGAGGGATATGCCTTCACTCTCTCTGTGCGCTAATCTCTCCTAGCAGCTGTTCTTAGCCCGAGATGAAATTCTCTTTGTTTGTGACTCTGAATAACACTTGTGTTCTGCCACAGCATCTCAAGTATGTAAATGTTAGGGCAAAGCAGTTCTGCCCTGAGCTCCCCTTTGGTGATGCTTCTTTTCAGATAACATTTGGGCTTTTTGGAGGTTCTGGGGGCTCTAAATGTTGAGAACCTTCAAGCCAAATCAGAGAAAAAAAAAAAAGTCTAAATAAAGTCAAAACTGGAAATACTGGGAAGCAAACTACTTTAACTCTTCTGCATTTGGGAAATGGAGAAACCTTTACTCTGAAAGAACAAATCACTTAGATGCAGTTGTAGCACCAAGTGCAGTAAATCACATCTTTTGGGTGAGGTGTTGAAAACTATCTAAAGGGCAGAATATATGTGTACAGACTGATTTCCCCCCCCCCGACTTTTTAAGGAGAGGGCTCTTGGTAATTTCCATTCCTGCTTTTTTTCTTTACAGGACCTACTGTCACTCTGTGATTGCTGATCCATGCTTGACTGCCTCAAGGGGTCCTGGCAAGATGGCATCTTCCAGACTTCCCATCCTTCTAGCATTGGCATTTTCCTCTTTGTCCTTTGTTCTTTCCCATTTGAACAGGGAGATGTGGTTTCAGGATTTCTTTCCACCTAACGTGTGCCCTATAAATGCCAAAGCCAACACTTTTTACGGCATAATGTTTGACGCAGGAAGCACTGGAACCCGGATTCACATTTACACCTTTGTGCAGAAGAGCCCAGGTGAGACCCCGTGTCAGTCTGTGCGCTTGGAGTATGTTGACTTAGGTTCCAGCTTCCCAAAAGAGCGTTTTTTTTCCCAACACAGCATTTGGAAACAGCTGAGGATTTCTACAGTTTGTCCTTCAAATGGTCCTCTGGCAGATGATTATTGTCCATTTGTGGTGGTGTTTTGCTGTGAAAATATCTTTTTTGTAGATCTTTTGAAACTCAGAGGTTTAATTCTGGGTATACTGGAGAGTTCTGAACTTCCGGAGATTTTCATCTATGTGGCTATTTAAAGGAATGTCTCACTGAGTTGGAAAGAAGCTTTCGCTGTTTTTGTCAAGTTGCATGTTACCTTGAATTGTATCAAGAGATATTTAAATTCTGCATATGTTTATATGTCACGTTTTGTAGCAAATTAAAATCAGTAAATTAAAGAATTATAAGCACCGAAGGTCTGAGCCATTTCCAGGAGAACTCCTGTGCGCAGATGCACCACGCTGCAGTATATCTGCTTCTGACAGAGTGCAGAGGCACCCACACACAACAGGATTCAAGAGGGTGAATCTGCTTGGGTACAGTGAGCCAGCAAATTTGCAAAGGTTGAAGGCTGGTTGATGGGACACAGCTAATAAGCCCGTCAGGGCCATGCATAGTACCTATGTGGCTTCACATGATTTCAGCCTTAGTTTGGAAGGACTGGTACAACGTCCAGCTCTGATGAGCTCAGCCTGACTTGTAATATGCAATACTCAGGGATAGCTTCTAGACCCAAGCTGCTCTGGGAGCAGTGGTCACACTTGTTTGGCTTTTCAGCCAAGTGCTTGAGCCCAGTCAGCTCTGTTCTGTGTTTGTGAGTTGGATGAATCACCTAAGAATAATCAGGAGTTGACTGCGTGTGTCTTAATATGAATTAGTATTTCACAATTAGCTTGGGGACAGAAAGGAAAAGAAATTTTGTTAAGATTAGGCACAGTCACACTACATTGCTATAACTCACTGTAGTTCACAAATGCAAAATGAACATACTTCTAATTATAACAACATGTTCTTAATAAATTGTTTGTGAATTTGGAGGATACAAAGGCAACATTCTGTTAAATATGTTCCTGAAGTGAAGGTGCAGTGCTTGTTTTAGGAGGGGAATAGTATTGTTTGCAATGGGAAATCAAGGATAGTCACCTTACAGGGGTTGCAGGCAACCTTTTTGAAACTAAAGAAAAAGATTCGAGTTGTTGACTGTTTCACGTAATGTTTCGTTTGTGCAGAAAACCTTCCAGAGTTGGAAGGGGAAATCTTTGAGTCTGTGAAGCCAGGTCTTTCTGCATATGCTGATCAGCCTGAAAAGGTAAGGCTCTCCTTCATTCCCTGTGAGTTGGTCTTGCTTCTACTAATATCAGTTGGACTCTACCAAGCAGTTCAAGTATTACTAATTGTAATTGTGGAGAGTCAAGAAAAAATGTAAAGGTTCTACTGCTGGCTCTCTAAACCTGTTGCTCTACTTTTGTGAGTTAGTTTCTACACAGGGAAATGGGAGCTGTTCTACATATTTCATCAGTGGAACAATGGCTTAATTAATTGCTTAAACGCTATATGTAACTAGACTATATGCCTTTGAGAATTTCAAAGACAAAGTGATTTTTGGCTCTAGCAGCATCCATATTCAATATTTATTTCCCCTATAGCTACCCCAAATATAAGTAAATATATACTCCTGTCTCATTTACTACTAATTTTCTCAATTCTTCCTTTTGGTTGAAATTTTCAGTGCTGGTCACAGTTCAAAATGGGCGTATTTTTTTTTTATTTGTTTAGTTCAGAAGTAAGGGGTTAAGACTGCAGGGGTTTTCTTTGCTTGTCAATGTAACATGACTAAAAAAGAGGGTTCATTTCTCTGACTCCTAAAAATGTTTAATTTTTTTGTGTGTATAGTCAGATCTACAAAAGTTAATTTTTGTTAATAAGTTATGGAGAAGAGGAAGAATAAAGATGCACTTAGCAGGTTAAGTCAGGTCTTAATATTTCTCTAAGTGTATTCTCTACTTCTATCATCAGACTTCCAATAATTTGTTTGGTGTGATTCTTTGCTGTTATCTTTGGAACCATGGCTTGGAAGCCAGTGCTCAGTGATATGTAGGACTTGCTTCAGTCATGCTCAGTTCAAATATTTTATTACAGTTTTAGCTGAATAATGATTCAGGTACAGGCAGTTACTCTTCTACTGCCTCAAGACTCTTGTTGATTTGTTTATATACAGAGTTTTTCAAAACACAGTTGGACAGTTCCGTCTTCCACAATCAGATGTATTAATTAACATATAAATTTATAATTTTAATAAGAAATTGAAGTTAGGTGCAATCCTCTTTATTTTCAAATGGGGGTGGTTGTGAATTCATGCACAGTATACTTGTTCTGTGCCACTCTATTGGATCAGGAGTCCGAAATGAGCAACAGAGCAGAGCATGCTAAAATAATCCTCCTGTTGTGATACACAGGGCCAGTCCTGAAGTAAGCTGCCATTTTCCAGGTCCCTTGTGCTGACAGTAAGCTCTTTCACAAGCTAAAGGAGGTACCAGAGAAATGATAGATTAGATGCTCTACCTTGTGTGCTTTAGCAGTCTTGGAGTTGGGGGCTAGCATAGGGGGAGTTTCAGGTTTCTCAGTTTGCTCAGTTGCATTCAGTGCTACAGGAATTTGAGTGAGAAACTTTATGGAAAAGTGAATGACTTTTGGATTTTTTTAAACTTTGATGAGATCTCCCATTATTTCACTAAATTATCTTGTTTGTTGGGTAGGAGAGAAGAATTCACCCAAAAGAAATTTCTAGATGTTTCACAGGAGAATGTTTATTTCTAATGCCAAACTGTTAGAGCAGTGTAAATAATTGAGAGCCTACCAGTGACATCTGTACCTCGTGTGGTAACCATTCTACAGCTGGCATTTTAATTACACTGCTTGCTATGGACACACTTGGAATTCTTATGTTGCATTTAGTGAAATCTACAGACATTCCTCCTGACCTTTGCAGCTTCAGTCCGTAATTGTACCACTTTTAGCTTCATCATACTGCAAAATGTCTAGGTTTGTCAGATACTCAGTTCCCTCGCCTCCCTCCATCCTTTCAAATAATACTTTCCACAAACAATGACATTTCTCTTGCCTAAGATACATCTCTGAATACCCTTGTCCTTCCAATGCAGACATTGTCTCTAAGATTCTTATGAGATGTCTAGCACAGTTTTTATCCTTATCTTGGGTGTGGGTGAGGTATCTTCTGCTATCGAATACTGGTTTCACTAGTGTTGAGGGGGAATTGGGAGGCCTATTTTCTGACGGCCTGTAGGAGGAAACCGTAAGAAAAACATCTTTTTCCTTTCAGGGTGCTGAAACTGTCAGAAGATTGCTGGACATGGCCATAGATGCTGTGCCACCTTATCTCTGGAAGAAGACCCCAGTAGTGTTAAAAGCCACAGCTGGACTGCGCTTGCTGTCGGAGGAGAAAGCTCAGGCTCTGCTTTTAGAGGTGATACTAAGATCTTTTGGATGCACTAGTATTGCTCTCCTGTTTCATCTTTCATGACTCGGTTCTCCATTCTATTTAGCAGAAGAGAATTTCAGCTGTCAAAAGTGACTGTAATCCCATGATAGTATGAAACTCACAGACTTTACAGACTTTCTTGTATGACCCTGAAATCCTCTGTCTTGATGTGGATAGAAGGCATGGGGAAAGGGACCTACAGTACTTGTTCCTTTCTTTCCTGGCCCTTGAAAGAAGAATAATTTTATCTACTCCACACACTTGTCTTATTTTATACCACTGTGAAAAAGAAAACTTTCTCTGTCACTGTCAGAGCAGAACAAGACTCTTAAGACCAAGGAATCTAATAATTATTTCTTTCTTCAGGTGAGAGAAGTCTTTGAGGAATCGCCATTTCTTGTTACAGAGGACAGTGTTAGCATCATGGACGGGTCTTATGAAGGTATGTTTTAGAAGGAGGAAAAAATGAAAGCAAAGAGGAGTGGGGGAAAGAGAGAGAGAGATCTCTTATGGACATGAGAAGGAAGGGGAAATGGTCACTAAACTGAGGGAAGAAATAAAAGGTTTCTAGCCCTGTTTGAAACAATTCAATCCTGCTTTTCCTAGGAGATGTTGATTACTTGGTTAGCTAGATGAAGCTTCATCCAAAACCTTCTGAGGTTCCAGAAGACAACCTCATCTCAGAAATAAGTATGCAGGCTAATGCAGGCTAACCAGCTGAAGCCTGCTCCTGGGAACTGGTGGAAAAAAGATGGTGTCCACCTCTCAAAGGCTACATGATGATACATAGCAAGCTAGGAAGCTTATGGAAAGTGCCTAGTAAATTCTGCAATATCAGCATTAAAAACAATCTATCATGATTAGCTCATCAATTTTTGGGTTAAGGTTGGAAGCATTGTGAATATTAGAGGAGAATGAAGGACAATTGGCAAGTATTAAAAAATTAGGTAACAAAATAAATAATAAAATAATAAATTTAAAAAAATATTCTGATTGGAAAAATGCAGCTAGTAAAGTAACAAAGGAAGTAACCTAAATACAAGAAAAGGTGAAATATGTTGTAGCTTTGGAGTAAGTGATGATTTTGCAGTGCAGAACAGACCACTGTAACATTTTGGCTACATACCCAGACATATTACCTTGGAGAATAGGCAGGTAATAATCCTTCTGTATGGGTGCCTGATAAGAGCCATCTGTGATGTTACATTCAGTTCTGAACACTTCATTATGGCAGATATATTGCCAGTTTGGAAGGTGTTCAAGGAAAGCAAAAAGAATTGTCACAACGCTTAAACAACTAATAAATGGAGGAAGATAAAAGAGCAAAATCTGTCCATATGTGCTAAGAGAAAAGGAGAAGTAACGTGAAGTCTGCAAGTATTCGATGAAGTACGGTGCAATGCATAGTATGTCACTAGGATTAACGGGTGAATTGTATAGTAGGGAGAAGTGTTGTATTGACAGGGAGCAGGACCAGTGAGGCATAATACAGCACAGTGTAGCTTGCCAAGGTTTATTTAAAAGTCCCACCTCATCTACTGTCACATGTTTGCCTATGTTTGGGTGAGAATCATACCAGTGTCAAGCAAGCCGCTGGAGTCAGAGGAGTTGTTTGTGTTTTACTGGTTGCCACTATGTCTGTAGTGTAATTACAGAAACCACAACATTAAAACACACAGTGGTGTGTATGCAATTTTCAGATTAGGAATTGAAATGCTGGGAGGAAAAAAAGTGCCCAAGGAAACTTGTGCATTGTGTCAGCTCGTTACTTCTTTGCATATTGTTTGGATAATACACAATTTGTGCATGCTGCAGTTCCATGGATATTACAAACGTTCTACCTATCCCAGCTTATGAGATTTTAATGAATCAATAATGCATCATATCACTTATAATTAAGTTTGAATTAATCTCTGAAGTATGAGGTGGTTACGTTAAGTTAGTAATGATTTCCAGGTAAATAAATAACATGTGGAGGGGTGGTAAGGGTGGGCAGGAGGTTGTGGGAGTATTCAGTGGTGACTTTTTTTTTCCTTTTTCACTCTTGCAGGAATTTTAGCCTGGATCACTGTGAACTTTTTGACAGGTAGTTAATTCTGTATAACTTCTCTCTAAATATGAACTTGAGTCTCTTCTGCGGAGGTGATCACCCTAAGTTCCTCTGCCTTGGTTGCCATGTCCTGCTTTTCCTCCCCACTGTGGCACCAGTGCTAAAGCAGTGGATTGTCTTGGGCAGGCTGTTCCAGAGGGTGAGCCACACCTGTAGTAAGAAGGAGGCATCTTAATCCAGAAGGTGCCAGGATTTACTCAGGACTGGGAGCACTGGCAAGCTGGTTTCTGTAATGTATGTAGGGGAGTGGTACTGCTAATCTGTTAGAAGGTGGGAAACAAGGTTTTACAACGTTCTTCATCCCAGCGTCAATTATGCAACTAAAATGGTGTAACAGGGAATGCACTGGTGCTTTAGCCCTGCTGGCTCTAAAAATTTCTGGGAATGCAATCTAGTGAAGAGAACAGAAAATCAGTACTCTACTAGATACGTGAGCAAGCAAAAAGCTGTGGGTGAAGAGAAATGATAATAGCTGGTTCTGCTCTTACTGTCCTTCCTCTCCTACTGCTCTTGACCAGCTATATGGTGGTTACAGAATTTATGTACTCTCCTTGACAGTCTTCTGCAGGAGATACTTCGTCTCTTACTTTCAGCTATGATGGATACCTAGAGATTTATCTGCTTTTGTCTCTTTGGAGGTGGAATTGGAATCAAGGAGGAAAGTCCTATGAATCTTTTCGTAATACCTTCTGTTTGCCTACCTTTTCTCTGTGATGTTTTTTGTCTTTGAAGGCCAGCTCAGCCCTCCTGTATTGCTGTGATAATGTGTTAACTTGGTGGCTGCCTGAACATGCATGCAGTATTTTGCACTTGGGGATGTTCTGAGCATGCTGTTGTTTGCAGGGCAGCTGTCTGGCCAGAACCAGCATACTGTTGGGACTCTGGACTTGGGAGGAGCCTCAACCCAAATCACATTCCTGCCACGGTTTGAGGTGAGGAGTGGTTAAAATTGCACGGGTTGGGACCACAGGGCCAGTGGAGAGACCTGAGCACTGCTGTACTCTCTGATATAATTTTGTCAGCACTGGCACAAGCAGAACATCTGTGGTGTACAGAACATCTATATTTCTGTTCCCTTTGACATCAGCAGTTGGCTGATAGGCACTTGCAAACAAAGAAGCCTGGATAACAAGGAAGAAAAAAGGAAGAAAGAAAATGGGTAAAACCAAAGAGAAACAGCTTTTGTTTTCTAGACCCAGGCTGGGAAAGCCCCATTAATGCAGACAATTATTTTGTATTCAATAGATGTAGAACATTTCCAGGGAGTATTCTTGCATATTACAAGAAATTTAGGGTCTGCTCCGAGTTATCTTTTTTTTTTTTTTCCCCCCCATTCCAGTCTGATAGCAGATCCTCACTAAATTTTGGAAGGGGGTGTCTCACGGGGCAAACGTCTTCTATAATAGCACAGCCAATCCCTCTTTGTTTTCTTATCAATTTCTTCTCATTTTCTTTGAGAATACCCCTCTCTGCCCCTCAGTCCATCTCTGCTGGATTTGTCAGGAATTCTATAGCTCTTTAGAAACAGTTTGAACTGGGACCCAAGTCTAAGGTTTGCATGGGAAAATTACATGGGTATTGGAAGGGCACTATAGCATTCTGTACCTTGATATTGTGAAGTTGTTTTTGTCCCCCTTTCTGAAGGAGTCCTTTGTTTAACATTTTTTTGTTGACAGAAATTGATAGTCTCAAAGGGTGTTTGGGGACCACGAAACACATGGTTTTCATATCAGGATATTTTACTTCTGCAGTGGTGGGTCACGTTGAAACATGACGTGCAACCTTATCCTGTTCAGCAAAGCCTCAAGTACTCTGGGCTTGCCCTCTGTTTTGTGTTGATAACACCTGCTAAAGTGGGCACTGGACCAACGGGAAAGGGTGTTGCATGTCAGGGTTTTGGAGAATAAATAGAGCTGTGAAGTAGGCTGAACTGCAGCTCAGGATTGAAACGTCTCCTTAGAGCCTTGCTGGAAAATGCCTCGAGGGTTTGCTACTGACCAGGACCAATGGTGTGAATTCATAGGACGGTGTGGAAGCCAAGGTTCACGTTGCCTGCTTTTACGCTATGTCTGCTTCTCACCTGTATTGTCAAGTTTGTACAAAAAACACATATACAGCTCAGTATGTTTCTGAAGAGTTTTTCCCATCTGATGGAATTAGCAGGGATTTCCCCCTTTGATTTCCAGAGGGTTTTTTTCCCTTCCTGCAATCTGAGGCAGTCACATGTTTGCTCTTGTATTCATTTTGAACAAAATACTGTAATAGTAAGAGATTCGTTGATGAAATAGAGATTACAAGAAAATAGAGGACATATAATGGTAACTGCATGGAGCTGTTTTTAAGCTAGTGTTATGATTCTCATGGTATTATTGCCAAAGTGATAAGCAACTGAAAACCAATCATAATCATTATGAAATTGTCTGTCTGGTGCCTGCCTCATTTGGGAGGGGTGTGAGGATTTACATTTTTGTGAAAGTAAGGCATGAAAAAAGCCAGTTGTTTTCTCCAAACAATTTTTTTTTTTCAGGATCTCTCCTGTTTAAAAGTTTTTGTGACGTAAGGTTTAGGAACAGAACTCAAAATATGGCAGGGTCTGGGTGTGTTGGGTCAAGGATGTGCCTGCCATTCCAATGAAAATCTATCTGAGGCCCAAAACAAATTTCAGTTTGTATTTGTAAAGGAGAAACTCAAGCTGAATACTGCCAAATCTCTTTCAGCTTCGAGCAGGCTTCTGTCTAGGATTCTACAATTCCAGATCTGGGTTATTTTTGCTGTATCGGCTTACTTGAATGGTAACTACAGGCACTCTGCAGCTTCAGTCCTCTCTGAGATTCTGCTGCTTGGCCCAGAGTAACAGCGTGTCTGATATGAATGCACAGGGCCAAGAAGGGATGGGAGAATGAGGTCACTAGCAGAGGAAAGACAGAAACTGGGATTGAGATCTTGGGGACTGGAAACAAAGGAACAGTAAATGAGCCCTGAATTGGTTCAGATTTACAAGAATATGACAGTTAGTCTGGCAAGAAGGTATGGACTGAGTACCAGTGGGGCGGAGGTGCACACAGAGGGAAGACTGTGAAAGGAGGAAAACTGGAGGTGGTGAGACAGGAGGTTAATTTAGAGGAAAGCACTTAAACCAGGAGGTAAAGCAGCCCTAAGACTGGGAGCGAGTGGTCACAGTGTTTCCTTGGGTATCAGCATGACATTTAACATGGTGAAAATGCGGCCTATACTTTACTTTGCATTTTTAATTCTTCTGAGTTCCTGAATTGAGATGTCTAGTCTGACTTGCAAAAGTTCATAGTGCTTCTAGTGCAGCTGATTTCGATGGGGACTGTGTATGTATAGACTAGCACATAAGTACTCTGAAAAATTCAGGTATCCTGAATTAGAAAGTATTTTCATCCTGATCTGTTGCGCTTCCCTATTATACATTGAAGTAACACAAAGTTGCATATAAATAAACTCAGTGTTAAAAGCTGCAGATATTACAGCAGCGGGCCCCATTGGAAAAATGTTCTTTGTTTTCAAAGCAGATCAGATGAGTGTGCAGTAAACCCTATGGGTGTATCTGTGATATTACATCAAAGTTGGTTATTTTTTATTGCATAATAGAAACTAAAAGGTTTCTTCTTTTACTTAACTTTTAGGAAACTTTGAAGGAAACCCCTGGGGATTTTCTTACCTCATTTGAAATGTTTAATAGCACCTACAAGCTCTATACCCACAGGTGAGGAGCAAAAAGGCTGCTGTCTTCGCTGGAAAAATCAGTCTTTCTGCAGCCCCTGAGCTAACCACAAATAGCCATGTCATCCCGTTACCAGCTGTTGGGACCATGACTTTTTTACTCGTTTTCTTATCTGCTTGAAACATTAGTTGAAGTGGAACATGACATTAATTGACTGGAAACGTTCCAGGATCATGGTTAATATCACTGCAAGGGAATATTAGTCAGTCTGTCAAATAAAGAGGAAGCATTACGAGTCACTATATTTAAGGAGAAGAATTCTTATTGCTGGTTTCAAGCCAAATATTCTGGACCAAGCAGAAAGGTGGATATCGTGCCAGTAGTCAGAACCTAAACCTGGTCAGAGAGGATAAGGGGATACCTGGCCTGGAATAATATAATTGTGCTTACTGCGTTAAGCTAACAAGTTTCTGAGATGTCTGCAGTGAAATCCAGAGTTTACCTGCATGACTTACAGTCCAGTGAGAACTGGACCATATATAATAGAGTTAGTTTAACTCTGATTATTCTGTAAACGTTTGTATTGACATGACTAAAGGGATAAGTAGCCAAACATAGAGGTGGGAACAAAAGGCCAACAGGTTTTTAATCTAGCTGTGTTGCTGAAGCCAGCAACGTGTAATGACTTTCTCATAAATGTTGTTCGCATCCTAGCTTGTAATGAGTATAGCGGTAATCTGTGGAGTCAAACAGGTGAATTTCACACAAAGGCACAGCTCCCATTTAGCGGGAGGTTCTGCAGTTCTCCTATTAGCTCTGTCCTAAGAGCACATAGTCCTATGTGTGTGACATAAGAATGGCCATCCTATTCCCCATGCACTCCTCACATACCCTTCTTTCTCCCTCGTTTTTAAGACTGTGCATTTTTGCTTTTCATGAATGTCTTGTAGAAATGTCACATCAGCTCTAACCACTTTCTGCAGTTTTAGATTTACCCATTGTACAGCTCTTTGTAATTCTTGGGTTTGTGTCACTCTTTTGGTACTTGGAATTGTTCTGGCAAAGGGAACTCTGTTTTAGAGAGGGGAGACTTGTGGGAAGCAGAGGAAGGAAATTTGGTTTGGGTATTCTGGGATTTAGGAAGAGGCTATGGGTGAAGCATACCAGATGTGCAAGAATTAAAACTGTAATGTCTGTCTTTGTTGTTCGCAGCTATTTGGGGTTTGGACTAAAAGCTGCCAGACTAGCAACACTTGGAGCTTTGAATATGGAAGGTATGTTCATATGATAAAACATCCAAGATTTTTGAAGAGGTGGTTAGACTTAGTCTTGTGTCAGCAGCCCATTTCCCGTGTCTTCACTTCTGTATCTTGTGCTTTTCTGTGTTTTCGCTGGTATAGATCTGTCTGGAAACAAGCTACCGCTTGTTAAGGAGTTGTCTTGTGAGACAGCTGCTTTTCCCTGTTTCCAGGTTCAGCCATCAGTGAGACTGAGTGCAAATTCCAGAAATGCACACATGGGAACATACAAACACCATATAGACATGGCCAGCCACAAACGCACAGCTTTACAAGCATCCACAGAAACACAAACAGCATGAATAGATCCTTTTCCTAACGATTGCTGCTTAGGCCAAACCCGCTTTCTAGGTCTCTCTGGTATCTGCCTGGCCCGCCGTGTTCCCCCAGACCTCCTGCTGTATTCACTGACTAATCTAGCTTGAAATCCACGAGCATGGCACACATACTCTCACTCACTAACCTGAATGCATGCTCACATTCCTGAGTCTTTCCAGTCTCTGACCCAGACCTTAAGTCCTTCCAGTCTTCATGCCCAGACCTTGGGCCTTTTGTCCAGTCTCTGGCCAGGACCTGGGGTCTTTCCACCTTCTGGATTCTTACTTGCCAGCTAGATGGACTTGCGTTAATTACTGGAATGTACTCAAATCAAAAATAGTTGGGAATAGGGTTTAAGAAGAAGATAGGACAGACTGCAGTGATTGGTCACAAGGCTCAGCCAGAAAAGCATACTGACCAGCTGCTTGCTTACTTGTGATTGCCTTCTTTTATTGTCCCCTCCATTTTCCCACACTTGTGCTTCCCTGATCCCTTGATTCCCCCTTTCCCTGCCTTTGAGCCTTCCCCTAAACATCCCATAGTAAATTTTGCACAGTCCCACAATCCCCCTTAACCAATCTGTAAGAAGTTTGCTTTTTCTGAGAGACCTGTGCTGGCCACAATAATCATGTTTTCTTCCTACCAGTTGCAGTATTTCTGGTTGAACCCTTCAAGGGTACATTCAGTGGATCCTGTAGTGGCCATTGATCAGTGTCTTAGGAGTTTTTGTCTTCATTGCTCAGTTTGTTGGTTTGTCACGGTTATCTGCTGTTTGTTAGGGTTTGTGTATCTGTGTGTTTAATTAATTACCTCTCTTGTTTCTTGTCTTCTGTGGTGAACAGCCGTTATCCAGATATTCTTCTACCATTTATCTCTCATTAACAAATGACAAGCCCAGCTGCTCTGCAGCTTGCAGGACAAAACGGACACAACTTTTCCAGACTGAGACTGATCCTTAATTTATAATCGGTTTGTGCAGCATCCATCAATTCAGATTTCCATACTTTTGCTTAAAGACCTTAATGAAGATCTTTCAGCCTCTTGTTTTCTGGTTCTGCATATTGATCGATAACTGTGTTAAATTTTATCCTTTCTGACTCTCCCCTCTTGTTTCATTCCAGCTGTGGATGGACAAATGTTCCGCAGTTCTTGTTTGCCAAAGCAGCTGGAGGCAGAGTGGCACTTCGGGGGAGTGAAATACCAGTATGGTGGCATCAAAGAAGGTAAACTAAGGAGACTTGTTGCTTCTTGTAAGATAAATCTTGTCTTCAGAATCTGAGTTTTTCCTTGGCAAATACTCCATCGGTTACCTTGGGTTATGAAGGATACCTGTCCAGTCATAGATGTGGACTTTTGACAAAGTCAAAGAAAAATCTGAAGCTGTAAGAGTAGCTGGCCTGCACTCTCCGTACTCTGAGAGCACTCTCTGTGATCTCTTATTACAAATGCTACCTTTATAGGAAACGTTAAGAGTTACTTGTGCAAATAAGAGAGCTTTTCCTGAGGATTTGAGCCAAGTGCAAAAACTCTGGCTGTGTTAGGGTACAATAACTGGTAGGCCAAAGCGTACCTCACTTGTGGAACTATTTCTTAAGATACTGTCCCTAATGCTGCATACAGAGGGTGAAGCTGCTACCTTCAGTGACTAGAACAGACCCCTTTGGTGACTGATGTTGCTTTGCTTTACAGTGGGGAACATGAGAGCTGAGTTGCAGATTTGATGTGTGTGGAGTGGATTGATAAAACTACAGTGTGATGGAGAGGGAAAGTAAGGTTTTATCTAGCAGGTGGTTGCAAATGTAAATGAGATTCTGCTGACCACTGAACATAACAATGGAAGTTTTGCCTGATGTGGAGGAAGCTTTTCATACACCTACGCTAGTTTGCGCAGCGCACCTTTCAGATATCGCTATGATCTGCTCTAACCAGTTCCACTTGATGATGGTGATCTAGAGTCCTCGCCTGCATGCAGGTGCCATGCTGGATTACGGAAGGGATATCTAAACTCTTTTCATCTCTTCTGATGCTTTAATCTCCGTTTCTTCCCTTTTTCATCCTATTGCCACTGATTCTTCCATCTCCTGGATATACCTCTTTGGCTCACCCCATCTGTGTTTGTCCTGACAGGAGAAACAGGATTCAAGCCTTGCTACTTGGAAGTACTCAAGGTTGTCAAAGGGAAACTGCACCAACCAGATGAGATTCGTGGAAGTTCCTTCTATGCTTTCTCCTATTACTATGATCGCGCAGTTGACACCAACCTAATTGGTAAATTGGTTTGGGATAATCTACTACATGTGAGCATGTCAACCAGAAGGTGGACAGAGGAACCCTGGAGGCTGGAGCCGTGGGGAGCAGGGAAAAGGAACGGTGTTGAGAAAGAGGAAATACACAAAATGCCTTCAGGGAATGAACGTGTGTCAGTCAGTGCAGTTCAATGTTCAGAGTTCAGCAGATGAGACTCGTGCTCTGAGCTCCAGTTATACTTGCAGCTCTGTCCTCTGTTACCAACAGATCTCACTCCTAGCCCAGCATTACCGAGTTGCACTCTAGGGTCAACTTAGATACAGAACACAAATGCTTTCAGGTCTATGATGATGTTTTCTCACCTCTTCCTTTTCAGATTGTGAACAGGGAGGTATTCTGGAAGTGAAAGATTTTGAAAGAAAAGCCAAAGAAGGTAATAGTCATGAGACTTGGGAAACTGGTGGGGATGAGAAATAACAAAAATATCAATGTCTATAGGAAGTATATAATGTGAGTTTGATTTTTAAAAAGAAATTTGTTTAACCTTTATTCCACTTACACCTTCCGTGTCATGTTACTTAGCTTTTATTTGCCAACACCTATAACTGTTGCAGAAGAAAGTACTGAAGAACAGCGAGGGGAAACAAAGTGTTAGCAGCTTCGCAGTTCTGTTCAGGAGAGGAGGGAGATAGTTCCTAAATGTCAGTACAAAAGAAAGTGGATTTGCTGTATCGAGAGCTCCTTCTGTCAAACTGCAACTCCCTGAGTTTAGGAGAGTGCTGACTTCTGTAAGTCTGTCACCTTAAACCCTTTTTAGTCTCTAACAAAATGGAGGGAGAGAGCAGAGGTTGTTAAAGTCTGACAGCCTCTTCTGAATTCCTTTCCCTCCCCCTGACTTTTTTCCTGAGTACTTGTTCTAGTTTGTACCTCCTCCTGTGAAAAAAAGAGCTCCCACCTTGCCATGCTACTGATGGCTAAAACTTTAGCTTACAGAGCAAGACATTACCTCTGAATTGTGATCATCCTCATGATGATTAGTAGACCGTATTTGTCACCAGAAGATGCTTAATTATGTAGTTCAGGACTGACTTTTTTCTAAAATAGGACCTAAATTCTAATGATTTTTCAGTTAAACTTAATCTCCGTAGAAACTCAGATTGTTTTGAATAGGGGGATTAGGCTCTAAAGTTTGAGTGTGTTTGTTTTGTTTTGTTTCCCTGGGATACTGAGAGAGCTCATTTCCAAAGATGCAGCTAAGATGTTAACACCATCAAACCATTTATTTAGCTTTAGAGCATCAGATCAAGTCTGCGATCCTAAACTAATGCTCTTTTTCTCATTTCAATGAGAAAGCCTACTTGTTTTAGTAGGCTTTGGCTTGAGGTCAGTTCAAATGTATAATGTGGATAAAAGCTCCTTTATTTTGCTGAGATCCTTTTTTTTTTTTCTTCTTCCTTCTCTAGTCTGTGATAACATGGAGAGGTACAACTCAGCCAGTCCTTTCCTCTGCATGGATCTCACTTATATCACTGCTTTACTAAAGGAAGGTTTTGGATTTAGGGACAACACGCTCCTACAGGTGAGAAAAACAGTTAAATCCCAAAGCCAGCTTCCAGATTTCTCTTATCAATCAATATGCATTAGTTCATTTTTCTGGCTAATTATCTACTGAGTCTTTCCAGGTCGTTACATGTAGTTGCTGTCATCTGTGCAACATATGAATCTAGAGAACTGTTGGGAACAACTTCTTTTTCTTCCTTTATAGTTAACAAAGAAAGTGAACAACATAGAGACAAGCTGGACTTTGGGTGCTACCTTTCACCTACTGCAGTCTCTGGGGATAACCTATTGAGCTGTGACATTCCTGTGGACTTCAGCATTTCTGAAAGGCTGAGAAAGCAATTGAAATCTCCAGGTATGTTGTTCAGCTGGAGTTGGTCACAGAGCAGAACATGGACCAAAGCTACAGAACAGATCTTCACCCCAGACTGGCATCGTGCATAATGAGAGTTGCCACAGTATGTCTTATAATTGTGATTGCCATAAATGATCCAGAAGCTGCCTTCTGAAAGTCAAAAGGCCTAAACTTCAGCAGAGTATCCGCAAGGGGCTCAAAGCCAGCTTTCACCAGCACGTTTGGATAGCATCCCATCGCTAGAAGCACAGAGAGTGGTAGACTGTTACAGACATGTGATTTCCCCTCCCCCTTTTATTTTAAATATCCATAACTTAGGTTTGCTTGTGAGATGTTAAATACAGAAATTAAAGATGGCGTCAACAGTCATTCAGAGAAAAGTGAACAACTCTGGATGCTGCCAGCCTCAGCGTTCCAAGTACCTGGCTGTTAGTTTAGCTAATACATTGCAAGACGACTCCAGTCTTTCAAGAAGGGGCCTGCTATAAGCGTGCTTTGGGCATGGTTTTGGGAAAGGTGTTGGCTAAAACATAGGTTGTAACTTACCAAGCATTTCTTTAGGCAGCAGTCGTTTCCTAAGCAGAATGTGTGCCTGACTGTGTTCCTTTTTGCTGCCCTTTACAAATCTGTGCAGCTATACTGTACATCTGGCTACCAGACCTGATAACTTGATGCATTTAGCATGTAGCCGTAACACATGGTTGTGCTGGCACAACTAGACAGCAGTGCCAGCTATTTAAATTCCACTGCCAAAAGAAATGTTTGTCATGTTACACCCACAAGGAAATGAAGGGTGCAGTCAGATGAAATGGCTGATCTGATAGCTCACTTTGCCGTGAGAGGCGGTTCTGTTTCTCCGCTCTCAGCAAGGCACTCCCACAGCCTTCCTTCCTCTGATGCTGGTGCTCCTCAGGTTCTTTGGTGAACCAATTCACGACACCAAACTTGAGTTAAATGGGCTCACTGAAGAGTCAAGTCTAGTGCTAGCACAAGGGAAATAGGCCTTGCACAACCCAGAGAGACCTGCTGGGCCAGTGAGCCGTTAGAACACCACAGCCCATTTTGTTGAGTGAGCTCTAAGGTGTGGTTTCCCATCTGAAAGTTTGGGCTTATCGCTTCGTGTGCTCTCCTCAGGAACCTCCTCTGAATGCAGAGCTGTGGTGAAACAAGTTGGTTTTTCAGTTAACAGACAAAAATAGGGAGAGCATGGAATTAGCATCAGAAACAGAGGGAGAACAAGAGCAAAGTAGCTTTGCTTTCTTATCCCTTGTTTGCTTATCCCTTGTTCATTTTAAATTGTTTTAAACTTCATTTCTCTTTAATTTAATATAGTGGAGTTAGACCCATAAAATGGTGTGTGCAGCCCTGCATTGCTCTGGAATTGTTTTTAACATATAGAGCAGGGCTTTAGGAACAGTGCATCTAATGAAGGGGTTGCAGCTCTTTAGGAAGTCCAAAACTTCTGTCAGGATAGCATGAAGCTATTTGAGTAACAATTTAAAGTGAATCTTGCCATCTCTTTCACACCAAACACATAGAAGCAATGGAAGATCAGTATTTTAAATAAAGCATCTTGTCAGATAGGCTAGAAAGCTGGGCTGTAGGATCCTGATTTTCTTGTTTAATTGGCTGTAGAGAACATCAAGATTGCTCAAATTCCTTGAGGCTCCAAGTGCAGACCTTGCATTGTCCTAAACAGAAACAGCTGTAGAGACAACTTTTTCCATCCCATGAAATAGCTGGCAGCTAGCTCATCTGTTTGCTCCTATTTAGCAAAAAATTAGTATCCTCTACTCACCATGGAATGTGTAACGTAAAGATGAATTTGCCCCAGTCATAGGAACAGAGAGGTATTACACACGTGACTAAGGGAAGCTTTTATCCACTGATCTCTTGCGATGAACACTTTCCTGTCAGGCATTTGCACTTACCTGTTTGCTGTAACACACCTTTCCCAATTCTGTAAAACCAAAGACTGCCCTCACGCTACCTTCTCTGCAAACTGGATTTGAAAATAATTGGCAATTCCCAGCAAGGGGAGGAAGAAGCGTACTCATGCCCTCGCTAATCTTGCCAAGCAGTTTGGAGACTTAGAAATTTGCCTTACTGTGAACATTAGTCCACTTCCTCTAGTTAGCAGCGCAAGTTTGGCTGTGGCTGATTAAGCTACCCCCTTCTCATAACTCAGGTTTTACAGCGCTAGGGTGCAAGGTGTGCCTTTGGTTGAACAAGTTCAGTCAGCAGCAGGAGTCCAAGGGTTGGGGATGGAGCTACCCGTACTCGTCCCACCACTGACACCTTGCTGTAAATTCAGGCTGTTTCTTTGAAATATGAAATGCTCATCCTACCTGTACTCCTCCTTACCAGAATCTGTTTTGAGATCCATGTTGGGAAATTCCTCAGTGTCACACCAAACTTCTGTTCCTTCCTCACTAGGAGCTTCTGTTTGAACATGAAGAAAGTAGTACTTCTTCTCAGCCACAAACATTTCTTATTCCCCTTCCTAGTGTTTGGCAAAACTTAGTACATGGTCTGGTCTGCACAACAAGGTGACTGCAAACACATTCATTTTGTCTTCAGTGAACAATTGTATTCATTTTTGTATTCTCAGAGAACACAAAGTAGGATGCAGTGGTTACAAGCCCAGCTGCACTACTCCTGAGAACTAGCTAATTTAATAATCCAAAAGTCTTCTTTCAGTCTGAGCCAGTGCTATGACAAACTCTTACTAGATCTTGGGGCTAAGAGCCATAAGCAGTGAGGCTGTATTTGAAACAGGAACAGAAGGTGGGATGTTACATGTAAGGAACAAGCAGCAGCAGCGTATCTGCCACCTGAATAGACGCTAGCCCTGAGGAGTACTTAAGGGTTTGGTTTTGTCTGAAGGGAGGATGGTCTAGAACAAGACAGGTACCACGCAGGGGAAGTTTCTTTTCTGTGTTCTTTGCCTCAGGCTCTGGTACTACAAATGCTAGGTGGGAGCATCTGCTTCCCAGTACCAAAGTTGCATTAAATCCAAATGCTCAGGGCCTTCATTTGTCAGTGGCACAATTCATTACCTGAAGCAAAACTGCTGCTCTCCATCAGGGGCCTGGTCCTGCAGTCATGAGAGAAACAAAAACTCAGCTCAAAGGTTTCTTTTGCAAGAAATTGCAGAATTCAGCCCCTGCTGTTTACATCTGAACTACTCAAGGTGGGTGGGGGATCTAGAGAAGCCAGTCAAGTCCTCACACTTACCCTAGTGCAATGAGATTATTTATTAGCTTAACTAAAGACTAAGCAGCCTTTTAAGAGAAGAGTTCTACTTGCAGCCCTGATTTTTATCTCTTCCTTTGTAGTGTCTTTTAGCCAGTCACTAACAGGAACTGCCTAATATGAGTGACTGAAGAAGCACAAGTAATGGCTTTCAGTTCAAAACTTATGTTCCATTCTTTCTGATGTTAATTCCTGATACTGGTTAACCATATGTGTAAGTCTTGCCTGTGGGCAGTACTCACTCAATGTTGTGAGCATCAAATGTCTAATGCAGGAGGCTGGTGTTTGGAACCTAAGACAGAATATCCTGAATGTCTATTTTAGTAATTAAAGCATTTTTAACAGTATTCAAGATGTTGTGGTGCAGTTTTCTTTCCTAGACATTATTGTTGTCTTGCATCTCTTTTTCATGGAGCCCTTAAGACTAGCCAGTTCCACAAGAAACACCATTATTAAATAAAGCACCAAGAGAAGGGCAGGGAGAAGGGTGAAAGAAAGAGAGACAGATTAGAGCTTTAAAACATATCTGCCATCATGAGTTGGCTCTCCTCTACTGAAAACTACCCATCCTTTCTGAGTCCAGGAAGTGCTAAGAACCCTGGAGTGACACTACAGCTCTACAAATCACATCAGAGAAAACTGAAAGTAATTAAGCAGCAAAAGTTGTAGCTGGCAAAATTCAGCACCGCATTTGCCAGAAGACGGCTGTTTCCACCTCAGTCTTCAATTCAAAAGGTGCAAATTAAAAGCACATTGTACAGATAGTTCTGTGGCTGAAGACATCATGGTACGAGAGGAAGAGACCCTAAATCCTCTTGAGGAGAGCAGATGAGACAGAACTTTTGCATAAACCACTGGATGCTGTATTACACAGCTCAATGCCTCAGTTTTATTGTTAAATTAAAATATCACAATTCAAAGATTCAAGTCAGTCACAGTCCTTATAAGGGCAATGCATTCACTGGCAAGCTGCTGTTCCAAACTGACAACAGATCACTTGCTGGCAAAAGCCATGATTTGCTCCTAAAAGAGGGGAAGAAAAAGGTAAGTAATTCATAAACTGGTAATAAGCATACATTCTAGAAAGCAGCTATAGTCTCCTTCCCTTTTATATATATATGGACAACAGGTCTTTGTCAGCCTTTTTAGCCAAGCGCAGAGCACCTATCCCTGTATGCTAGAAAATTAAAGAAGTTGCAGCGTTCCTTTCCCTCCGGAGTAGCACAAACAGAGGTGTTACCAACAGGTTCTATGCTCAGAAAAAGAGGTCTTCATTTGGTTTTCTGCTTTAAACAGAGAAGCAGAAAAAAAAATTTGAGCACTGAAGCAGCAACACAGTCCTCTTTTTAGTGCAACTAATAAAGACACCTTGCCAGTGGCAGCTACTATGCCTTAGGAATTTACTGCTCTTCAACTCAGGTAGCGTCTTAACTGCAACCATAACACAAAGGAAACAGGCTACTGTGTTTAATAGGAAGAAGGTGACTTGATTTGTGGAATAAAACACTCAAATCCAGAAATGAGGAATTTAATTTGAGGGTGCTTGGAAGCTTTGAGAGCAGGTGGCTTAAGGAACCTCATGAAAATCCAGTAACTAGGTCAAACGGTGCAGAATTTAGGCAGGTAGGCTGCAAACAGAGGGTCTGCGTTTAAGACAACCTCCTCACCACTGCCTTCCTCAGGTAATTTCCATTATAGAGACTTGCACTTCTGCCATGAGGACAATTTCACATGGCAAAACAGCACAGAAACAGATAGCTCGTATGAGCTGCACGCCACATCTGTCAAGTCAAGTCACCTGATGTCTTGTGCTTAGTGAAGCTGTGTCTTCATAGGGATGGTTTTTCATAGTACATTTCTGGAATGCAGTTCAAGGTTCCACATTTTAATTCCGTAACAAAGTAAAGCCAAAGACTTCTAATGACTTCTAACCTCTAACTACTGATACAGAGTATAGACACTTAGATCCTCATCTTCCTTTATGCTGCAGGAGAAACCGTTAGTACCGAGCCACCAGTTATTTAGGAACTCCTCAGGCTCATTCAGGACACAAAACCTCAGTTTGAACAAGTAGCATTTTCCAACCAAAAATGTTTCTTTTAAAAAGAAAAAAATCTTCACAGCTTGTGTATGTTTCACAAATATTTCTGGACTCTTCCTACAGCCCTCACTAAAGTGAGATTCTTACTTTGACAGGAGGCAGGGCATTTGTTGCTTGCAATCCCCATGTCCTCAGCAGCACCAAGGGAGCCAGCCTCGTGGAGTAAAGCCTCTTTAGCATATCAATAGCAGCTATCAAGGAGACATTGTGCCTCTGACGTTCTGTCTCAAACTTTAAGAGATGTTTTAAGGAGCCTGGAAGAGATAATTGAATGGTCATATTAAAATTTACTTGCCACAAAAGAACTGTGCATCTTATCTATATAGCGGTCTCCACTGACAACTGAAAACACAGAGAAAGAACAGAGAAATGGCCCATCTTAATAAAGGCCTCCTTCCAACAGCTAGTGATCTTCATCTCACCCCCTCTTTAACTACCATCCTGCAGAACTTTTTTTTTTTAAAGCAGCTTTGAGATTTGTGGGATGGAAACTGCATCCAAAAAATCTTTTAACTGCTCCACAGCCAATGGACATCAGAACAGTTTTGCTTCAAAGGCACCTGTGCCTTTCAAACACACATAGCAGCACGCTTAACCTGCAAACAGAGATAATGCTTGTCCTGATGTTAGCAGCAAAGGCCTGTAAGACTAATCATCTTACTGCCACTTCATTGTCTTGGATCCTTACCCAGATCGCTCCCACTGAAGGCTGCTGCACTGAGGTGATGGGCTAAACAAGCAATATCACCAAAGCCCAAGTTTACACCTTGTCCTGCAAGTGGGTGGACTCTGTGCGCTGCATCCCTGGAACAAGAGAAGGCAGAACTTTATACCCCTTCTTGAAGAAAGCCATAATGGCTGACAAACCCCAGAAGGGATCAGTATAGCACTCCTCACCTCTTTGCAATGAACACCACCTTACAGCGCCATATACGCTTTATCCAGAACCTCCTTGCATGCTATGCTGAACTACCTGACTGCCTCTCCAGTTGTAAGAAGCAAGACAAAGGGGAGGTAACAAAAAGCAGTTCTGAAAGGAAAAATTATGAAGAGGTAACTAGCCAAAGTCCTCTCAGATCATGTGTGGAAAAGGCCTTAATGTTTTTGTAAGTGACCTTGGCACAACAGGAGGTACATCACTGGCACATTTCACAAGCACAAAGTAGACGGACATCATGAATGGGAGAGAAGTGGGATATCATTGAACAGAAACAAAATCAGGTTCTTTTATGAGCAGACTTGTCTGTAAAGGACAAAGCCAGGCATATTGATAAGGGAGTCTTCAAGATAGAGAAATGAAATGAAGTTTGGGTGTGAAATTTAGGATCATGCACTTTAACAAGCTATAAAGCACAGAGTGCTCCCAAGCACAGAGTGGCTCACAAGTTGGACAGATGAGAAGTACCTGAAGTGTAATACGGCATCCAAGAATTACTATAAGCTACCAGTGTATTGCAGCTGTGGCGGAGCAAGAAGTACATGCAACCTTAGAATGTAAAAGATGAGATATTTTCCTATTTCTATAGGCCACCGTACAAAAGCCTATGACATCCCATCCAGAATAATTTGTAAGTTTTGTCATTCATGTTCAAGAAAGGAGAGTTTAAAACTCAAACTGGTACACAAAATGGCTGCTACAATGTTTGGGGAAGTACAGGTCCAGCATGAGATACTGGATTGTTTCGCTGGACTACACAAACCAGGAAATAATTGCCTCGCAATTTACATAGAAAGCACACACAATGGACAGAAAGCTACTCATACAAAAGGACTTTAAGGGCACAAGAGCACACGGTACAAACTGGGCCTGGATAAAGTCAAACTGAAACTATAAATTATTTCCAACCATCTAACTTGTTGACTGGGAGTCGCTATTTCTAACCACACGCCGCCCACTCACACAAGGGCTACCGCTGGGGACCTTACCCGATAAGAGCCACGCGGTGCTGGACGTACTGTGTCGCATGCCCCATTCCAAGAGGGAACATAGCTCGGCTCTCTGGATCTACTTTAGCAACACTTGGGGGCAGCTGACGGACTGCAGTCCCTGAGGGTTTCAGGAGTGAAATAGCAGATCGAAACATGGCCCCAGCAGTATCAATGAAGTCAGAGTGGTTTACATTGCTCCACTGAAAAAAAAACCCGAATCTTTAGGTGTTAACCCAAATGAGACATATAGAAGAATCCAGTTGAAAAAAAATCTGAATGAGCTCCAAATACTGAATTTTAACCACTCGGACAAAATTATACAGCATAAGAAGCTACCTTCATTGTTTTAGGACATACAAGTTTCCGACTAGGATGAGCCTACCCTTCCCACTTTTGGAAATTTAGTTCAACTTCTTCTGTGACTTTCAGAACTAACCTAATTCAGTCCCAAGATATCATCCTTTCTCAGCTAAGTGCCTTTTTAATATCATCCTCACCTGAGGAAGAAACTTGAGAATCCACCTCCCCCATTACTCTCCTTTAAGCTGTAGGATTCCGCTGTATTTCTCATGATTACAACCAAGTCAGCCTCATCTGCCACAAGGCTGATACTCACAAAGGCAGAGTTGATGCTATCCACAAAACTTTCCTCATCCATAGCAAGAAGTTCTGATGCATGTTCATGAGATGTAGACCAGACCAGAGAGCTGGCAGTGTCAGACAGCTAGTTTAAGAGAATGTCAAGGGTAAGTATCAAGAAAAAGAAGCAAGACTAAACGATCAATGCAAAGATTTCCCCACTGTCCTGCCCCACACCAGTCCCTCTGCACATTACTCTCCCAGCCCAACTTGCTACCAGTGGGAAATACCAAGGATAAAGTGAGAGGACAGGAGGGGAAAACAAATGCAGTAATTGAAAAGTAAAGGGCAGATGGAAAAATACTTAAGAGACAGAACCAACACAGAAAGGCACAGCCAGAAAGTTAACTAGAAAAGAACAGACTAAAAACTAATAAAAAATAAAAATACAGAGACCACAAGTCATCTTACCGGAAGAAGCGCAATTGGCCCTGTGGGAAGGAACCTCTGCCATGCTACATTATTGTCTGTGGCCTACGGTGGAAAGAAGCAAGTGGATAGTTAAGAACTAGTGACCTGGATCACCTGCTTAAGCTGTTCTGCTGCTTATGGAAGAATCAATTTGCAGAATTTCACCTCAGACAAATGAAGAGTTGCCACCACAGCTGACTGGTCATACCGATGCTCAATGTTCTTGATTTCGGCTTCCTTCCGGACTACGGAGTTATGACCATCTGCACCAATCTGCAAAACAAAGAGATACAAAGCAACCTCTTCAGCAGTTCCCAAGAAAGCCAATATTCCAGTCTACAAACCTCAGCCTGCAAGTACACATTTTTTGTTTATTGGGGGAGGGGGGGGGTGAGGAAGATTCCCCAAAAACCAGAAGAGGTGGCCCCTTCTGCTCTTGTCCAATTCAGCACAGCCTACTTGCATCAGGTACAGAAAAGCCTATGCACCGTGTCCCATAGCATCTCTGACAGAGTTAGCCACTCACCTTACTCAAGCCCTCCACGTGGGTGGAGCGGCACACACCGAATCAGAACCAAATCCAGTGGAAAGGACTTGGGCAAGAGATGACGCCTGATCAACAGAAATAAAAAGTTTAGTTACCAGCAGTTTGGTCTGAAGTCTGCGTCCATCAGATAACTCAATTTGGACCCAAGGGCTTGTGTCACAGCTGTGAGAGGGAAGGGGCCAGGTATACCCGACTGCTCTGCTCCTGTAGAAAACCTCCACCCGGTCTGATAGGAACACAAAGTACTATGGTCACAGCATGATCCAGACATGAAAAAAGGAAACATCACTACAACAGCAAAGGCCACGCATGTCTTAATGGCGCCCTAAGAGCTGACCCTACAATTCTCAAGGCACCCTTAAAGAACAGAACTGGTCAACCCTATGTCACTGCAAGGCCTGCTCTGGATAGAAAGCTACAGATCTTTTCATTAAGTCTATTTTTGGAGAGACTACGTTCTGGAGAACTACATATGCAACTGTTTTCTTGCTGTGTAGCCTTTGGAAGACAGATTTCTCCCCCCACCCCCCAATTCAAGAAGCTGCCTATGTCTCAGAGTTACCTGTTAGATGAATTATCTTTCTCCCTCTTATAACTTAGCGCACACAACAGAAGGCAAGTAACTGAAAGCTCTCTGCAGGAAATAAAATATTAAAGAAGTTGTCCACTACCTGCTACTGCATTTAACTGTTTTGTGAGAGCAGACATAATGACATCATTCTCCACTATGTAACCCATGTCATCTAAGTCATCTTTCTCAAAAACGATCATGGCTTCTGAACAAGCATCCCACACCTACAAAGAAAAAAAACATTACATGAAGCTGCATAATAAATAAGTGCTGTTCCTTTCAGGGACTACGAATGTATCCATCTTAACAGCAAAAGGACGTGGCAATCTAGAAACACAGAACTAGAGGAAACGTCCTGGATTACTGTCCATTCCCAGCTACTAAAGTATATCACACAATTCCTTTCATACAATGATCTACCTTCATCTCAAAAACTAATTGCAAAGAAAGTTTTTTATCCCTACTTTCCTGTTACATAATTAACATATAAAGCTACCCTATCACTTTGTTGTGGGTTAACCCCGGCAGGCAGCTCAGCACCACACAGCCGCTCACTCACTCCCCCCCCCAGGAGGATGGGGGAGAGAATCAGAAGAGTAAGAGTGAGAAAAATCATGGGTTGAGATAAAGATGGTTTAATAGGTCAAGCAAAAGCCGCGCACACAAGCAAAGCAAAACAAGGAATTCGTTCACTCCTTCCCATGGGCAGGCAGGTGTTCAGCCATCTCCAGGAAAGCAGGGCTCCATCACACATAACCGTTACTTGGGAAGACAAACGCCATCACTCTGAACGTCCCGCCTTCCTTCTTCTTCCCCAACTTTATATGCTGAGCATGATGTCATATGGTGTGGCATATCCCTTTGGTCAGTTGGGGTCAGCTGTCCCAGCTGTGTCCCCTCCCAGCTTCTTGTGCACCCCCAGCCTGCTCACTGGTGGGGTGGTGTGAGAAGCAGAAAAGGCCTTGACTCTGTGTAAGCACTGCTCAGCAATAGCTAGAACATCCCTGTATTATCAACACTGTTTTCAGCACAAATCCAAAACATAGCCCCATACTAGCTACTATGAAGAAAACTGACTCTATCCCAGCCAAAACCAATACACACCTTCACCTTTATTTCCTGACTAGCACCCATGCCTCAATATCTACAGCTTCCATTAAGAATCAACCTTTCATCCTGTAACATCAAGATTCTGAGGACAGGTATTTCTGAGTAGGCTGCTACCCCAAAAAAAGTAACAGGAGTCATCATAAGCATGACCTGCCCTTTGCCAAAGAAGAAACCTTTGGATCATTAATGTAAGTACTTCTGAGAATCCAAAGTAGACAGACACATAGTATATTTGCAGCCCTAAGTAAGGCACCTGCATTCGCCGGAATGGTTTGAGTCTCAGGCTGCAGACATGATCCCAGGCACCAAAACCTAAAAGAGAAAAAGGACACAATCGCATGGAGATGCAGGTTCACGTGTGACATTGAGACCCAAACAAAACTGAAGCTCACTGCAGACTCTCCTCCTCCCTCCCTGACTCTCAGTGCCCAGACTCTGCTTGCACCATCCCTAGACAGGGCCAGGTCTGCCTCAATACTTTCACAGCTCCAGCATCACATTATTTTACTGTTAACACAAGCCAATAGAAAAGAAACAAGAGCTTTCCATGAATGCTGTGACTTAACAGTCAACTCTCACTGTCCTATCACTGAGTAACAAAACAGACACAGAAACGCACGGCCATCATTGTTTAGAACATGTCTTTTTCCATAAGGAATCAAGGCTCAAATCTGTCTTTAAAATGAAAATTAATCAGGAGAAGTGAGTTACCAGACTGCAGAGCACTAACTACGTGCTGCTTTTGTGAAGAGAACATTCCAGATGCTAGAGAGAGCACCTTACAACCTTTCACTAGCCTAATGTCACCAATATTTACATAATAAATCAGACCAAGATACCAGAACACAGGCCCCTGTTATTAAGAGGGGCCTGATTTAATCACCAGAATTCAGTATGTAGAATACTAAGACACAAAGGCAATTAATTCCATTGAGTTTAGGGAACTGAAGGCAGCACATGCTCAAAGGGGTTTTGTTTAAACAAAAAAAAAACAGCTCAAATATACTGTTAAAAATGCAAACGACAGAAATTATATTTACTGCTTAGGAGGGTTGCTGATCCTGGGGAGATGGAACTGACCCTGTTACTGTAACTGTCTGGCATGTGATCATATTCTTTCCCAGGACCAGCCTCCAGCAAAGCAATCTTCTTGTCGTGGAAGTGGATATCATGCCCTAAAATAAGCAAATATATGCTTTGTTACAACGCTCCTGCCAAAACCCTCATTTCTTATTTCTGTATCAGTAACGCCTACGCATTTTTGTAATAAGATAGAGTAGATGCAAAACTTAATAAAGAAACACATTTACAATATAGGTTTTGACTAGGCAGATAAACTCTTGTGTTTTAAAGCCTTTTGACTACAATCCTGTTACTGAGACTGACAACCCTTTTGGAGTTAAAGCAAGGATTAAATGTTTTCTTTTTGTACAAAGTTTACATTTTTGTACAAATTTGTGCATATTTTGTTATGAAAGTTCATCATTGAAGTATTAACAAGTGAAATCTGCAATGTTTACTCCAAGCACAGAACACATTTTTCAGAGCTTAAACATAAATTCAGTAATTAGTAAGAGATCAAAATAAAACTTCTATGATACTTAGCAACTACATTTACGTTTTCTTTATCCTTATATTCTGACAATGGAATAGCACAGGCACTTCAGACTTTAACTTTCAGTTAAAGAGAACTGAAAAAAATTGAAAAGATGACTCAAGTAAAGAGTAAATCACACTATAGCTGAATTAGCCATGCTTGTTGCATCTGACGGCTATGGCTGCAGAAGGTACCGAGACCAGAAACGGTGTCCTTGTAACATCCAGAGTTCACTACCACAGCAGTCCTAATAACAGCAGTATCTTGAACATATTTTCTAGATTATGTAGAACACAACCTCATCTCTTGAAAGGTCCCAAACCTGCATGTTAGCCTTAGGTATCGCCGCTGGAGGGGATCCTTACGCGGTCTCAATTCCACTGTGGTCTTCTTTAACAATACAAGCAGAACAATGATGAGTTTGCAAGGTAAACCCTTATACTCGCAAAGCACTTATTGCTTGGGACCTTTGCTCTTTTGCTCTTCTTTGCACTCTCTTCTTTAGGCTTCTGTCACTATTACACCCTTCTGAATCAACGTTGCAAATAAAGCAGCAGCCAGTACTCTCAGGATCTCCAGTGATGCAAACCAAGCACAAACCCATTTTAACTTGGTATTCCAGTGTTTACAACACAGGTTTAGAGAATGAAACTTAGGATCAGAAAAGCATTTTCAGCTATGGCTGACATTATCCATCAGTGATGCAAGGGTGACCATGTTTGACAGAAATACTACAAGTAGTCTACTGAATTTAAAGTAACGGCTACATTAAAAAAATATATATAAACAGGATGAGGCTCATCATAGCAAACAGGTATCCAAACAGCTTTAAGTCAGCCTTAGAGTGCCGTCATGAGAGGATGCGGGAATAAGGAAATTCCACAACAGGACCTTGAACGTTAAGATCCAAACCGGTAACCACATAGTTATCTCACACTGTCACCAACAGAGATTAATAATTAAGGTCGACTTATGAGAGTACGCAATGCTCCACACACTGAAACACGAAGCTTTTAGGAAAACCCCCAGTTTTAAGTTTTTGTGCAACCGGTGAGACGGACAGCGAGGGCAGCGGGGCACAAAACCCGCGACTCGTTGCACTCACAAAACACCGTGCGGGAGGCCCAAAGGCCTCCGAGACCTCACACCACCGCAGCAGGGGCAAGAGGGAGCGACCGCCGCCGGCTGTGGGGCCGTGACTGCAGCCCCCGCGGGGACGGCAACGGGCCGGGCCGACGGCACCTGCGACGCCGCCCGGAGCGGGCGAGAAGGTCACAGCCTTACCCAGCACGGCGGCCATGGCGCTCCCGACCATACCCCCGCCCGACACCACCACGTCGTAGAGCGGCGCGGCGGCGGCGGCGGCGGCGACAGACCGGAGCCGAGCCCGCGGCCGCCCACTGAGCGGAGCAAGCAGCCCCCTGCCCCACACAGCCGCCATCACTGCGGAAGTGACGACACGCCAACCGCCTCCGAGCGGAAGTCGCTCCGGGAAACCATGACAACGCGGCCTGCCTGGGGGCGTGCCCTACGGAAAACGGTTCTTCCCGAGCACCAATAAGCGAGCGGCGGATGCCGTCCGTCTTGGAGTCCGATAGGCTGCTTCAGGCCAAAAGGCGGGCCTAGAGCGCGGCCGGCTTCGTTGATTGGCGGGAGCCGGGACCGGTGCCGTTGGAGGGCTGAGGCGGCGGACTGCAGGTGAGGGAAGCGGTCTGGCCTCGGCGCTCCCGGCTCGGCCTCAGCCCCGGCGGCGGCCGCCGCCGGGGCTGAGGCCGAGCCGGGAGCGCCGAGGCCGGGCATGGAGGTTGGGGTCGCACCCCCGAAACGAGCACTTGTCGATTTTTTTTTTCTTCTTCCAGGTGACACGGCATCCCCTCAGGCTGCATAACGGACCAACTCTGGTGTCTCCCGCCACCGGGCGAGGAGCTGGGAGTGGCCTCTCGGGATGGGAGGCCGTCAGTCTCCTTTAGAACCCCAGGCAAACTTAAGGGGTGACCTCGGGGTATCCGAAGAGGATGAGGAGCTCGAGGGTTTCAGGCAGGAGGCGGCAGTCCTGCGTGACAAGCTGTGGGAGGCTCTCAGGTAGGATGGTACCTGGTAGGGATGGCAAAATTGCGCAGGGGATTCCTGCTGCTTCTGACCAGTGACGAGGCGGAGCATGAAGTCCCCAAGGTGCACGTGTATGGTACCAACATGCTGGCCACAAACATATTCACAGATGGGAGGATGGGGCCAGCAGGTGCCCACGTAAGGAGCATTCACATAAAACATGAACAGCACAAATCCTGTTCCTGCTCGCCAGCTAGTCACACTTAAAATTTGCTAGCAGATCACACACGTTTCTACCCAGCGGCCAGTCTTCAGAGCTGTGGTGTCTCCAACATCTAGCTCTCAGACCTCTTGTCTTTCTCTGTGGTTAGTCCAGCTTGAAGTTTGCTAGCAGATCACACACACACATGCTCTTACAAAGGAAATAGTTAGTTTATGAAGAAGAATAGACTGCAGCAATCACCAGGCAAGTGTATTGACCAGGAGCCTGATTACACATGACCGGCACCTTCTGTTTCCTCCCTTTTTCCCACTTTCCTATTCTTGGTCCACCCTGATCCTTCCTTTTACCTGCATTTATTCCTTCCCTAAATATCTCATAAGTTTTACTCAGTTTCACGATCACCCTCAAACATCCTATGAGAAGTTTGCTATTTCAATGAGACCCATGATAATCTTGGGGTTTTTTCTTATTATCAATTATGTGGTCTTCTTACTGGCTACAAAGTTTCTAGCTGAACCTCTTAAGTGTTGCACTAAAACAGTACCTTGCAATGGCCCTTCAATCAGCGTCTTAAGAATTCTGGTGTTTGGTACTGTTTGTTGGATTTGTGCATCTCTGTGCTTAATTTATTGTCTCTCCTGAGTTTGTCTTTTATGTTGAGGAGCTATCAGCTAGATATCCCTAAAGTTGGAACTTTCTGGTTTACTTGTGGCCTTTCTGGCAATAGAGTGCTAGCAGTGTAATAAATTGCATTACAAAGCTAAGTAGGCATAACTGCCATTTTCTACATGGAAAACAGAAAACAAGCAAAGCTCTGCTCACGAACTTTGGTAGCAAAGCAAAATATAGAGCCCGAGAACGATAAGCCCTAGGCCTGTCTTTTAATGACCAGCTCAGCCTACAGTGCCTCTTAATCAACAATGTCTCCCTTCTTTTAATTCTGTTTTTTAACAATTTCCCTTATTTCTCCTTCATAATGTCTTTGTCTTAGTCGTACATCTGGTAACAAAAGGCAGTCCAGTTCTTTGATCGACCTCACCTCGGACAGCACCTGGGATCAGCAAAAGCCTCACTTGTTTCCTAAATCCCGCTTGAGGCCAAAAAGTGCTTCATCTCCCTGGATTCCTTCCATCACCATCCCTCAGCCCTTCGAAATGACACTGCGGGAAGCTCGCAAAAAGTCCCAGTTGATGAAGTCATATGTGTTTCTTGAACTAGACAAACAGAGAGACAAAAGGCAAAGCCAGGACGAAGCTGAATGTCAGAAACAATTCCGGGCACAGCCTGTACCTGCCCATGTGTTTTTGCCCCTTTATCAGGAAATAATGGAACAGAATGAGATCCGTAGGCAAATAGCAACACAGAAAAGAAAGGAGCTGCTACTTTCAACCCAGCGGCCCTTCAGTTTCCTGGAGAAGGAGGAGAAAAAGAAAGAAGCTATCAGACAAAAGTTCCTGGCGGCAGCAACCCCAAATGAGAGCTCCAAACAGAAGCAAGTCAGTAAAAAAGTTCCTAAATCTACTTATGAACCACTTCTTGGAGAGAAACTCAAAGGTAAAATGCCAGGGCTCTTCCCGTAAAAACAACTCCCTGCCTGTCCCTCGCTGTCTCCATGCTGGGAAGTAGGATCATGGCCCATAGGGCGTTACCTGGAGTGTAAAGCCAATATCATTACATCCCCTGGTGTTTCCTGCATCACCGGTCATTACATTTCATCTAGATACCCTTACAGTAGAGTGTCCTAAATTTAGTAGTCTTGTATCAGTGTAAGCAGCAGCAGTTCTGTGCCACTCCCCAGCACACATGGGTACACTGAGCTCTTCAGACAGATTTCCATACCCCTTTTGCTGCAAATCATGACAGTTTGGGAATCCTTCCCTGCACTGGATTCCATACCTTTGGTTATGCTAAAGGGAGTTAGATGATTTGTGGCACAAGCGTGAAGACAGATGTAGTGCCAGAAGTGTCCAAGGTCCATGCAGTATCTTGGAACTGACAATTTTACTCCCACCCAAGTGATCTGTGCTGCACAGGACCCCTCGGAGAAAAATATTTCCTGAGCCCAAATCAGGCAATTAGTTCGGTTCTAAGTGATAGTGCAGTAGTGCAGTCTCTCCTGCCATTCTCTGATGTTTTCAGTTAACTTCCCATTTGCTCTCCACCTCCTTATTTAAGTGCTAAAACAAGGGAGGTAGGTGCCAGGACCATTCTAGTCAGAGGGACAGCCAAGGAAATTTCTTTCAGATGGCTTAAGCCCCCACAGTTGTAAGTTTGAACTAAGCAATACAGACTTCACGCTTGAATATAGGAACTAAACCAGCCCTTGATAACCCTCATTGCTTTTCTCACCCCCCTTTTTTTTTTTTACTGTTTCCCACCGATTGCTTCTTGAGTATACACCAGTTCAGTTTTCATCAGAAAACATTCTGTTGTGGTGTACTAAACTAAATAGATTAGAAAGGTAAAAGAGAGCAAAGGACAAGCCATTGTTCTGTTTCTATCTGGTATATGAGAAGGGAGGAGGAATGAACATTTTATACCTCAGTCAATGCAAACATAAATAGACTGAAAAAAAGTCTTATTTTGCAAACAGCAGTATTGATTATTTTTTCTAAAAGCAAAAAAAAACCCCACAGCCAACTGTTTGTCTGCATTTTCTCAAATATTTAGTGCCGCGCAGGTAAGGACTCAGTTTGACACTATACCCTGAAGCACATTCTTTCCATGGAAAGTTTGTCACAAAAGTCACAGGACATGATCCATCCACCAAATGCTCCTTAAAATCTTTTCCAATATAGACAAACACTGCTGGATATTACACAGAAAAGCCAGCATCCGTTACAAGTATATTTGAACAGCCCATTTGGATCACACAGTCAACATAATGACATAAAGTCCCATATGAAAAGTAGAACTTTGATTAACACATCACGTCTGCAAGACAAAGGGCACAAGTTATCTGGTACCCCTAAGAACAGGCATAGGAGGAGAAGGCCTGTTCAGTAACTTTCTCTGATAAGTGAAAGAGATACCTAGAGATTAATGCCTAAGAAAGAGACGTGTTTTTTTCAGGTATCCTTGAACATTTTCCTGGGAGGCAGAGGAGAGAGAGGCTGGAAAGTGGGGAAGGAGAACACAGGATGTCTGGTCTCTCCTATATGTGTAGCTGCCATCATAAAGAAAAGTTTAGAGTTGTGCAGTGGCAATTTCACAGCCTTTTATGTCACTCATATTCTTCTCATTGCTTTGCTTTTGATTCATTAGAAGCTGAACTCTACAGAGAAATCCGCATTCAAATGAGAGCCAAGGATTTGCTTGAGAGCTCCGTAGCTCTTATAGATACTAGCAACTGTCGGAGGGAGCCTCAGTCCCGAACTGCCACTAAAACTAAGCAGGAGAGACTTGGCTTCTTGCAGGACAAAAGTTTCAGCTTCAAGCCAAGGATCAATCCAACAATACCGGATTTTGAAGGACTTTACTGGGCATTTCAGAGGGAAGCAGTAAGGAGACAAGAAATCAAAGAGGCAACTCGTAATAAGCCATTCAAGCTAAGAACCTCCAATCTCCGTGGCAGGCAGAGGCAGGCTAATGAAAAGATAAAGGTGAGATGACTGGATATTTCTGTGGTACTGCTTTCTCTGATCAAGATGGCACCTTCTTAAATTTATAGCATTTATTTATGGATGGTTAGTGTCCTGTGACCTCTTCCCTTGTCTTGGGAGTACTGCAGAATTCTAGGACAAACCAGGGAACAAAATTCTACACAAAGAGATGAGCTATGACAGCGAAGGCTCAGCCACCCTTCCATACTCCTAATCACGTCTCCTTCCCCTCATCCCTTAGCCCCTCCCATGTAAATCCCTACTGATGGAAGAGAGAAGAATGAGTGCATTGCCCACATACCCCAACTGTTCTCTTTGGTAGACAAAGAACAGAGGGGATTCTGTACTGTGAACAAATACACTGAATGAAGTTCCATTTTTTTCAGGATTCTCAGCAACTTTCCAAGGTTTCACTGAAAAAAAGTCATTCTCTGACTGGACTTTCCTCTCTCTCTTCCAACACCCTTCCAGTGCATATTACAGATGCAGCTAGAAAAAGGGAATCTGCTATTAGGTAAGTAGAAAAGTTTGTCTACAAGACCATACACCAACTAATGACCAAAATGGAGGGAAAAAAGTCAATGTTTTCCCTCATCACATCAACTACATCAACAATACTTTTCCTAAATGTTTCTCTGTCTTCTTTCTTTTCTAATTCTTGCCCTGCCTCCCAGTTGATTTGGGAGCTGCACACTCGTATGTCTGACATTTTGCTTTTCTCCTTAGAGGACTACAAAAGTGAAATTCCCTGCTAGCATGTAGTATGGCAGTCTTAAGTGAGCTCATTAATAACTTTTTTCTATATAGATACTCCCAAGATAACAAAAAGGAAGGGGACAAAGAAGGAATTTATTGGCTGGAGAAACAGAAAAAGAAATGTCAAGCTATCCAAAAGTCAGTGAACAGCCGAGCAAAAGCCCTGGATCCGCATAAAAGTCTGGAGGAAACACACAAGGAGAAGTCGAAACAGAACTGGTCAGTATCCTATTCTGCACAGAAATAGCCATTTGCTCTGCTAACTGGGGATCATCAGGTAATTCTTTAGGAGGAATTGGGTCTAAGAACATTCCTAGCCTAACTTTTTTGGCTGTGATACCCATTCCACATTCATTTGGATTTCTTAACAATTCCACTCGTTCCATACAGAACAGTTTCCTTTAGATTAACATTTGTAGAAACTAATTTGTATGAACAAGCCAACTGAAACGTATAATTTGGTAAAGCCCACATAAGATAAGGTTTTCTAAAAACATGAACACTGTTCATGTAGGTTCTCTGCCTACACTGTAGTAGTAAAGCTTTGCTAATGGGTCCATAACTTGCCAGCAATAGCAGCATTTTGCCCAGCGTTCAGAATCAAGACAATTACCAGAGCTATTAAAGGACAACACAGTTATTGAGAATTCCTCATTCTTGATCAGCTACAGTCAGAAGGAACCTGTATTAGACAGGGAACTTTTCCATTTCAGGCAAAATATGAGAGAGAGAACACAGGAATACAGAAAGGAGTTGGAAGAAATGCAGCTGCGAGTCAAGAACAGACCATACCTCTTTGAACAGGTCACCAAGGTAACTGGTCAAAGTTCCAGAGTGTTTCTGGGTTTCATTGCCTTTCATTTAAGACAGGCATTAAGAAATCTAGTCTCAAGTTAATTCACAGATATGGTGCAAATGGTTGCGTAGTCTCTTGACTACACTCAAAATAACACCTGGAAGGCCACGCAAGTATAATTTAAATTCCTTCCCACCACCTGAAAAAACACTCAGACTCATTTCTTGGTTGTAAAGCTTTCCAGTCCCTAGTATATATTGCAATCAAAATATATGGTCTGATCAAAATTAAGGCCTTATCACACCAGAAATTACATGAATACCTATTCTGCACCTGAATACCATAGCCAAATTTTAAACTTTTTTTCTTAAAACCCTCTCCAGTTGAGCACTTTTTCTTTGTACCTCTAGTGCTACTAGAAAAACATTAATGACAGTTACGTCGCTTGTATCGCCTGCAAGCTCTGCTATCTGGGGTTGCATTCAGCACATCTCCCCCACCACACAGTACCATCTGCACATCTTTATTGCCCTTGAGGTGTAGATACAATCTTTACTCTCTACAAAGTATCTTTTCCCCGGGGTTTTGGCTTTCAGTTCTGTCTCCTTACAGGGACATACCTGGTTAGAGACGTAGTGACAATACATTGACAACATGATGATTTAAGATTTCTCAATAGAAAGTACCTTCCTGGGTCAGACTTTCTGTTCAGATGAGTGGTCAATGGAGGCAGAGAACACATTTGTATGATAAATATTGGTAACATTCCTGTTTGTCAGGTTGCTAAGATTTCACCAGTATCCATAGCATTCACTCATGTTGAGACAAGATTTTTATCCTTCCACATAGAATACCTTAATCTTCAGGAACTGGCCAGTCCCTCTGGAAAACCGTCATCTCAGACTACATTAATTTGCAAGGTTTATTTGGAGGCAGTGAGGATATAGGATCCAGGACGCTTGGTTTTCAGTTTCTTAAAGATGAGCTGATATGAAGCTATTTCACAGGTGCTCCCCGTTTATTGACCTCCACTGTCGTTAGTGCTTACAAATTATAAGCAAACATGTTTCCAGAATTTCTCACAACCCTTTTTTGCACATATTCTCAATTTGAGTGTCAGAGTCAGGACTCGGACACAAATATGCTAGGCTGGTAGGACTGGAATGCTGTAGAAGCAGGAGAACAGAAGAAGGAAGAAAAAAAGAACAGAAGCAGGAAAAGGTGAGCTCTGGCTTTGAGAGATGTGAGACATTCTCCTAGTATTCAGTTTTGGTACTGTACTGCAGGGATGACAAAAATTCTGGACGGGGGCTTTGCTGTCCTCTTGTTCTCATCAGGAGTGTCAGCCATGAACTTTAAAACAACTTGAGCATTATGGGGAAGCCCCAGTTCTACGTGCTTACTGTTTAAGTTTCGATTTCGTAGCATGATGCTCGTCAAGGAGCAGAGCGTCGCTACAGACACACCCTCCAGCAGGTTGGGCTAAGCGAAGAATTTGTAAGGAAAAAAGGGAAAGATGCCACTGACTTGCTGGAAGAAGAATCTGATGTTCACAGGTAATAAAAACAATGCAATACAGCTCTTCTGCCTTTGAGTAGAAATATTTTCCTTGTTCGTGAAAGCGTTCCGGTTTGTATCATCTAGTGCAGGCAAAATTAAATCAACTTCCCTCGTCTTATTAAGCATCGCAGCTTCTCTATCTTAACTCCTATGACTGCACTCTATTTCTTATGCATGGGGCAAAGCAGCAAGTAAGCACTGCAAACCATTTCTGGTATTAGACAATCAATATTTCTGCAGAGCGCCGAACTCTCGGGGTGAAAAGGACGACTGTACTGTACAGGAAGGAGAACCTCAAGAGGAACAGAGCGGAAAGGAAGTGGCAACGTGAGATCTAGCAGAAGAATCCATCGATCATCTCTTGATTTTTTTAATTCAAGATTCTCCAGGTTAATCCTCGGGAACTTTCTGGTTTAGGCTGACACCTAAGAATTGCTCTGGGGTAAGTGAGATGTGAGAACTTAGTAAAGGAAAAAAAGACCAGCTGTTGTTTAGAACACATCTTATCCAACCCAGCAAACCCTGCAGCCTTCCTTAGTCTTCACAAGTGTTCCCTGTTTGGGAAACAAAGAAGTTAAAAAGGTTGAAGCACTATCTTTGGATAAAAGCAGATACAGAAGATTGAAGGGGTACAGCCTCTAGTGTCAGCTCCTTGTGTTCATGCCACGGAAGCACACAGAAAGGGGAGAATGCCTTTCAGTGTGCTAAACCTTGGTTTATACATACGTGTGGTAGAATGCTTTTAAACAAGGTATTTCTAAAAAAGAAATTGCAGGATTTGACCTACCTTGGGAGAAGACTCAGAGGGAAGTCCCTCTCTGGTGTTAACTCTTCATTCACTCATTACCAGCTCTGCTCCTTCCTCCCATTAGGAAGAAGCAATAGTCTTTCTATATTAAAATATCTCCCATACTTCATTATTTGAAACTGTTTTAACATCTTACCAATTTAGGTCATTAATTTGGCCTGAAAAACAACCAAAATTATGAAGAAGGTTGTAATTAAACAATGCATCACTTCGGATTGCTGTTGTCCTAATTCTACAATTACTGTGATATCAAAGGTGGACTTTGGTGGAAGAAAGATTAGGTATTACCTGTCAGCATGCTGCACTCAAATGCCTGGGGCATCTTAAATGGTATAGTTCACACATTAGTGGTCTTCCTTTACCTGACAGTAATAACGATCTCAAAAATACAAACCCTTACCACCTGGAATGTTTTCTGAGAATTATGATATCGGAGCACTTTGAGATTAAAAGTTTTTTAAATGGCTATCAATGTTTTTGCATTGTCCAATTTCTTTATCAATCCTCTTTTCCTCACTTTTTAAACGGAAGATGTGTCTCTTTTCATCTTTGTTACCTCAACCCATTTCTCCTTACACTGTAACAACAAAACCTCACCATCAAATCAGAAATACAGTACCTGTAAGAGCTACCACATTAGATAAAGATATAAAACTGAGATAGTGGTATTTTTGATCATAACAAAGTACTAGATCCAAGAATTTATGGCCCCGGGGTTTCAGGCTGCTATGTTACACTTCCACAGAGATCAATTCATGCTGATACATAGCTGAATGCATTGGGTTGCAGCAGTCCTCCTTACTGACCCAAAGGATCTCCAACAAATCTAAGTTTAGGCTTGTATTTTTCCTTTTTTCCTCCTTTTCCAGTTGAAGAGCGTTCTACGCAATGCATCTGCTGAGTGCTGTGTCACAGATTGAAACGCAGCCCTTCACCAGGCTGGAAATACTTCCGTCACTGTAGAGGCTTTCCACACGGACAAGAGGCTTAAGCACCCGAGAGGGTTCAAGGAAGGCTGTTACCAGTGTACCGGTTTCTACATAGGTTTAATTATGTAGGACACACAAAGGCTGTTCTTTCTCCTGTGTCCGCGGGAAAAGAGCAGTGACGTAATCATATTGTCACCATGCCTTGTCACATGGAAAGGGGAAGGGAGGAAGATTTCTTCCATGCTCCAAGTCTGTGGCCTAAAGCCCATCAGGCTTATATGGGTATATCTGGAGCAGTGGGAGGGAAATTTTAATGCATACATTTTAAGGGGTATTTACTAAAATTGTTTGCTACTTTCCATAATACTACTTGATGATGCTGGAAAAAGAAATTTCCAAGTATGTGAAGTGTAAAAGAAAACCTTAAGAAAGGAGGAACAAAGGCTTGCCTTTAAATTAATATATGGTATTACGCCGTATCCCTTTAACAAATACTAAGGTGACATGCATGAATACAGTAACAGATAAATCCAAGTCTTAATATTGGTCCCTAAACAGAAATTGCTCAAATGGTGATGAAAGTAAAAGCATCAAACTAACTGAAACTCACTAGCACCTTTCTTGCTAAACAGTGTTGTTCTGAAAGTAGGATTACATTTCTGTAATCCTAAAAGAGATTTGTAATCTCTTAATATGTCTCAAAAATGGTATGGAAATAAAGAATTTCCACTTTCGCTCTGGATTTTGCATTTTATGAAATATTTTGTTATTTTTAGTTAAAGGAATTACAGCCTGTTCAGTTGACCTATAAAAATACTGTAGTAAAGAAGACATCTCACTAGAGCATCTCCCATCAATTTATGAGGTGGTAGCCAAACCACATCAGATCCTGATTCACAGGTACCTGGTGGAGCTTCTGCAAGAGCCTCCAAATTACAATACCTTTAATGACAGCAGCACTACCTTTACATTCAGCTAGGGAGCAATATAAACTAAAAGCATTCTCTTCGCATAGGAGCTGTTATAGACGTGTAGTATCTTAGCAGAACTCTGCATTCTTAATAATCCCGATTCTGAAGAAACTCTTTAAGTTAACAAAAATTCAAAACATCTACATGGTAGACTCATTTAAAGAGCCTGATATACCAAATTTTGGAGGAAAAAGTGACTGGGGAAAGCAGGAAAAGAACACAGCAAATGTAATTAAATGATATCAAGTAGTACATTTATTTCAGATAGTAAGTCAGCTTCTGACAGTGAGATGTATTAGAATATAGTCTCTGAAGGTAAAGGATGGAAGGAAGGCCTGTTGCTCAAGATACTGAATGTTTGTACAGTGCCTAGCACAATGAGGTCCTGGTCCTTAACTGGGGCTCCTAGGTGCTCCAGCAAAACAAACGCGTTAGGCTTTAGGAGAATGGACTGCATAAACAGTTTTGAAATGGCGTTCCACGACATGGGCTAAATGACACCTAAGCAGCAGACTTCACCTTTTAAGCTCTGCAAGAGAGAAACTTGGTCCGGTAGGTCTTCTCCAACTCCAGTTTTATGATTCATTCTCCATCTACCCACCCGCCCTGTGCACAGTTAAAGCGATGTTCACTCATCCCACTGCAACATGGGGAGCCTCTAGGAGGAATGATCGATCCCACTTCAGTCACCACATATAAGAGGGCGGAAGAAAGAGCAGCTGGTCTCACCCTCCTCTACTCCAATAATAGACTCAGTGTCTGGCAGGTGCAGAGACTCAACGCCAAGGCTGGGCTGAGAGTTCATGGGGATGAGATTTTTACTATGCACTGTAGATTCTTCCAGCAAACTGCTGCCCATCAGTGACTCTATTGTGAAAAAAAAAGGGTAAAACAAAATTCTCATGATGTAATGATACTGCAATATATGATACAATCCCTGCCCGCCTCCAAGTCACGTAGTCTTCTTCCCTAGACACCTGTTTTATCCGTTCCTACTCTTTGGGCATCCAGCGCTCCAAGGGATGGTGACTCCTACATTTATTGTTTTGAGCCTTAGTATGGTGGGATCTCATGCAGGCTTGGCTTTCTCTTTAAATAATTCACATTGCATAAAAAACCAGGCTGCTTACAACTAGAATACATAACGAAGGGCACAAATTCCATAGGAAGAAAAGATACCAGATTCATGTTAATTTTGAAAACAATAAACCTATCTGCCCCTTGACCACAATACAGAAATACACCTTTGTCTTCTATCCTAGAAAAGGGCAAGGTGAGCAATCCATCCTCACCTCCAAGAGGAACAGTCTTTTATTCCTTACTGGCTTGTGGTCTCGTATTTTCAGGACAAACATCCTCCTTTCTCTTTGACCATCCACTAATGCTTTCCTGCACTTCTCCCCCACAGAGAGTGCCCTCCCTTCCTTACCTGGCTGTTCTCGCTCTCTGCTGCCAGCTGTTCCAATTCGGGAGTGGTGTTTCCTCATATGCACATTTCTGCTACCACTCTGGGAAAATGTCTTCCCACAAATTTGGCACTGATGGGGCTTCACTCCTTGGAGTATAAGGGGGAAAAAATATCCCAAGAATTACCAAATTGGGAATAAAGACCTCATCAACGATGAAGCCAATAATACTCTTTTGAAATGGCTCTTGACACCACTGGTGCTCATTATCGGTGAAAAAAACAAATGAGAAATATTCCTGTTTCCTGGAGAGCAATAAGCTTCCAGAACAGAAGAGTTTTAGGTATCAGTATTGCCACCTGTTGGAAATCTCAAGTCTGAAGAGTAACATAAAGTCTTCAAGTCTGATTTATAAGAGGGAACAAGTTATTTGGAATCTCTTACTCAGTGACATGGAAATATTTGATATCCCATACCTAGAATAAAATGACCAAAAGCAAGGAAGCAGAGGCAAGGAAGCTATCTCCTGCCATCACACAACAAATTGCAGCATCTGGTTTACATTACTGGGTAGAGGCGGGATGATGACTTGTCACTGTGAAAGGATTTCCATTTTACAGAGCAGTCTATCATTTTCACAGTACAAGAAGTATGATGTCCATATGTGTGAGCTCAATAGCATGGAAGCCAAGGAGACAGGAAAGAAAAAGCGTGCAGAACTCGGGTAATTCCAAAAGTTACTACCCCAATAAAATCTCCCCTTCCCCAAACAAACCATATTCATTATGTGCTGATGATAATTAAGATAGATCAATCAAAACAGAAGGCAGAAGCTTCGAAACACTTGTGAAATACATTTACATCTAATGCTTTGTCCAATTACAAGTGTGTAGCATTAAAAAATAAAGGAAAACCCTACCTATGGCAGAAACGACTCATGAGAGATTTCAGATTTGAATGGCTTTGATTAATCTAACTTAATGACATTTTAGAAACAATTTTTAAAATAAATTTTAAAAATGTAATTTGAATTTAGAAACAGAAACAACAGAAAAGACTAAAGTGTACAGGCTATAGGCACCACAAAGGAAGTCGTGAAACACTATCAACAGAAGTCCTGTAGAAACCAGGGGATTTTTCTTAAGGAAATCAAATCAAAGTCCTACAATACAGATCTTTTCTCAGATAGGTCACAGAATGTCAGGTGAAGACTCTTACCTGAGTGGACAACCAAATGTTTCCGAAGGCTGGAGTATTCGGCAAAGGAGCGACCACATCCCTGTGCCTCACACAGAAAGGGTTTTTCCCCTACAAAGGAAAAGTAAGTTCTTAGATTTTGGGACCACAACTTGATCTGATTGTCCGAGTCCCTCTGAAGATCTCTACCCCATTCTCCCTTTTGGCCTTATGTGCAACAAAGTTCAACGGAAATTACACATATGCTTCCTAAGGCTTTTAAAGCATTCTCTTCATCAGCTTTCAAGAGGAAACACTGCCATTCTTTCTGAAATATTCTTAGATCATCATTCACTGAAAGCGAAGCAAGGGTCCACTGTTTCTAAATACATCTTCCAAGTATATAAATACCAAGAGAGTAATACAGAAGTGCCTGGACTATGATATATCTTCTATATGCAGTTCTTAACAACCAGCTCTCTGCTTCACACACTCCCAGGATCCTGCTCCCTTTCTGCCTCTCAGTGACAAAAATCCCATTAATTGTATTTCCCTTCATATCGGATTCTATACTTTATTTCAGATTAGGCTGAACTTGGCAAAATCCTGTGAGAAATGTGTCAGTCATTTATATTTATGTGCGGAGGAACAGTAATTCAAGGCACAATTTGTTCTCATAGGCTGAAATTTGTTATTTTTATGTATCTCCACAGCTATTTTTGTATTTGTCTAAATGATGATAAATTGGGAGGTGACTACACTAATGCAATGCAATATAATTAATCTGTTCTAAACACCCTCTTAATAAAGCCTTAAATAAAACTAGAGGTAACTTTTGCCTGCAACATCCCACTAAAGAACTTAATACACCGTCTAACACAACGATTTCAAGTCTTTAACCAGACTACCGTATCAGAGTAACAGCAAGTCCACAGGAGATTAAGCAAGCTAATTTAGCTATTTTATTGTCTAACATACACCTAGTTCTTTCAGAGTAAATTTGTTCTTAAAGTTGTTTCTACTGTGATTTTGCCTTTAAAAGTCCTCTCCCTACAGTTCACTTCTCAGCTTCCTATCCGCTATAGCGTTCAACAGATCTGAGCAAAAAGGATCCACGCAGCATGTTCTGACTGGTGTTACAAAGCTGAAATATGTGGCAGATTCTCAAACACTGATTGTACCTTCTGCCTTGTTATAAATATTTAAAACTTGGAAAGAAGGAAGGAAAACTACCATTGACAAAATTAACAGCACACAGTTCCATCTATAAGAAACCCCAGATCTATTTACACCTGCGGTTTTATAACACCTTTGGTCTGATCAAACTCTTAATTGCACATTATCAATTTGCAGTTAAGAAAGTTATTATTTACTCCTCCAGAAGCTACTACTTTGTTGGTTGCAGAACACTCACGCTATCACGGAGGATTGTGCATGTGTCAGCTGGGCCTAGTAACTTTATCTGCGCCTTGGCTGGGAGCTTTAAGTGCAAAAGACAACTGTAAAAACGATGGCTGCTGTTACTACACATTCAAAATTTTATTATTGGTATATATAATTTTTCACCACATCCCCACATCTGCCCCCAAACCGTGTGTTCTAGCTAGACTGCAAATTCTTTAAAATAGCAACCTTTTTCCATGTGTATCTACGAAGTACATACCATACGGTAGTGTTTAAGTAAGGCAGAAGGCATAAACAGCTGCTGGCAGCCCACATAATCTGCGATTTCATTTTACTAGAGAGGCCTTGTGCTGTCACAGTTGTCAAGGTTATTTTGAAATGTTAACCAACTGTAATGCAACACTAACTTCCTAGGCCATCAGGGAATCTCTAACAATATTCTGAAAGGCTTGAACTGGGCCATTTGTTTAAGTGGTGTGATAACCCTGAGGCTTAAAAAAGCAAACAATCAAAACCACCAGAAGATTCACGATGAACTTTGCTAACTATTAAATTGCTGATCATTTCAGCAGTAACTTGTGTGCCTCTCTCAAACAACTTTCTAGGATAAAACCACCTAAAGCACTTTATGCAGTTGTCAAGACTTTGGCTGGTACACCAACTTCTAAAAACATTGACAAGGCAGGATCAAATTCTCCAGAGGAGACAGCATAAACAAACCATGTATAAAATACAGCACTATGAAATAAAGGTTCTTGTTTTACTTAATACAAAAAGCTGAGCATGAGTTAAAGAGTACATTAGGCTCCAGCATATGGTAATGTCCCAAATTAGCATTTGCACAAACAGAGCAGTTTGCATGCCAAAATGCTGTTTCCTAATTATTTCCTTTTTCTACTAGACTTTGCTACTATATTTTTGCTACTCATTCCACTGTATTCCTCACTTCCCTAAATTTCCCAAAGGTAGTCATTCTACAAGCAGCAGAGGTAACATAACCTAGTCAGATTCAGCCAGATGTGTCCACCAGGACTCCACGCTGGAGAAATATTTAAGCTATTGTGCCTTTCAGGAATTTAAAAGAGCTTCTTTATAAAAAAACAATTACAGCAGTTGTGTTCACTAACTATTCCCTTGGGAACAGTCTAGTTTCTCCCCAAAACAACACACACCCCCCCTCCATCAAACAATTTGAGGGGGGAAGGGAATCTTCAGAGCATGGATCTGAGCAGAGTACAGCATCATCATATAGTATTTGAAGGGTGAAACCTGTGTGAAATTATACAGGATAGTAAAGGGGGTAAGCAGTTGATTAATTTGACCTATAGATCAATGTGAATTGATAGAAAAGGGACATTAATGAAGGGCAGAGATAAACAACATAATATCCTCAACAGTTTGAGGATGGAGGAGGAAGTTTATTCCTCAGTAAAGACCCCACCTCTGCAGACCACAAATAGGTGAGGTCTAAAACACACCAGTGTGAATTCGTAGGTGGTTCTTCAGATTTCCAGCTGTTGTGAACTGTTTCCCACAGCCCAGCTCCGTGCACACGAAGGGTTTTTCACCATTGTGAGTTCTCATGTGCACCTTCAGCCTCTGCAAGACGTAGAAACTTTTTCCACAGCCTTCTGCTGGGCAGGTGAAGGAGCGGTCGTTCCTGGAAAGGACCAAAATAGCTGTTTCATTACCAGCTACTGCAATGTATTTTTCATGAACACTCGACTTCTTTTTTAATTAAATAAAAAGCAGAAACATTTAAACCGAAATGAATTATATCACAAAACAGAGAGACTCAACTGAAGTGAGTGACCTAAGTCCTAAGGAACTAGAGTCTGAGTGGCCCACTGGAAGAATTTGTTCAGGTAGTATCTTTTCATCATATTGCCTTGCCTGTTCTCTACCCAGAATGATTTAGTAAAGCAGTGCAACAGATTGTATAGGAACATTCCACATATAGTGGAATTTCAGTCACTGGAGGATCAAAAATGGCTGTATGTGTACATATAACATATGCAATTACTGCTGGCCCTGTCTCAGGGCAGGATGGTGGGCTCATGTCTATTGGAGTCCTTCCCAGTTTTTAAGCTTCTCGTCTACAGTTTACCTCAGAGACTGCCAATTTCTTATCTAAAAAAGATTAGGGTCATTTGTTAGAGCAAGCAACTTTGTTCAAGGATATATAAAAGTACGATAGCATCCTACAAGTTCTAATGTTCACTATACCACAGAAGTGATAGTGATGCCCTTTATTGAGCACCTGTTAAAATACAAATATTCTGAACCAAACACTAACAAGGACCTGCAAAAATAATCTAAATCTGGTCAAAGTGTTTCAACATAAATGACCTAAAGCAAGCAACGGGACTAGTATTTCTAAGAGTAATACCAGGTTTTCACAGCCTGTCGATGTCAAAAACTAACACTATCCTGAATACAGAGCATAGTTTTTCAAAGTCATGACAACATATAGCTTTATTCCACTCACCGGTGTGTTTTCAGATGATACTTGAAGTGAGCTGGCCACACAAATGTCCGATCGCAGCCCTCAACTGTGCACTTCAGCTTCCTTTCCACGCGAGATAAATGAGGAATGGGGCTAGAGTCTTTTGGCTGCCCATCTCCTGAGCAAAGATGAACATTTTCACCTGGAACAAAAATCCCAGCAAAATCTAAAAAAGATACAGATTACTATAATGTGTCAAATTTAGTAGATAAAACCAGCATCATATATGATACAGGACTGTAAAGCAGGTATGTGCCTGGCTACTAATTGTTTACCATGTCCTACATGCTGCTGCCTAGCCCATAACAGGGATCAGACACAGATTTGCAAACTTTGCCAGGCCCATAAACTATTCCCAACAAGCCACCTGTATCAGGTCAGCTGCTACCAGATGAGGCTCATCACAAGAAGAATAGAAAGCCAATGCATGAAAATTATAAAAATGGTCTCTATATCAATACCAACCAACCAATTTTAAGTACCAGCCAGGATAACTATTTTTAAAAATACCTTAGCTAAAAAGAGATATTGCATTTGTTTGCAACTATTTATTAAAATAATTAAGTCACAAAGCATGTGACCAAATCCAATTATGTATTCTCCAGAAAGCTGATCTCCAAACCCAGTGGAGCTAAGAAGAAAGTACGAATTACAGTATGCATTAAAAATAGACACTTGAAAGTGAAAATGAAAGTTGAAATACAAGCAGCTGCAGTCAGGAAGAAGATACTCTTCACATGTACCAGAGAACACGCGGACTACAATGGAACTGCTGGGTCCACTAAAGTTCATTCCCTGAGAAAAACTGAGGAGCCTATTTATATTGCAGAAAAATTACACGATTGTTCTGTATAATTCTGTCACTGATGATTTGAAGACATGTCAGAATAGATTAAGAGTAAGAGAGAGTGAAAGAGAGCCAAAACTAGGGGCCTTGTATGGAACATTCAACTTTTGAGACAGAAGCAGGGTATTTCCTACCATTATTGCTTGCTTTGGCATTCTTAGCGAGCTGTGCCCGAGTGGCAGCAATTAAACTGTCATGGGCCAATTCTTGCACTCGTAGGAACCATGGGGTACTGCTGTCTGTGCTATCATGAGAGAGAAAGTCATTCCCAGAATCTTCTGCTTCATCTTGAACAAACACCAAGTGCTCTGCTGGAGACCCCAGCCCTAGAAAAGAAGACAACTTCATGAAACAGAAGGATAATGTAACAGAGGGAAATTTCTTTTGCTTCCCAGAGGCTAGTGTTCATGGCATAGATGTAATAGCTGCACTGAAAAAGTCTTCACTGACCTCTACATTGTAGGAAGCTGTTGATGATTAAATGCTCCTGAAATATCCAATAATGCCCAGCAAATTTCGTGATCTTTCCCCTTCATAAGCAGCAGAGACAGTTGTACTTGTATCTCCTGCATTCTGTTGTCTGAGACATATCCAGCCAGATGACAAACAGAAGGAGAATTACCTGCTCTTGTTAGGTTGAGAAGAATAAATGAAGTGCTGTCACTGGGCTGGAGGTCTTGCAATAAACTGGAAGTCTCTGGAGTTGACAGAAGTTCAGATGGTTTCTGTACATTCTGTGCCCTTGTTTCCTCTCCATCAGGGCCCACATTTACCTGGAGACTTCTCAAGACAGCAGATGAAGAAACATCTTTGGAAGAATTAGTGTGACTTGGAGAAGTGAGATCTCTTTCATCATCTAGTGAAGAAAGTGAAACCAGAGTAAATAAAAAGCATAAATACACTATGACTAAAAGCTATCTATGAAGTTATTTTCCTAGAAAAAAAATAGAACTGGAGAGAGATTGGAGGAGGAAGGAATTTTCTAACTAGTCAGACTTCACTGTTAAATGAGAAAAGTTTCAGTCACCCTTCTGAACCTGTTCCTCCATCCCTGGAACGCCTTATTGGCAAGAGACGGTGTGCCACAGTGGCGCAGCAAAGACAGCTGTATAAAGGGCACACTCGCAAAGATCTGCCACACAGATTTTACCTGGCAACATGAGTCTGTTGCATTCTGAGGTCTCAGTAACAGGAAGGAGAGAAAGACAGGTGATGTCTTTTGGTTCCGATTCAACCAGCCCTTGCCCCAGTGGAATAGAAGTATTCTGAACAAACTGAACCAGCAGCTGAAAAAAGATACTGAAGATTAGGTCAAGAGCAGCACAAATCATTTAAAAAGGTACTAAACCCAGTCCCTTACCCCTCGCTGTCTTGTAGGAGACACTGAATATAATCCCATGAATACACATCAAAGTAAATGGAAGCTTTTCACTTCACATTAATGGCAAAGAAGGAATCGTTTGTATTTGTCACCTCTGAAGTACCTATAAAATTCTCATTTCTTTAACATACAATAAACAGCTCTGGATCATTGCAGACTACTCTGAAGACTCCTTAGGCTATATTCCTTTTTATTTAATCTTTTACCAAGATAAATTTTACCAATATATGCCATGTTTTAAGGCATATATTCCTTTTTAATCCATCTTTTACCACTTGATACTTTACTACGCTCTAACCTTCCAAGTAAATGTTTTCTATGCTCAGCCTTTGGTACAGGTTTTTTTTTAAATCATCATCTTTACATACTTAACTGAAAGAAAGTTGGCCTTTCTTAAATAGAAAAGCAAGCAAAAGACGTTGCAAAGATGTCTAGCTAATGGCTATTCAAAACAGGCAGATAATGATCAGAGGAACAAGGTTGGGATGACAAGGGGGAGAACACAGCCAGCCTTATCTATCCAAATCAGCTACTCCTAAAACCATCAAAGATGGGCAATTAAAGCCATTGTCCTTAGCATGAAACCCACCCACTATGGGGATTCAACAGAAGAAACCCTCTCCAGAATGCTATGCAAAATAAGGGGGACTATTGCATAAAGAGGTATAGGCCTTATACTGGGATGCGTTCCCTGGGGAGGACTTTGGGACTGAACGAGAGATTTGGGGGATTGTACAGGACTTATTATGCATTGTTTAAGGGAAAGGCCAAAGGCAGGAAAAGGAAGGGATCAAGGCGGATCAGGGCAGAACAAACACAGGAAAATGGAGGAGGACAAAAGGGGCCCATTACATATATGCAGGAAGTTGGTGAATTCAGTTGTCTGATGCAGCCTAACCATCGCAGTCCGTCCTGTCTTCTTATTAAACTCCATTCCTAACTATTTCCTGTGTGATCCTGCTCTCTGGAGTGCGTGTGTGGCATACGCTAGTGAACGCCAAGCCGGACTAGTTGGCAAGCAGAACAAGAGGTGTGGTGACATATCCTGGAGAAACCCATGAAGGTTGTCTCTAGGCAGCAACCCTTGGAAACAGAATCCAGCACTTTGCGCTGCCTGTGTTTATGTGGGTAAAGCTACGAGCGTCCTACCTGTGTTAATCTGTTTAGTGCCAGTCACATCTGTACAGTGCTTGTGTGAGTGCACCTACTTGAAAATTGTACTGAACCTCACTAGTGGCTGGATCTAAGATCAGAAATAGGGAGCAGCCCTCATCTTGATGGGTCCAGAGGGTGAGAAATGCCCGGGGTCATTCAGTCCAGCAGATTTAGCTATCCGTAATGTCAGTCAGCTCTGCCAATGCAAAAATTACTTCTGGCTAACTCCTAAAAATCTTGAGTTATAGAAAAGGAACCTGACATTTGAAAAGGAACTGGAAGTCAGAGAAATGCCTTTCCTCACCCCTGAAAGTCTTCCCATATTTAACCAAGTTCAGAGCAGCAAAGCATGTGCCTTGTTTACTCATTCTGTCCCCTTGACAACATCTCAAGCTTTTGTCAGACTACTGGATATAACGCTGGACTCTGGATATAACTGCCTTACCTCCAAGCACAGACACAGAAATGAGACTCTTTCTTCTGTTACCAGTGCCACAGCAGTCCGTACTAAAATATTCTGATTTAACAAAGGAAGTGCTGCTGGGAGTTAGGAGATAACACAGCCCAACTTTTGCAATGGACTGAACTAATTCTTCTGTGAAGTCCACAAGCTTTTTTAACAAATACAGTCTCAAATCCTTCCACTGTATGGAATTAAACTTCTGGAGACCAGAAAGACTGAAGGCGTCAGTTGTTACAGACCCAGACACATACTCCACATTTCAGAGAAAATGCCCCTCAAAAACCATATATAGGATCTATTTATTTGGCTGTAAGTTCTGTCAAACATACTTACTCCTATACTCGCATTCTCAAACTATGTTGAAAAACACAGATGAAAGAAATATGGAAAATAACAATACATCAAAACCAACCCTCAAGTCGCTATTCCTTATCTCTAGGAAACTCCTTGACATAAAGATCCTGCATTCTGCTGCTGTCTAGCAAACAACTGTATGCAACAGACTTCCTTTATCTTTGGCATTTAGAAGGAAACTGTAGAAGATAGTTAATTCAAAAGCTACTACCCTCATTGTGACACATTTTAGCATGCATTCCCACAGAGCCCAGAGGGAGTTGTCTGTGCAGTGAGATGGTTCATCAGTGTCAAAAGAAACAGAGTAAAAAAGCACGATATGCCCATGGTATATTTGTGAATAAAACCCAACAGTCACTAATAATTTGATTCTTATTTTGTACGTTGCGATTGCCTTAGTATTTAATTTTCAGAACTACTGGCACCCAATTCCAAATTATTTCTATAGCAGATACCAGCCTTTTGAGCTTCTCCTACATCAGGATGAAGTTCATTAAATCAAAGAAACTGCAAAGAAAACTTAATAGTTTGGGCTCTGATGTCTCTATGTTTATTTCCTCTCACAAAAACACTGGAAATACTCAAGCAGTTTTACCTTGAAGAGTTACTGCTGTCAGAGCCCTGAAGCCTTAATTGCCCTGAGTGGTCTCACCTGGGGCCTCCACCCCCACCCTCTGCCCAGGGGCTCCACTTAAACCCAGGGGCTCCATTTAAGCTCAGCCTGTGCTTCCTAGTCCCCTCCTGAGCTGTGTTGTAGGTTTACCTGTCTCAAGCCCTGTCTCCTGGATGAACCTCAGACTTCTACCGCATCAGTGTCTCCAGCCCCATCTCCTGCTACTCCTGACTGGACTCTCTGGATAGACCCCGGACCTGGTTCATCACTTTGCCTCGTTCAGGGCTGTGGATGGACCCTGTTTCCAGCACCAGTGCCCTGCCGTGCTCAGGTGCTGCAGGATTGTGCCCTGGTCAGTGAGGACACCACCTAGGCTGGGATCACCTTGGCTCCCAGCTCATCCTCCCTTAGGAGCAGCCTGTCATTGCTGACAATTATGAAGGTAAAAATTAAGTCCTGAAGTCATTCAGATGGCAATATGCCACTTGAACTAGGCCACAAGCCAGACTGCAGTTTGAAAGGTTAGCATTTTTTCCTCTTAGGTATATTATAAGATTATCCAGAGGCCCCAGTCAGAAGAGGGAACTGTTTATGTTGTCAAAAAAATATATAGGCAATAAGAGATAGTCCCTCCCCCAAAGCCATGCATTCTAATTTATCAAAAAAATAGGAGAAAGAGGGGTAAAAAGAGAAGGGAGTTAGGAATAACAGAGCAAGGCAATCAGAAGAAAGAAGTTGGACTGAAAAATGTGAGCAGCAAGAGGGTTCTAAATTACTGGATTGTCTTTCATTTAAAAGCTGTTCATGATCCCTACTGCTGCCTACTCCACCATGAAACACTTGTTTTATGGACTCTTCCATCTTTATACAGAAAGCCTTAGATAAAACTTTCCTCCTACAATAGGAAAGCTTTGCTTCAAACTCTCCACTTCCACACAGCAACATTAAGCCACTAGGGAAAAGCAAAATGCAGCAGCCACAAACAGATGCTCAAAAGAAAAGAGATCCTTTTAATTTTCTTCGTAAAGTAATAACAAGCTAGTACAGAGAATTAAAAGGGGGCAAAAGAAGCAGAAGTAAACAAAAGGACACGAATCATGCTCATTGTTAAAATTTGGAATAGAAAAATCCCAACCCTTCCCATAAACTAAAGCAAACTAATCACTAAATATATCCCTCCCAACTCTACATCAAATAATTCAGAGAAAATAAAAATTTTCATGTGACAGTTGAATCTTCACAGCCAAGTACTTTCAGAAACCTTCCTTCCTGTTCAAAATCATTGAATACTTTTGTGACAACTACAGCACTGGAATATGGGGAAAAAACTAATTACAAACACTGTGCTGCTTTCTTAAGTTTCTTATAATTTGGCTTTGCAGCTGAAAGCAAATAGGAAATTGTAAGGGTATCTGGTAATTGGCTATTCAGCATAAAAGACAGACTAGGCACAGGAGAGGTGATAAATTAAACGTGCAGATACACAAACTCTAACAAACTGCAGATAAGGGAGTAACAAAGACCAGAACTCCTGGGACACTGATGGATGGGCCATTGCAGGAACGACTTGAGTGTGACCTTGAAGAAATTCAACCAGAAACTTTGTAAGAGATAGGAACAATATTACCATGGGTTACCAGAACACATCTCATAGGCAAGAGCAAACTTCTTACAGGATATGGGGGAAATTCTGGGACTGGGTAAAACTTATTATAAGATGTTTTAAGAGGAGGCTGTGGGAATGTCAAAAACTTATGGATGTTTAGGGGAAGGATCAAAGGCGGGGAAAGGGAGGGATCAAGGTGGATAGGAGAGGAGCAACCATGGGGAACAGGAAGGGGGTGGGGGATAATATGAGTCGACCACATGTTAGCAGGCTGCAGGTCAGTACGCTGCTCTGCCTCATCACTGTAGTCTACCCCGTCTTCTCAAATGCTGTTTGCTCCTAAACAGTTTCCAAGTACGTTCATCTAGTTAACTTCAAGTTGGACTCGCCTGTGAATAGGAGGAAGCCACAATCTGGAAACTCAAGATCCTGGCCAGAGGCTGGATTAAAAAGTCCAGGGCCTGGAGATGGATGCTGGAAGGACTCAAGCTTTGGCAGAGACTGGACAGATCCATGACTGTGAGTATGCGTATCAGCTGAGAGAGGGCACGTGTGTAATACGCTAGCAAAGTTCAAGCCTGATTACCTGATGAGTAGGAACAGAATTAGGCCATCTGTGGTCTTCCTGTTCCATGTGAATGTCACTTGTGTTTGTGGGTGCCTGTAAAGGTACTGTCCTGCCATATGTTAGTGTTTACAGCCATATGTGTCTGTACTGCCTATGTGTGTGCATGGGCACATATTTGCAGTTCAGGCTCAGCCTCACTTCTGCCTGCACCTGGGAACAGTCCAGTGGTCTCTTGTCTGAAGGACCGGGGCGGGGGGGGGGGGGGGGGGAAGTTTCCTGGATGCTACAGTTCGTCAGATCTCATAACCACATAATATCTGGCATCACAAACAGGATCCATATGGGCTGTAAGTATTCCCGGGATGGTGACTACAGAATCTCTATGTAAGGAGGGGACTGATCCTTCTGCAAATATGGCCAAAGTGCTAGAATTTGTAACCAAGCAGACAGAACATCTTGGGGCACCTGAATAGGAAAAGTTAGGGAAACTGAATGTACAGAATATTAACAGAACACAAAAGGAATTGTAAGAGGTGTAAAGTGGCTTTACTTTATAGCCAAGATGTCCCTTGGAATTTGAAAAAGATTTTGATACTGGTTAATTGCAAAAGGACATCCTCAACTTAGAGAGTCAAACTTTATGGGCCAGATGTGAGTCATACAAAGAGAATCTATAGGCCATGGAGGGACAAAATGAGCAAAGTTCAGCTGCATCTTGCTATGAAGAATTTTATTTTTGGCTCTGCCATACCACCTTCTTGAATATACACTCCTTTTACTCCTTCTGCTGAAACACCACATAACTCTGAAAATCCTGCAAGTAATGTAGACAGTGTATGTACTAAAAATGTAAAATATTTCTTGGCTCTTGTCACTAAACAAATAATTGTCATCCCTGCTGTTCAACAAGAGATGGTTGGACAGGATGATCCCAGGGTCTATCACCACAAGCACTGCAGAATGCTTGTGTTACCAAGAAGGCTTGGACAATGTCCCTCACCCGAGGGGGGGGAGGGGGCGAAATCTGTTTAAAGAACTAGGAACCCCTCCTAAACATCCTAAAAAAAAAAAAAAAACCCAAAACCAACCAAAAAAAACAAACCACTACAGAAACAAATGAAAATATGGCCATCTGGGATGGATCGGGTTGAAGTTTGTGTCCCATAACAGACCCCCTTCATCAGATGATTCAAAAGCCAAGAAGTGCCAGGCAGCTGCTTGCTTTGAGGTGGGGGTGTCTGGGAGGGATGGGGAGGGGGGGAAGGTTGCTCCAGTACTAACGTTCAGATCTGTCCTCCCACTGGACAGCTGGAGAGCTAGAGCAGACTCCCAGAGCATCAGGGACCATGTTTTTAATCGATACTGTTTCTGTTTTAAATTTAACTAGTGAGCCACTACAAAATAAAGAGGTCAAAAGAACATTTAGCAGAGGGGGAGGGGTGGAAAGGAGGGGCTGGAGCTGAAGGGTGTGGAGGGCAGGAGGTTGTTTAGCTAGAAACTAGGATGCCCTCCTCCCATACAACCTCTGGGGAATTAATTCATTCACAAGAGTCTCTCCTTATGAGGTGCTGATGAGGAGAGAAAGGAGAGGCTAAAATACCTCCCTCCACCCCCTTTTCAATAGCCAATTCAATTTATAGACCAGAGCTGTAGTTCACTCGATTGTGCCAGAGCCACCCCCGACAGCAGAAAGCACCCTGCAGTGGACCGGTGTGGTGGAGGTGGCTGGAAATATTTGCAATTGTAACAAATCACCCTGAAGGCTTAAAGCATGCAAAATGCAGATCTTATCAGTTCCCTGAGGAATGCTGGTAATACAGCTTTGGGGGCAGGGAGTCCAGAAGAAAAAGCAGATCCATCTGCCCATACAAACTGTCTCCAAGCAACTTTGTAACTTCCTATGAAAGGAGGATTCACCTCTACTCAAGTATTAAACATTTACTGGCACATTGGTGGCTTCTTTAGGGATAAAACCAGGAGCAAAGAAGCTTATGCAATCCATCCATAGTGCTTTGATTAATGTTATCTAGATGTTACACAAACACAGTTAGCTCTTAATTAATACCTTTCTCCCATGGTAGGGGATATGAAGGAACATCTGTGGCTGTAAGAATTACGGTGCCATGGCTCACCAGAGGATATAAAATCACGATTGACTTTCAGAGATACTTGAACTGCTATTTGGTAAAGGTGTAAAAAGGGTATCTACCAGTTTCACATCAAAGGAGTAGAAAATAGTACTAACAACACAACTTTCACAATCAGAACAAGGGTGTGTATAGATTTGGTAATCCACAACGCAAATGAATCCAGATTTGTAGTATAAAATAGCCTTGATCAAGATTGAGGAACGTGGTTTAGAAGACAGCATCTATGGAAAGAATGCCCTCTGCAGCCACCATAGCTTTCATGCATCAGGCCTGTTCCTGCTGAGAATGGCCTACTCTGTTCTGGGCTTGCTGGGAGGGAAATGCAGCTCTGCTATGAGGAAATAGGACTATTATGTAAACATGCCTAATTAACAAATACCTTACTGAAGTCGAGAAAAGACAAGGCCCACATACAGATCCTAGTTGAGGAATGAGGGAACAAGCATTCCAACTATCTTGGTCCTTAGCTGTCAGAAATCTATGGGAATCCACCCACTCGCAGACCGAAGTAACAAAGTCCCCCACATTACCATTCAGAACTGGGAGAAAATTTGGTAGAAGTTAGGAGAGATCAACCACAAGGCAAGAGAAAGGAACTCCTTACAGCTGATACTGAGACTACTCAGGGCTACTAGAATTTATAGCTACTTTTCCTGAATAGTGTGATTGGAAGGACTTTGGCTGCTCTGCTAAGAAACAAATACCTTACCACATCACCTGGGCTGTGACGAATTACCAGCGTGTAATCATCATTCTCTTTAGAGTACCAGTTTAAGATACCTGCTGTATTGCATATGGACTGAAAAGGGACAGAAACAGAAGACTCAAAAACAATTCTATTTACACCTGTGAACTTCCCCAAAAGGTACTTCATAGCAGTACTAAGTCCTCTGCTCTAGGACCTTAGCCTTCTGAAGAGGTAAAGCTGAGAATCAAAAAAAGCAAGGACACAAGGCGATACAGTCCTCTGCACTTTTAGGTGGGGGAATGTACAGGTGGCTGGCTAATGGCTACTCAGCCTAAAAGACAAGAAACAGGATATGTAATAAATTGAACACACTGATACAATTGTGTTGAATGTAACAAACTGCAGACAGTTGTATCTAGCAAATTACAGCTTAGAGTAACAAAGACCAGAACTCCTCAGACACTAATCAACGGGCCACTGCTGAAGTGAAATCTCGGAGGTTCAAGCAGAACTTTTGCAACTGGTAAGAAAACAAAATTGTCTTGGGTTATAGGAAGGACCAAACTTACGGGATGCAACAGGGACTGCAGGATGTGTAAAACTTATTATGCAATGCTTAGGGGGAGGATCAAAGGAGGAATCGAGGTGGGTAAGTGGAAAAAGAACCATGGGTAGGTAGGGGGGAGAGAAGAGACTCCAATCATATGTTAGCCGGCTGCTGCTCAGTACACTGCTGTGTCTGATCACTGCCATCCCTTCTATCTATTTACTAAACATATTCCTAAATATTCTCCCCACAAGTGAGTGCACTGCTAGTGAACTTCTAGTCTACTAATGTGTGAGGAGGAGGAAAAAACAGTCTGGAAAAACTCAAGATTCCAGCCAGAAACTGGCTAAAAAGCCCTGGGTCTGGGCACAGACACCGGAAAGACTTTAGGCCTGGCGGAGACCAGAGACATCTGTGAATGTGAGTATGCATGAGAGTTGAGCGTGGGTATAGATACATTCCACTAGCAAACTTTTGTGGCGTTCATGCTGTTTATGTTTACCTCTTAAAGGTTCTTTACCTGTGTATCTGTTTGTGGCCAGCACATCACAACACACACACATCACTGCAATTCATGCTCAGCCGTGCTACTGGCTGAACCTGGGAATGGTCCGGCAGCCTCACACCGAGCAGCCAGGATCCCCTGGGTGCTGCTGCCTACCGCTTCTGCCAACTGCTTAATGGGAACACAAGTACTTGAAAAAAACAGAACTGGCTGATGCTAATAGAATAATCCAGACTCCCCAAAACCGAGTAAAGTCAATTTGGTTTGAGGGAAAGAAGTAGGCAATACAGTAATTTATTTTATTCTTGTAACAGAAAGAACATTATAATAGTGAAAAAAATAATGTAACCTGAGAACAGGCAAGAGTATTGGCTGACACTTGAAAGGAGGGGAAAACAACTGCAATATTCTTTAATCTTTTACCATTCAAATCAAAACATGGAAGCATTAGAAGATGCCACTGAAAATGCTTTGAGAATTAACATGTAAGCAGTAAACTGAGTAAACTCATGGAACTTTTTCTAAGTGTTGCCCACAAATGTTCCTGGGAACCAAACCCAGTTCATAATTGCTCACCTCAGGTTTGGATTCTAACTCATCCGATAACATTGATTCAAGTGTCCGATTCCTGCAGCTGTCCTCAGCAAGGCACAGATTTTTTTTTTTGGTTCAGAGAGAACACTCCCTGCTTATTCTCATATTTTCCTAAGTGTAAAACAGTGTTGTGGTCCTTCTGCAAGAAGCTGTGTTGTGCAAATATTCAATTTAACCTAAAACAACAAAAAAGGAAATATAAAGAGAGAGGAACCAAAAAAAAGGAGCAAAGCTAAAAGAAGCAAGCAGATGTTGCATGTAACTGTAAAATATACTTTGAAGTACTGGGAAAACTCATTTACCCTGGTTCCTGCATTTCTGTTGTCATTGAGTTGGCAAAATAACAACCTAACACTGCAAAATTAGTTTTCAAAGGCTATTTACCACATTTTTTTTGCAATAGCTCATTTTCAATGGAAAATTGATCGTTTGTCCTGGAAACTTATGGGATCAACTGAAAATCACATAAAGCACGCAAGAGACAAGGAGGCTGAATTCCCAGCCTGCGAAACAGTGGAATTATGCAAATTGTTGATGAAAGACAGCCATACACAAACAACCTGTCACCAGGACACCTCTGCTTTTCCTGTCTGTTAAGATGTTACATTTCTGATTATAAGAAATATCTTGATGAACACAGGTAGGTTAGAAGTTATTTTATAAGCACCTGTACAATGTTTCTTCTTTGGGCTACAAGGGAAAATAAGAACATGTTTGTATCTACTTTTGCCTACTGGGAAAGCACTCGGACACTAGCGATGGGAGAAGAAAGTGAACTACATACAGTCCTTGCCCCCCCTTCCACCACAATTACAAATCTATTGAATATGTTAAAAAATGAGAATAGTGGATCAGCTAAAAAGAGAACGTAAAGCCTCCCTCCAGTGCTCCTGACAGCAAGCAGTGCGGCACGCGATACTCCGTGCAGGAGCCTCACCTTCTGCCGCGACGGGACAAGATAGCAAACACAGGTAAGCAGGGTAACTCGGACCAACGCACGCGAGCCAGGGCTCGGGAACATTCCCGCTTGTTCACCCGCTGCCCCCTTTCAGCCCGCACCCGGGAGGGCGGGACCCGAGCGACCCACGGGGACGAGAGCCGGAGCTGCCAGGCCCGGCCGCCCACGCCTCAGCCGGGAGGGCACGGGGGGCAGCCTGGCGGACGCCGGCCGGAGCCCGGGGGGCGGGGGGGGAGAGGGAGGCCACGGGGCAGGGCGGAGCGCCGAAGTCCGGCCAGGGCCGCGCCCCTCCCCCACGCGGGGCAGGTGCGCCACCCCTCCTCCGCCGCGGGGGCCGGTCCGTCGCCGTGAGGGGCGGCCCCCGGCGGCGGGGAGGACCGGGCCGCCCGCCCCCGCTCCCCGGCCCGCTTGGCTCCCGTGCCCCGCAGAGGTCGGCGAGTCCTGGAGGAGCGCCCAGGCCCCCGCCTCCCCCCGCCCGCCTTACCGGCATCTCAGCCGCCCGGATGTGACGGAGCACCCAACCGGAAATGCCAAAGGCTCGAGGGGGTGGGCGTGGGTGTGCGCGTCTCCTCCAGCTCTATGGTGAGCGCTGTAAGGAGCGCCGCTTCCGGCCGCCGCCTCCAGTTCCGCCTGCCGCCTCCAGTTCCGGCCGCCGCCGTGGCTCGGGGGCGGCTGCGCGGGGCGGTGTCCCCGTCCCCGCCCTCACCGCGTGCCCGTGCCCGTGCCCGTGCCCGTGCCCGCGCCCGCCAGCGCCGCCTCCCTTGGGGGCCTCCCACCGTTCCCGCCGCGGCGCTGCCCCGGGACCGCGCGGCCCCCGCGGCCTAGCTGGGGCAGCGCCGGTGCCTGCCCGGGCCCGGCCTTCCTGAGGAGCCGCCGCGGGGATGAGCGTTGTCCCGCGCGGGAACCTCCCGCCTGCCCCGGGAGAGGGTTTCCTTGCTATTTCCCTCAGCCCCGAAAGACGGAACAGTAACAGCTTGGCGCTTGGGTTTTCCCCCGGTTCCACCGGGATCGTTACCAGGGCTGCAGTGTTCAGCTGCAGCCCGATTCCTCTTAAAACAACCTTTTGATCTGGAGAATATTTTACAGGTGGAGATCATGCAGGAAGCTTACGGTCAAGTTCAACGTTTAACTGCCGAGCTCGTCCTTTCTTCAACACAAATCAAGGCAAAAGACAGGTTATTTCAGTTTGTTAGAGCACGTGTGGAAGCACCGGTTGCCTGCTAGTACTCGGTTTCTGTTTCTGCTTTGCTCTGACTTGCTCTGTCTGTTCCTGCAGTTGGTGACGGAGAACTACTGGGTTCACAGCAGCCCACTAATGACACGCACCAAGTTAGTAATTCCAGAAACACACATGTCTTAACAAGGTACCTAAAACCCAAGAAGAGACTGAGTAATCTAGAAAGCTCGTACTTTGGGTTTTGCTCATGAGCCTTATCTTGGCATCCGTAGGTCAGCAGGAACGAGCTCCTGAAGCAGCGGCGTTGGCAGCCTTTGGGCTTGACATTAGCTGCTGAACCGGTGACCTTCAGGTCCAGTAAACTTTACCTTGGTTACAGCTAGTCCGTAGCTTTGGAGCCACGTGCGATTCCTGACTCCCATGCCAGAACAGCTGCTCGTGGGACAGTGCTGGCGTCGGCGCTGCTGAGCAATGAGAACCCTGGCGATCTGGAAGTAACCCAACGGGAGCTGTCAAGGCTGGCAAAACCAGGTTCCCCGGGACCCCCTGGGCGCACAGCCCGTTCTGGTCCATGGTGGACTGTGCAAGAACCTGTAGTCGCTTCCCGTGAAATGACTGTCATCTCCTGCCTGTGAACTGCTTTGGAATGATTTCCTCTTTTCAGCCCCTCTAAGATGGGCTGTATGGCTCCTCTGCCTTTCAGCCATGTGAAAATTTTGATTTGCAGCTCAAAGAGTCACAGTTACCCCCCTCGGCTTTAAATGTTCAGCGAGTGGCTTCATGGAGGGCTACGCACTGGAGTCGTACTGACAGCCTAGTGCTTCAGCAAAAAGACCGTTGACCAGCTACCTGCTGGAGCCACCCAGCAACTCCCTGAAGTCTGCAAGCAAGTCAGATGCACGTCTTCTTCTGAGGTATTGTCCCACCAACTCGCAGTCACTGCATTAGTACTAACAAAAGCCTGCACCGTGAAATCAACTCTCAGTCAAGCCGAAGCACATCTCTGATGTCCAAGGCAGGGAAAGCTGTGATTCAACACCCAGCCTCGGAGATTTGGTTGCCTCAGCGCCATACTGGCCATGCAGATGGATTGAATCGGGGAACCTCACCGAGTCTGGCATTTACCATGTCGGACCGCTCGGCCATAGCTGTGATGACCTGAATCTTTAGACAGAGCCATTTATTCACTCAAGCCTACAAAACTGAAGTTAATAGCTCCCGAGAGTGAGTTTTTTAACATAACCCCGATAAGCTGGAGCTGAGTAAATGACCATGCAATGGTGACAGTAAAGACCATTTCACTGTGTTTATTATCACAGGCACAATCCCAGTGTGCCACATTTGCTGATCCAATACAATCCAACAAAGGCAACCAGAAATGCACAACTACTAACTTCATAAACCATTTTTTCTTGATGCCACTTTGGTAATCCCAGGACACTGAATCGTAAAGCTTGATTCTGTCACACTAAGATACCTAGTAATCTTGGAAGTCCTTTGACTCATCATCAGCCCAACAATGTGGAATTACTGAGCAGGTATTAAAATATGGAGACGTGTAGGCGCATAAGTTTTGTATCCTCCTAGGCCAGATGAGTTTGGCTGCTTCAGAGCTTGCATTTTGACTGCCTGGGGAATTTTGGTCTAATCCGACAGGGGAATCTGCAGTGAGAGTAACACAGCGCTTACCCTAATTGTTTATGCAGGTCCGAATCATTTGCGCAGGTGCGTGAAGCAGCACTGGTCCCTGATGGGAGAAGAACTGTCCGGCTGGGAATTTCCTACAGTCTCACTTTCTCAATAACATCTGCCCCTCTGGGATCCTTCTCTCTAATCAAGGAGAAATAGAAGACTCAGTCACATTTCCCTCATGACCAGATTCAAGAAAAGAAAAACGATACTGTTTTTTCACCCCTGCTGTGAGATGGAGAAAATGTCTAGTCATCGAGTAAAGGGAGAGTGGTGTTTTAGATTTGGTTGTTGATAACTCTGTTTATAATGGGACCCTCTTCCAAACGCAAGGAGGAGCCTAGGCTTTATTTCTCTTAGCACATCTTTTGTTCTTTCATGTGTACATTTCTGTACACTCAGATATCACACTGTTATATAAACTTATGCGCATTATTCCAATAAGGCTTTTAAAACTGTAAAACTTACACGTACAATTGCAATTAACATCACTTTGACGTTCAGCCTTTGCAGCATCAGATTTTTACATTCTCTCAAAAGCCTGCATGCACGCGAGAAGCTATCTTTCTACACCTGCAGTTGATGTCGGCGTGGGTATTACAAAGCAGATGAGTTTTAAGAAACTAAGAGAACTAAGATTTGGCACATTTCCTCATGCATCCCCTCAGGCTCGCGTCCACTTCTGTCACACGTCGGACTCCCCGTCGCGCTTCGCCACCCCTGCGTAGTCAGCGCGTTTCCCGCAGCGGCAGCTGGAATGCTGCTGAGGTAATTTCGCTGGCTGAAAGGCGTACGTGCGGTCAGATACGGGCCTCCCCGCCACCGCGACCCGACACCCTTTCCACGTTTTCTTGACCGCAAGGCGCCCGGGGCAGGCAAGGCCGGCGGCAGCCCTCCCGCGCCTGCCCCTCGGCAGCGCCCAGCGCTCCCACAGAGACCGGCGGCGGCTCCGCCGGCTGCGGAGCCGGCAGAGAAGCTGGCTCCGGAGCCTCGCCCCGGTCCCGGGCCTCCCGCCGCACTGCGTTAGGGCGGAGGAGCCGTTGGGGGCGGAGGGGGGCCCGCGCTGCCGGGCCGGCCCCTCGGGGCGCCGCGCCGGTTGGGCACCCAGACACTTCCGCCCCGATCGGCCGCGGAGCTGCGCTTCAGCCCGCCGCTCCGGGTTTCGCTGCGGGGCTGGGGCGGAGGCACGCAGCCCCCGCCGCGAGGTGTCGGGGGCTCCCGGGCTCCGCTGCGGGACGGGGCGGCGGGGCAGAAGCGGCCCAGCGCAGCCGGCTCGGAAGGGTTAACGGCCAACCTCCCCTCGCGCAGGCGGTTGGGCTGGCTCCGCCTCCCATTCGACCGGTGGCACGTTCCATTCCTCCCGCGGGGCAATTCCTCCTCCCTCCGCCGCGGCGGCTCTCCTCGCCCCGCAGGAACAGAGGGCGGCGCCGGGGGCGTGTTCGCTCGCACCCCTCTCCGGACTGGGTGGTAGGGCCCACGCGGCGCCGCGCGGGCGGGGGGGCTCCGGCCCACCTCTCCCCCCTCGCGCCCCTCCCCGCCGCGCTGGGCGGTGGTAGGGCCCGCTCCGCCCCTCGTCCCCCCCGGCGGCGGCGCGGGTGGTGCGTCCCGGCGGCAGCCGCGTCCCGGCCGGCGCCCGCCCCCTCCGCCTTGTCATTGATGTTGTTGTTTTTGTCGCAGGAGCTGGAGGCGAGGCCGGGGCCGCCGCCGCCTGTGGCCGCCGCCGCAGCAGCAGCAGCGGGGCTCGGGCCGGCGCCAGGCATGTCGGTGTGCGGGGAGGCGGTGGGCGCCGGCTCCCTGCCCAGCGAGCTGGTGGTCCACATCTTCTCCTTCCTGGCGGGCCCCGACCGGCTGCGGGCCTCGGCCGCCTGCTCGCACTGGCGGGAGTGCCTCTTCTACCCGGCCCTCTGGCCGCGCCTCCGCCTCAGCCTCCGCGTCTCGCCGGCCGAGCGCCCGCGCCTCGAGTTCCTCATGCGCAAGTGCGGCTGGTTCGTCCGTGAGCTCCGCGTACAGTTCGCCGCCGACAACTACCCCAGCGGCGGAGGCGGGGCGGCGGCGGCGGGCGAGGGCGCCGCGGCGGCGGGCGACGGGGAGGCGCCGCCGCTGTGCCCGCGCTGGCTCGACCTGCTGAGGACCTACCTGGAGCTGGTGCTGTGCGTCCTGAGCAGCGTCCGCAACAACAGGTACCGCCGCCGGGCCGGCCCCGGAGGGGGGGGAGAGGGCCGCGCCTCGCCCGGCGGGAGCGTGAGGGAAGGCGGCGGGGGCAGGCCCGCGGGGGTGCTGGGGGGGGGGGGGGGCGAGCGGGGCCCCGAAGTCCCCCTGAGCCGCGCGGGGCCGGGGTCTGGCCGTCCCGTCCGCTTCCGCGGGCGGGAGCGACGCCCGCAGCCGGCAACGGCGCCTGTGGGTGACCCGCGCCGGCCGGTTCCTGCAGGGGCTGCGCCTCTGGAGCCCGGGCCGGGGGAGACCCGCGCAGCCGGTTTGGGTAACCCGGTGGATGTTTCTGAGGCTGCGAGTTGAGCGGAAACGGAGGCGCGGTGCTTCAAACTACCTAATTTTTATCGTATTCTGTAATTTGATGGGGAATGTGAACGCAGACGTTTAGTTGGCAAGCGGCTAGTCAATATGCAAAACAGATATAGCTGCAATAATAAAAACTTTTTCGTCCTTTTGAAAGGGCGAGGGGGGAGTGCAGCTCAAATGGAGCAAGTGAGAGCTGGGAGTTTGAATTTGGTGCCTAACAAGGCACCTTTCTCACTTTAAAATATAAGCCTTACTACGGACAGGCTTTAGACCTCTAATGCATGATTGAAAAATAATTAATGTAATGAGAAATTAGTAGGGGGGGTTAAAATTACAGCACTGGTGTTTTTGTGGAGGGAGAGGGATGGAGTACTGCCCCAGTAAAATACTTTCACCTTTCTACCTGTGAGGGTTTTTGCCGTTGAAAAGCTGAGCTTTTATGCCAGCTCTCATGTTACCTGCTAAACTGACATTTGACTCAGTTTTAACTAGGAGGAGGTTTTAATGTTTGTTTATTGAAAAAATACTTCAGACGTAGGACTTTCTTGACCAAATTGAATTTAAATGATAGAAATCTTTTCCTGTGGTTTGGACTTAAGATGTGTTTAGATCCTGCTTTTTCACAGACTTACTTTGGCAGGTTAGATAATTTCCTCAGGTTGGAGTTCTTTAAAATGAAAATACTTGCATTCTCTTTACCGTGTGTGGGTGTGATCAAGATAAATATCTTTAAAAAAAGATAATGATCAGATATCCTAATATATGGCCTCTAGTCAGCACCTAGGACAGGAAAGCAAGGGTATTACAGTTAGGTTATAATGTGTTTGGAAAGCCATGCAGATTTTAGGATAGGAAATGGTTAATATTATTTTCCCTCTGTGTGCATATAGCTTCACCTATCAAGACCAAAAAAAACCCCTGCAAGTATCTTTAGGATGAATTAAACCTTGTGGATGGCCTTTGGGAAACTGTCTGCAACTGAATCATGGTCTGGTCACTGCCCCCCTTTGATTCCAGAGGGATGAGAGAGTAGTTCGAGGCCTTCCTTGCTTCTTTATTTTGAATTGCAGCAAGAGAACTTTAAATGTAATTCCTCGTTGGTTTGGGATGAATGCGCATGTGGTGTGTGAAGTCTCACTTTCAGTTCCTCTGCTCTGTTGTGCCCAGCAGGTACTTCCTGTGGTGCAACTGTGATGGTTGAGAGTTACAAACCTTACTTCTGAAAACGGCTCGTTGGTCCCAGCTCACCTTTATCTTAATTTATTTCTTGCTCTGTGAATCCTCGGTGTGCAAATCACGATCATTTTGCCTTTAAGGAGCTTTCACTTAACTGTTGAATCTTTGGGAAATCCAGCTAATGTTGTAAGTGGAAAAAATGTTGAAGCGATGTTGGTGATTATCTGATCTGAGACAAATATCACTACATGGTCTTGGAATTTTAAAATAAATAGTATCTGCAGATGTTGCCTGGGGTTTTCATTAGAAAAACTAGAATGCTTTTTTTTTTTCTCCCCTCTGTCTCACTAAAATATGAGGCTGTCAAAATTAAATGCGTTGTGAGAAAGCTTTTGGTACGCTTTTTCTTTTGAAAAAGATTCATTCTCCGTGGCCTTATCTGAAACTTGTACAAGGACACTTGCTTTCTAAAGTTCTTTTTACACAGATTCTGTATGCACAGTGTGGCTCAGGACTGCAGTAAAATACTGTGTAGAAGTAGTTGTTTTGCCGGTACTTGTTCTCTGGTAGATTAGTATAATTTTGGTGGTAAGCCAGAGGTGAAAAGTTACCAACTTTGATAGGATTTTGCATTACTGTACTTTCTTGCTGTTTTCAAATCATTTGCATGCTGCTCTTTTGTTTTGAAATGAATAATGTATGACTGAGGAACACAGGGTACCTGGTTATTACAGCAGGCTCTTTTTTATGAGCATTTAAAAAATTGGGGGGGAGGATTTACATTAAACACTTGCCCTTTTTTTCAGATTTACTTTCTGAATAGACTCCTTTTTTCCCTTGAGCAGACAAGTTTTTTAGTTTATTTTGATGTATTTTTTTTCTCGCAAGGTAACTACCGATAACGGACTAGTTTGCATGTGGAACATTGGGTTTTAGCTCTTGAAGTAGAGTTTTGAGATTGAAAGGAGCATTAACATATGCCAAACTGCTGCTTAGTTCTTACTGTGACCGCCTGTCTAAACCGGAGGCATTGTCACCTGCCTGATGTTTAGTTTTGTCTAAGGAATGACCACAGTCCGGTCACTTTATTTCTCTGCTTCTGTTTATTCATCTGTAACTCAAGGATAATTAATAATTCCTTTTTGTGTTTGCTGTATGATATTGTATGTGGGATAGCTATTGTAATTTCCAAAATAATGGAAACAGCAGCATTTTTAACTTCTCCAGTGGCTGAATCACTGTAAATGTGTTCCTTTTGGAATTAAGTTTAAAACAGGATGGTTCTTTCATAACTCCTGTCAGCCCTTATGATAGCTTTTTGGCAGAGAAGTTCAAAGAACTTCCATCTTATACTTCAGAACTGGGGAGGAAGAAATCTACTTCTGTGAAATGGTATGCTGTTTCTTAACTGTGTAATCTTGTTGTAGGCTTTTAAATCTATTATTAAACAATACAGCAACAACCCCCCTCCTTGCAGGAAAAAAAAAATGTAGTTTAGATGGCTCTAGAATTCCTTGAGGATTTACAATACCGCAGGACCTAAGAAAAGTAATGCAATTTCTAGATGCTCTCTTGGGTGGAGGAGAACGATGTGTATTTTTGCTAATAAAACCATTTTCTGTACAACATAAAATCACCAATCTCTAAGCAAATCGGCATGTTAAGTCTCTAGAAAAATATTTCGGAGCAACCTTCACTAATTCTGATGGAAGTAAGGAAATAACTACTTGTCTGCAACTTGGTTTAAAAACAACTGATAATATTCTGACAAGTATTACTGCTGGCAGCCAGCTGTCATACAAAAAAAAGTATGTTCTGGGTCTGTCTCATATTTGAGGTAGAGCTCAAGTCGACATAAACTTTATTTTGTGGGTGGCAGCATATTACTCCCAAAATATTGCTTTAGTAGCACTGGGACCATGATGAGCTCTAAACTTATTTAATTAAAAGGTACTAAGGTAGTATTATAGTGATCTGTAACTTTTCCATGAGCTGTTATGTTTATGACAGTAAGTGAAGCAAAATAACAAAGTATATTATTGTTTAAACAGTTGATGTTCTACTTCCTGTTAAAAAAAAAAGGGTCCATGGGCATAATGTTCTGTAGCAATAACAGGAGGGACAAGTTGTTTCTTAGTGGCTCTTAAGAGATCCTAATAATCTGTGCCTTCTCAAATTGATCTTTCAAAACTAAGTTCTGGAAGGCAGGTGGGAGGGAGATAAACCTTCTGTGAGTCACTTCAGTGTATACAGCAGCTAATAAGCAACTGCTGATCATTCAGTAGGAAAATTCTGTGTTCTTCTATGTAACTCTGAAATCCCAAAGTATGGTCTCTCCTCTGGCTGCTTACATAGGAAGGTAGTGATTCCAACCCCCCCCACCCCCCCGCCTTTCCTCTGCAGTACGTTAATTTGTGTGACTTGTTTGATCTTTGCTGTGGAAACAAAAATGCAGATTATAATAAAACTGTGGTATCTTGGTGAAGTACGGTACCTATCTTGGAGTGGCCAAAAATTGGTGAATCGCTCAAAACAGTAGACTGCATCTGTATTTGAGGTTTTCTAATGACTCCTTTCTATTGGTCTGAGCAGGCAGCTGAAACTGGCAAAAACTAGTATAATAATACAAGACGTGCCTTACCACTTTGTTCATGTTGAATGTAAGCAAGGCCATTTTGTTCTTTTTTCATTGGGCGTTCAAAAAGACCACCCAAAACTGAAGATGAAGTGTGGTAAGCAGCTTATTACTTTTAGTAAGCTTTTTGAGCTAGTGGAAAATAAATGGTTTAGAAATCCCCCCACAAACATGTTTTTCCCCAGCTGTGTGTATGGGTAGTACGCAGGATTAAGATGCCATTATGACTTTTAGCAAAAGATGGCAATTAACTTCTAAATAATTTTATTTAAATAGCAATCACTTTACTAACTCTCCGAAAGAAAGATGAGGTGTGAGCTGAATGCCATAGAGATTATATGACACTGCAAATAGTAGCAAAAATCTAATATTGTGTTGAACTGTGATCAGATTTGTTGATAGTAATAACTGTGCTGTGAATGGAAAAATAATTGGATGTTTTCATTGCTTAAGTTTTGAACTTTTCCGTGTGTCTCTGTAGCGCATGAAATGGCAGTCAAATAGATGTAGTAAATATGTGTGGGATACTAGTAAATAGTGTTTCATGTGTCCTGTAGTTCGGTGGCTCTAAAATTAATGCTTGCCTCCAGTAGCATTCAGTGGGGGTGTGAGTAGCACAAAACAAGACCTGTGTGTGATGTGAATACGCAGGTGATTCAAAATTGTTCTGAAGATTGCATTTTGTCTCTTAGCTCTCAGAATTAAGTCACTGAGATCAGAAGATAAAAGCTTAATTATAGCATTGGCTGTGAACACTGCCTTTCACACCAGGTGGAGATTTCTGCTGCTTTCCCTGTCCTACCAGACTCTTGCAGCTTTTGAGGAAAGAAGAGCCCAAAATACTTTCGGTGGTGGTGCCAGTGCCTGCAGATTTCCCTGCCAAGCTTATTCTTCAGTATGATCAGGCATTGTCTTAATCAGATTTATAGAATATTGAGCATGTGGTCAGGGCTCAGTTTATATTAACGTATCATCAGTATGGTAGTCCTGTATTTAAAAGACTAAATATTAAATTGTTAGAATTTCTGAAACAGTTTTAAAATGTAGGTATTTTGCTCCAGTATTTGTCTGACTCAATATGAAGCTTGTGGATCTTGCTATTAAGTTGTTGTTCACCTATAGAAGAAAAGTAGCAGGTGCAACAGTGGATAGATTTCAGGAAACTAGTGTACGGTTATTGAATACAGGAACTTCAAAACAGGTAAATTATGACTTAGGTAGATACCAATTACAGACTGCAATTCATACGTACTTAAAAAATGTAAAACTTGACTACTTGATACTTCCCCCGGACCCCCGCCCTTGGTAGAATATCAGCTCATACTGTGGAGGTAGTGAACTGTCACCAGAGCTTCCCTATGCTTTGAGCATTATAATTATATTGCATTTTCCTCAAAGCTGCTCTGAAATATTAGCGTATGATTTGTAAGCCAGAAGAAATAAGGATTTATGTAACTCACTTAATTGTCAGCTACAGATTAATTGGCATCTACTGTTTAAGATGAATTTAACTCATGTATCCATTTGTGATGAAACTGGAGTTTCTGCCATATTAATTATCAAGTGCAGACTAGTCCTTGCATGTTAGGAGTAAATCTAATTTACAGCATGTATAAATAAAAAAAAAGTTGACCCGAAACCTAGTCAGTGAAAAAAATAAAAATCTTAAAAGTAAATGCCGCACCAGCTACTCTAAAACTGCAGTCATTTTCATATCTCTTGCTTGATCTTTTTTAGGAGTAGAAAAGATGCCAGTCAGAGAAATAAACTGTACTAGGGAAAGGAAAACTGACTGTCTAGCACACTGAGTCATGTCCAGCATAAACTTAGAGGTGGTTCTTTCACTTCTTTTTAGGTATCTCTTCTAAAAATTAAAATTGTGTCATGGTGGACCACTAATCCTCTTCTGGTCACTGATGGGAAATATTAGAACAGCTTCCCCTACTTTGATATAATAGAAATTAGACACTGATTAGGGTGTGGGGAGCTTTCGCTTTTCCTGTCTGAGGTTTGTGTTGCCTCGATTGAGGCAGCTTTGGGCTCCCATTTGTAACCCAGCTGCAATACGTAAGTGCTCAGACAGGGTTGTTTGTGGTTGCATTCTACTTGGGCATTAAATGTAGTGTTAAAAGGAATAGGTATTTGATGTTTTCATCTGTGAGACTTAACACACATGTTCCAAGGATTAAAAAGTGCATGAAAGCACTGCTAAAAGTTTTCTTTATGACGCTGGCCTGCTGAAAATACTCCTGTGGTGACTGAAAACTGGCATTTGCTTTTACAGCTGGATTCAGCAGTTTGTGTAGTCCTCTTCCCCTTTATACTTCAGTCTCCTTTTTTGTAGTTCCATATGTGCCTGTATTCTAGGACAGTAGGACGCTTCCCAAAACAGACTACATGTTCCATGTAATAATGTGTTCTTATTGCCTGTGTTTGTCTTATCCAGAATGATTCCTCACAGTGTTTTCATTTTGTGTACAGATTCCTTTTTATTTTGTCATTTCATAGGAACCTCCAGAAGTTAAGTCTCTTTGGGGATATAAGCATTCTGCAGCAACATGGAAGTATATCAAATACGTACCTCGGCAAGGTTGACCCAGATGGCAAGAAGATTAAGCAGTAAGTTATATTTGTAAATTATCAAATACATTAATAAAAACAGATAACAGAACACAGATTTTTTCATGCCTGAAATACATGACTGAGAAAGCTTTAAGTTTTTTAATAGGATGAGAATCTAAATTCTTAAATTGAGTTGATTTCTGTTCCTACTATTTACATGAAGTAGTCTGGGTTTGTGGCTTTGTTTTTTCCCCATCTCAGCAGGGTGAGAATCCTTTCTTTCCTCTTTTCATTGTGTTCTAGAAACAATATTATGTTAATGGCACAAAAGGGGAGGAGGGATGGGGGGTTGTTACCAGCACCTCTACTATTGTTGTACATGGAAAAAATTAGAAAAGGAAGTAATCTGTTGTATTTCACAAGAATTGAGGACATGTAGCAAGTAAACTTGAAAGAGAACATAAACACAAACAACTTATTTCAAGTTGCATCTCAAAACTAGGTTGTGTATTTGCAGAATTCCTGGAAGATCGTAGCTCACAATGTGCTTGTGAAGTTCAGAGGTGTATTTTAGCTTGCCATAATTACATTGTGGTACAGTCCTTGAATGCTTATAATCAGAATAGCTAGTTCTTCTTCTTTGGAAAAGGTTAAATACAATGTAAAAAAGCTCCTGACTTCTGGAATAAATTACCACAGAGGGAGTAATGCTAAGTTAACTATTTTAGCAGTTCTGCTAAAACTTTCCATGTAGATAAAACCTGAATACCATCATTTTAATTTGTGTCAGTTTAAACATCTTTCTCCCAGTAGCTTGGGAGTGGAATAAGTACATCCACTCTAGATCTTTACTATTATTTTTTAGAGTGGTTTTAGAACTAGTGTAGGTATATTACCAGATCAATGTATGTATGTGAACACAACCATTGAACTAAATGTTTGGTCCTGACTTAAATTTGCAAAACAGTGCAAATACAGATGTGTCTCACATACTGTATCTTTGTCATTCGTTACGCTTAGAAAGCAGAACTTAGAGCAATTTGGGATTCTATTTAACACGTGTACTGTAGTGCTGTGTGCAGGTAAAAGGCTGATTCGGTAAAAGCTCCTTTTTTCATAACCTTTGTTGTGAAAACATAAATATATAATCAAATATTTGCCAAGGGGCTTGAAGAGAGCCATCTAAGCAGATGTTTACTCAGCTGAGTGCATGGTTAAACATTTCTTCAAACAAGTAACAAAAATAAGTATGCACATTTCAGAGCCATAAACCGTTCAAAACTCATTATCTAATTTGAAGTTAGTCTTTTAGGTGAATATTGACCTTTGCACATTTTGGAATGAGCAAATAAATGCTACCTCTTTTTTGTCTGTTTGGTTTTGGTGGGGTTTTTTGCTAGAATAAAACAATGTATTTGGGACCTGCTAGTCCTTTGCTAAATTAAAGGAAAGCTGGCAGTGTTTTATTCAGTGTTCTCAAGTTCATCAGCACTAGCAGCAGATTTACTTCAGGAAGTAAATCTTTATGGCTCCTTAATCTTGTCTTTTGCACTTGGGGTTTGCATCAGCTAAGTTGCAAAACATGGATACTGATAACTAACACTGAAAGATATTGAGCAACCTTTGGAGACAGCGTTATTGGTAGTTGAGGATTTTTGGAACCTGTATGGTGATAAACCTTACTAGCTGTTTCGGGAACTTCCTGCAATTAAAGCAGTCGGGGAAGAAAATGTGACACTTCCTTAAGTCCGTAGCATTGAGCTGGATGTAACAGACCGTGGGTGAAATCTCAGCTAGCACAGAACCGTTAGGATGCTCCCCCACGTTAAGACTAAGGGTTGTTCTGAGGGAGAGGAGGCTTTGGATTGTGTTTTCAAAAATGTATTTTTGCAGTGATCAGCATGGGTTTGTAGTGCTTGTTCTTTTTCTGTATAGCATATGTGTCCCTGGTTGCTTTCTAAAATTCTCTTTACAACTTAGTTCATTACTGTTGGGAAGCTCAGCGTAAACAATACATTTGTCTTGAGTTGAACAAAGGGTAGTTGTTTAAAATTTTGGCTTACTGAAATCTGTTTCCCATGATTGATCCATGTGGTTCAGATAGTTTGGTTTCCAAAAGAACCAGTTTAGCCTCTGTTATTAAACAGAACATTTTGATTGATAGTCTTTAATTAAACAAATGGGCTCCATATGGACCTTGGTAATGTTTGTTTCCTGTCCAGGGCCATCGATGTGCTTCGGTACTGGTCAGGACTGTTTTTTGGGCTTAAACAGTTAACTCAGCCTGTCTAGTCAGGCTTTGGTCTGTCCTCTAGCTGAAAGCACCATTTGGGGCATTAATTGTGAAAGTAATTTATTTTGAGGCTTTTATTTTTTAAATAGTTTGCTCCAGTATGATCTTTTGTAGGTTTAGGTTGATGGTGAACATCCTGTAATTGCTGCTTACAGGGAGCAAAGGGGACTGATTAAGTACACTTGCTGAGGCATCACTAGGGTTATGTTGCTTTCTTGCATGTGCTGAGCTCTGCTTATATTTTGTGTGATACTTACTAAACCATGCTTAAACTTCAGCTTTATAAGCGAGCTTTAAGATAACCGTGTATAAGTTAGGATAAATGTAGTACTACATGCTAGGCAGTTGAAGTAGAAGTTAATATGATAATAAAGTAGGTGTTAATTCCCAAGAATTCACTTAATGCGTCTAACTTTCTAGAACACAGTTCAAACCATTTTTGCAAACTCCAGTTAGATGCAGTCTGTTTATGAAAAATAGGATGTGCATAGGAATTTGCAGGGGAGAAAAATACCCTGTTAGGATATTTGAAAAATTTATTTGAAATATATTAAAACTAATGGCATGTGGTTTATATTGTGCTTCCTGTCTGGCCTTATATAAAGCAGGTATTAAAAACAATCCAAAAGTGATCACTATTAAATATTCCCTATTGACATGTTTGATCTCTTTTTATTAAATTGGCAAAGAACTGGGGAAAGGTGGCTGGAAAGTTTTCTTAGTCTAGCAACCCGTAGGTCCTATCAGCACAAATCTAAATACTTGTATAAATACTTTGGTGCTTGCACTAAAAAGTTGATGTGTAGATAGCATTAAATCAGTACCTCTCTTTTTAAAAGTTATTTAGTGCAATTCCCACAGGGGAGAAAACCCACCCTACAGCTGCAGAGTTGTGTATCATATTTCTTTTCATTAAGTTGTGCGAGTACTAGAACAGTATTCTTCTAAGCTTAGATGTTTAAGTCATATTGGAAGCACAATTTAAACGAATTTTTAGTGCAGTAAGGTATATAGATGGTAGTATTCTACTGAGCATCTCAAAATTGATTTGTCATCTTTTCAGTTGTTCTGTAAAATATTACAAGGACTATTAAGATTGACTGCTTGGACTATTACAAAATAAATTCTACCATTGCTGCAACTATTACAGCACCTTTCATTGATGTGTATGGTGAGAGGGGGGAGGGAATAGCCTTTGTTCTTTGGAAGAAATTAGAGAGGTTCCTGTGGTAGAACCTTTTTCTTTGGGGGATTGTCAGAGAATCTGTCTTCAATTTAAGCATTGGCAGGAATAATTATGAAATAAACATTGCCAGGATCAAATAGGGCTCATCTGAACTGTAAAAGATTTTAGGAATAAAATAGCAAAACTATGCTATCTGTGACTCGACCTGTTATTTAAAACTGTGTTTAATTTGTGTCGCAGTTGCCAGTCCTCAGTTTAAAAAAAAAAAAAAATTCAGAGAAGATCTGGAAGAACTGAAGTCTTTAAACCTGATGACTATACCAGGCAAAACCTTGGGAACTATTCTGAGGTGCATAATAGATAAATACAATAACCACACCAACTTTCCCACTTAAAAAGAGAAGTCAGGCCTCGCAAACCCAGTACATTCTTAGGAGAAGGAAGAAAGCACATGCAGGCAAGGGAGAGGATGAATAAGGATTGATCTTTTAACTTTCTTACAACAGAAGGATTATAGGGCATCAAAGGTAGTAGGTGACAGGTTCAGAGCAAGCAAGAAGGGGGGGGAATCGCACTGCAGAGTTCTTTATTATTGGATGTTACAGTTGCTAAAAGCTTACTTGGCTCAAAGAGGAGCCTGGATAAATTTGTAGAAGTGACGTCCCTGAGGGTTACTAAATACAGAAAGCCACCTCTGGCTCAGGAGGTCTGAGTTAAAATTTTTTGGAAACTAAGGAGATATTTGAGAAATATCCCTGTGTGCTTTCCTTGTTCTGTCGCACTTCTTAAGGCATTAGTGTTTCTCTGCTGTCAGTCAGGATACTGGGCTAAATAAGCCTTTAATTTTGTCTGGACATTATCTCGATTAAAGATATGTGGATGAGAATAACAACTTTGTAAGATTGTTTTGCTTAGATGTATGAAGTATACAGATATTCATAACAATAAAGGAAAAAGTGTTCTATGCAAAACATTATCTGATTTGGGGCACAAAAATTTCTGCTAATTTTGTACTGGAGGTGTTTACATCTTATTTCTTGGTGTTTCATGGAACTGTCATAGCCTGGCTCAACTGCTTCCTTTAAATGCTGCTCTTTCCTTCTGGCTGACCAGGGTTTGAGATCAAACTCTCATCTACACGTGTCCTAGAATGTGTATGCTCAAAGAACACTTGGCATTTGGGCAGGAGGACTCTTTTGAGCCTTAGCAGCTGTGGGATGAAGACTGAAAAAATATTTATTTGGAGAAAGTTTGCAGAGCTTGACTGTAGTATTTGAATTTAGTATTCAAAATCTTATCTTAAATACTTTTGTTGCCTTCCTGAATTAAATATCTAACTTAAAGAACATCCCTTCGTTAAAAAAAATAAAGGGGTAGGAGAGGTGGGATGCATCAGAGTAAGTGCATAATAATCATGCAGCCTAATAAATGGCATGAGGATTCTGGAAGTGCCAGAATCATCTGGCACTGATAATCTGAGATTGAAATGTTACCAGGTCCAAGTTGTTTTGGTAAAACTTGAACCTGTTGACACTTGAAAATCCAGTTAGCTGTGCATTCAGAATTATTTAAAGATCATCTTACATGTTTGTTCTTTACCCTTTAATGAGCAAAGTCAAGCAAGTAGTTTCAGATCATTCTAACTTATACTCAAAGTCAAGTTTCTGCAACCTTTCACTGAAAATGACTTTTTTTTTCCATATTGAATTTGCAGTTCTGGAGAGGTTAGCAAATATGAAAAGCTGTTTTTAAAAACAAGACCTGTGTTTTAAAAGCATTACAGGTTTTCTTATTTGCATAACCTTAAAATGTATGTGGGAGGGTGTTAAATACGTGCTGAGAAATACATGGAATGAAGGTTTACAGTGTGCCACTCTTTTTGAAAGACAAAGTACATAATTTTTCTCAAGATAGTTTACAATTTTAACCTTTTAAATGCAATGAAGGTTAAATTGCTGTGGGAGGTCTGCAGAGTCAAGTTCTAACATTCGTAGTTCACAAGAACCATAATAATAGCACCTTCCTGCAGAATAAGGCCATAAATGAAAGAAGAATAATTCTTGAATAAAAAAAATAGAATGGTATGCAATTGGTAAGACTAAACCATGTTTAATAGGATCATTGTCTGTTTTGTTTACTTGCAGAATACAACAGCTGTTTGAAGAGATATTAGGCAATAGCAGGCAATTGAAATGGCTGTCCTGTGGGTTTATGCTGCAAATAGTAACTCCCACATCATTGTCCTCCTTATCAAACCCCATAGCCAACACCATGGAACATCTGAGCTTACTGGACAACCACATCCCTGGTAATACCACTCTTATCACTGCAGTTGAATTGGAGCGCTTTGTGAATCTGCGTTCGCTCGCTTTGGATTTCTGTGATTTTACAGCTGAAATGGCAAGAGTCCTGGCTGACAGCAACCACGTGCCTTTGCATCGACTGTCTCTCCTGGTCCACAGTGTTTCCATAATGCACAAGTCATTGGACAGTATGCCAGAAGATGAGAATTGGAAGGCGCTGACTCGCAACAGCACTAATCTTCGGGTCTATATAATGGCTTTTGATGTCAAGAGTGATGATATGTTAAGGATTCTTAAGCCCAGTATCCCCTTAGAGAGGATTCACTTTGATAGCTACATCACTTGTGTTTCAGGGGCTGTCGTTGACCTCATATCCAGGCAGTATGACAAGTTCCTCACTCATTTTATACTAATGAATGATGTGATAGATATGTCTGGCTTCCCAGATCTTAGCGACAACCGGAATGAAGATCCACTTGTCCTATTAGCCTGGAGGTGCACAAGACTCTCTCTTCTAGCTGTTCATGGTAGGTAATACATTGCACGGGCTTAGTATGTGACTTTGAAATGCTTACGACACTTCAGCCTTTCTAATCATAATGTGTTTTAGCGGAGTGGTGTTCAAAAGTCTGCTGCACAGTTGCTATACACGCTGTTGTACCTTATACTCATATTTTTGTGTTTGAAAATATGAAGGTGTTTATTGTGTATGAGTTTTAAACATACTTGTAGCTTACTAACTTCTGTTGAGAAGTCACATAGGATTTTATTAGACTGTTCACAGAAATGAGGATAACTAAGAATTGAGCATTCTGGGAGGCTTATCCTGAAAGTGGTCTGCACTGTGCAAGTTCCACCAAGTGGCTGGTTATGTGAATGTGAACACTGAAAACGTTTGCTGTTTTACTGTGAGCTCATATGCTGGCAAGATTAGATGATTGTGCTTCCTGTTTGTAAAGAACATGGGTTAAGTGCCCCAAGGCTGAGGGGAGGAAGTCTGTTACCAGTTTGGTAAGACTTTGCCAGCAGATGAAGGCTGAAAAATACAATGTGAAGGAGGTTGCCTTCCTGAGTGCATTGGTTTCACTAGTAATACCCCACCTCTTTATTTGCTGTATAATTGCAAATTAAAAAAAAGTGCGCGTTTGTATTCAGGTCTGTCATCAGTACAGTACTTGCTAGAAGTTACAGTTGTTTGGCAAATCTTAAGGCACCTGAAACTGAAATAATGCAGAATAGTTCTTTTTGTTTGTGCTGGAATCAGCTTACAAAGCTGACCAAGTTTGGCGATGCATGAAGGAGTTAAGTGATGACTCTGTATTGTGTTGCATAAGAATGAATGCCCGTTTCCTCAGGCGGCTTGGGGGAGTAAATCTCCAGTCATTCAGCACAAACAGGAGAGACCTTCAGCAGTGAAGGTTGTACATTCAGATTTCTGTTGGCTGAAGTCAGAAGGTCCTGTTGTATTTGCTAGAAAAGGTTTTTCTATTGTCTTCTGCTGAAAAATCATAGGGGGGGAATCAGTTCAGCTGTCTCTCCTTTATAGTTTCCAGGTCTGACAGATTTTGGATACTGGCACATGACCTTACCACTCTAAACGTGAATTTTAGCGGTTTCTTTTAACATTTGGATACATGTTTGAGGACCTTTTAAAAAAAAAAAAAAAAATTACGTTACCTTAAATTATCCTACTGCTACAGGGAAGTCCTCTAATATATTATCTAAACTTAAAAAGATGGTAAAATATCTGAACATAAGCTAGTGTAAGTATCATTTAATATCAGCACGTGTCTATTCAGTAGAAGGTGTTAGTCTGTGCAGAGCATTGGGAAAGCAAACACCTTCTACAGTTCTGTCTAGCAAATGGTTGTTGCTGCATCTTCTTTCTTTGGAGAGACGCTGTGTATACCTGGGGGAGAGAATGGCCAAATATCACCCTTGCTCTGATGCTGGGATTCAGATTCTTTCCCCTTTTCTCCCCTCCTTGCAGCAGAAGCTAGCTAAGCTGCTTATAAATGCCTCCTGATCTTTTTTTAAGCTGTGAATATGAGTTCTCTGGTACTATAGCATAAGCATCTTTCTTCTAGAGTAGCAACTGTGAGAAGAACGTGACTAGGAAGAAAGATCTAGAATGCTGTGATGCTTTAGTACAGCATCTTAGCCTCACGCTTGTATTTTCTGAGGTTTACCAAATAATGGTTTCTAGCTCCACTTGTCATATTCTTTATGATACTCTCCAGCCTCCTTCAGGAAAAAATGGTGGATTTTCAAGACTTTGTGTTGTAAACATAGAATCATAGAATCATTAAGGTTGGAAAAGACCTCTAGGATCAAGTCCAACTGTCAACCCAACACCACCATGTCCACTAAACCATGTCCCTAAGTGCCTCATCTACACGTCTTTTAAATACCTCCAGGGATGGGGACTCCACCACTTCCCTGGGCAGCCTGTTCCAATGCTTGACAACCCTTTCAGTGAAGAAATTTTTCCTCGCGTCCAATCTAAACCTCCCCTGGCGCAACTTGAGGCCATTTCCTCTTGTCCTATCACTAGTTACTGGGGAGAAGAGACCGACACCTACCTCGCTACAACCTCCTTTCAGGTAGTTGTAGAGAGCGATGAGGTCTCCCCTCAGCCTCCCTTTCTCCAAGCTAAACAACCCCAGTTCCCTCAGCCGCTCCTCAGAAGACTTGTTCTCCAGACCCTTCACCAGCTTCGTTGCCCTTCTCTGGACACGCTCCAGCACCTCAATGTCCTTCTTGTAGTGAGGGGCCCAAAACTGAACACAGTATTCGAGGTGCGGCCTCATCAGTGCCGAGTACAGGGGGACAATCACTTCCCTACTCCTGCTGGCCACACTATTTCTGATACAGGCCAGGATGCCATTGGCCTTCTTGGCCGCCTGGGCACACTGCCGGCTCATGTTCAGCCGGCTGTCGACCAACACCCCCAGGTCCTTTTCTGACAGGCAGCTTTCCAGCCACTCTTCCCCAAGCCTGTAGCGCTGCATGGGGTTGTTGCGGCCGAAGTGCAGGACCTGACACTTGGCCTTGTTAAACCTCATACAGTTGGCCTCGGCCCATCGATCCAGCCTGTCCAGGTCCCTCTGCAGAGCCTTCCTACCCTCGAGCAGATCAACACTCCCGCCCAGCTTGGTGTCGTCTGCAAACTTACTGAGGGTGCACTCGATCCCCTCATCCAGATCATCGATAAAGATACTGAACAAGACCGGCCCCAAAACTGAGCCCTGGGGAACACCGCTTGTGACCGGCCGCCAACTGGATTTAACTCCATTCACCACAACTCTCTGGGCCCAGCTGTCCAGCCGCTTTTTTACCCAGCGCAGAGTACACCTGTCTAAGCCGTGAGCCGCCAGCTTCTCGAGGAGAATGCTGTGGGAGACGGTGTCAAAGGCCTTACTGAAGTCCAGGTAGACCACATCCACAGCCTTTCCCTCATCCACTAGGGATCCACTAGGCGGGTCACCTGGTCATAGAAGGAGATCAGGTTGGTCAAGCAGGACCTGCCTCTCACGAATCCGTGCTGGCTGGGCATGATCCCCTGGTTGTCCGCACATGCCTTGTGAGCTCCCTCAAGATGAACCACTCCATAATCTTCCCTGGCACCGAGGTCAGGCTGACAGGCCTGTAGTTCCCCGGATCCTCCTTCTGGCCCTTCTTGTAGATGGGCGTCACATTGGCAAGCCTCCAGTTGTCCGGGACCTCCCCTGTTAACCAGGACTGCTGATAAATGATGGAGAGTGGCTTGGCGAGCACCTCCGCCAGCTCCCTCAGCACTCTCGGGTGGATCCCATCCAGCCAACATACTGTATTACCTGTGAGATTCTGTTTTACTCTGTTCATGAGCAAAACTAAAGTTGAAATTTTTACTAGCAAGGAAAAACAAATTATGGTGTGCCCATGGTGAATTTGTTGTTCAGTGATACTTGTAGTGAAGTGATCATTCCCTGTTACCTCTGAGTACGTAGCTGGGCAGAAGCTTTTTGGCTGCTGGAAGGTTACTGAGAAACTCCAGGCAAAACTTTTGAAAGGAGAGTTAATTTAAAATGAGATTAAGTTGAGACTAAGATGGTTGTTCCAGAGCATAGAGGATCTGACTGTGAAAAGGTATAGCAAAAGCCATATGCCTGAAGGTATATACAAGGATGGTACGGGGGACTTAACGGCAGTTGTTGTTCCCTTTATTGTTGCACTTTCTGTCAAGGATTTCTTTAGTAAGCTCCTTTGCTATCAAGATAACTGGAAGGTGGTGTGACCTCCTTCAAATCCTGATAGGGGAGTGTCATTGTTCGGGTGGAATTTTCCGTTGGGTTTAATGTCCTACAGCCTTATTGACAGCTTCATCTTCTGTGGACAGTTGTGCTGGAGGTGAAGTATCAGCAGACGAAAATTGTGGGAATTCATGCATTCCTAATGGTTAATATATCAGAAATGAGCCATACAGATGTGTGCAGGCTTCTTTGTTGAAAACCTACCCTGAGCAATGTATTTACAGGAAGCCTTAGAGACAAACAGTAGGAAAAAGTAAAAGAAAACAGAATGAAAACTTCTCCTTCCTTTATTACTTTGACGTCAGTTTTCTTCATTCTTTAACTAGCTGTCTTATTTTGATACATTATGATGCAGAGCGTGTTAACTGCAGTTGAAGACCAAACCACAGTTAGTTTTTATTTTGCAGCAGCTTAACTTTCCCAGTTCAAGTACTGTGCAGACTGCAGCTTTACTTGGAATCTAAGTGGGCATCTCACCGAGAGGCTTAGCACCTGTGAGAATGATGATGAAGGCAGAAGTGAGCCTTTCCTTTTGCAATGGAAGGGCTGACTTGGCAGAGCTCCCAAAAAGAGAAGTTCCCAGATCATCTGTGGTTTGCATCTGAATAAGGAGGAGCTCAGCATTTTTCTTAGTCAGGGTACAGAAAGCTAACAGGTAACTGGGGGGTAGGTGTTTTTAAAGATGGATGCCGATATACGCTAATGGAAAGAGAGGGAAGCTTTGTAATTACGTTTAATCTCAGATAGAATAATAAGATACATGTACATCTTTTTTTTTTTTTTTTTTAATACTGGTATGACCTATTTCCTGGAGAGGCTTCTGGTTTGTGTGTGTTGGGTGGGTTGGTTGGTTGGTTTGATTTGTTCTGAGGGGTTTTTTTAAGTTTACCTCTAATGCAACAAAAGCGAACTTCAGATTTTTTTCCTAGCACAAGCACAGTTTTAAAACAGTCCTTTTATACATTCACTTAGAATAATTGATTGCTCACTCTCTTCATTCTATTTATTTACACTATGAAGTAGATCACAGGAGGTTTGAAATTGTAGATATAACTTAACTTAGAGTAAAGAAGTCTACTTTTCTACAAATGGTGAAAAAATTAGATCTAGAAAAGCTCAGTCAAACTACCTGAAATATTATTGATGCTTCCTTATTCAGAATATAAAATGGGGCTTTACCACTTGTAACCAAAAAAAATCAATGCTGTAGGGGGATTCTGCTAGGTGGAATATGACAAAATAGGTTGGGAAGGATGTTGAGATGCTCTGGTATTAAGAACTTCAGTAAAAAAATGCCTTGTAGCAAAATGACAGAGCAACTTTTCTTTTTTCTTCCCCTAGGTTACACAGTTTGGGCTCATAATCTTATTGCAATTGCTCGTCTTCGTGGCTCTGACCTGAAAGTTCTTGAAGTCACAGAAGAAAGCATTGATTTTGACCAAGGCGAACTGGCTGATCAGGATGTGGATCCAGTACACAATCTCATCGAGCAAGTATCTCTCGGATTGGGTCGACCTTGGCACGCAGTCATGGACATAGAGCTGCTCAGTGTCTTCACTGAGCCAACCCGTCACTTTTACAGAGAGATGCAAAGCTTCAGTGAAGGCATTTAGCTCCTTATTTACAATTCCTGTGGTTACATATGCAAGTAGGGTCCTATTATGTTTTTTCAGTAGTGTGAATTAACCCCTTTTGTGCTGTGTTTAATCAGTATTAGCTATATAGAATTATATATGTGTATTCTACTTCTTGATCAAAGAACGTAGTCGGGTATTGGTTTAGAAGCTGAAAGTGGCAGTGTTTAGGGTTTTCACGGTTAATGGACTTGTCTACCAAACCTTGCAGAGATACAGCCAAAGGCTGTCTGAGGTTGCCGGCTAACTTTACTTTTATTGAGTAAACTGCATTTTGAATGATTTTACTGTTATATCGGAGTTCTGTGCTCAGGAGCCAACTCTTCTTAATACCCATATCCATAGCCCAGTGGATTTCTGTGCTGTCATTGTGTGCTTAATCTGGTAGCATGCTACTTAATAGGCTTAAAAGGAAGAGAAGTCTATCCAGGGCTGTTCATTGTAAGACTCTCACCTTGCTTTATTTCACGTGCAGATTCTGAAGCATGACTTAACTACCATTCTCAGCTGTTAAGCGGCGGTGTGAAACACTAGCTTTTCAGGCACCTGCACTTACAGATTCATTCCATAAGCTGCAGTCTTTTGGATTCTTTGCAAACTCCTCCTCGTTTATTCTCGTGTTCTGTCATCTTCCTTAAAAGTTAGCTTTGGGCCAAAGTTTAAAAGAAAAAACCAAGAATGTGCACTCCGATGAGGTAAAAAGGTAACAGTGAAGACTTCAATACAAAGGTATACACCTGCAAACAAACATTAGTCGTGAAATCCCTAGCAACCAAGTCACTGGATTTTCTCTGTCAGCGCCTGTGTCAGCTGCCAAAGAATAGATTAAAAACGAAGAAGTGCCCACATGCTGGCAGGGGCAGGCCAACTTTTGGCCAGCCAGATACTGCTAGATTGTAATATATAAGGTCGAATTTCGACCTGTGGTACACAGCTGTGCTGTGGCTCAGTCAGCAACCTCAGAACTCTTAACAAACATGCACCTGTTTCACTGTGAATAGTGAATGTAAAGGAAGGAAAGGAAACAAATACAAAGCTTGTTCTATCACAGGTATGAGCTGCTATGATGCATGAAGAACATTCCATGAAGTATGTTTTAAAATCTTGTTATATCTGAGAGGCTTTAAAAGCCGATTTAACTGTTTCAGGGCAACCGCGGTACAGACGTGGTCTCTGTGAGACTTCCACCTGACCCCAGTTTTAAGTGGTACGAATGTTGTGCATTTAATGTTTAAAGGACAGTCTGCAATAATAAAGTAAGTGGCCAACGTGGGTGCCCAGCAGTGCTGAGACCTGGCTGCTATATTGTAAGCTTTGGAAAACACAATTTATGCAACAGATGTCCAGATATGATTCTATTTATGGAAAAAGTTTATATGTGTTTTACAAATGGTTTTACCATCTTATATTAAAATGACCTTTTGACAGGTGTGCGCTGTTTTGTCTCCAGTGAGCACATACCATGCGGATTTTATATGTACATCAGTAGAGTGAATCCACTGGCACAGTGTGTGTATATGCCAGATGTGGTGAGATTTTATCTTATAAATGTGATCAGATTAAAAAAAAAAACTCCTGACAGAAAATGTAAGGAAACCAGCTGAATGTTTGAATTGATGACTGATGTTGTATGGTTTATGTTAAATGTATATTCTTTTAATCAATGAATAAAGCATTAAAAATTGATCGCTGTATAAAATATTTTATTGTATCAGCATGAAGATTTTTAGAATTAAAACGCAACATCGTTCATAAGCTGTGTATAACTGGTAGCTCCCATTGTGTTTAGGTCAATGAAAGAGTCTAAAATCAGTCGTACGGTAACCTTTTCTGATTTGGCTGAATTTTGTCAACGGTTTGGGGGGGGGGTGGAGGAAGGGGAAGGATGCTTTGCTAAAGATCAGACTATCAGACCAGTTAGCACAAACAGTGTATCATGATGTGACTGATTAGACTGGTACAGTAAACTGTGGATTGTAGAATATAGAAGACTATTTTTGAGAAATTCCTGCATCCATTGCAATTGCTTAAATCAAAACCTAATGTGCTCAAGAAAAATGTGTAGTACTTCTTTGGTGTCCCACTATTAAATAGATTATGAATACCTGCAATGCTTCAGTTTGACGTTTTATCCGTACTCAAGAGTACGTAGCTGTGCATTCTGAATGAAAACTGCAAATGTCTGGTAAGCTGTCGAAGAGCTGCCGTGCCCTGCGAGGACTGGCTGTGCCGTGAGAATTGTCGGAGTGGCTGTTCAGTGTGTGCGTGCCAAGCACGGATTTAATTTGAGCTTCTGAACTTCATTTTATGATAGTCCAAACCGCTACCAAGTGTGCGAATTGCACTGCTGCTTGTTTAAGCAGTCTCCTAGATCAAAATCTAGATAGGGTATGCAAGATCATTTGCCACCTTACTGAAGAGATGCTGTGGGTAATAAAGGTAAGGTAGACACAATCACAGCTTTTCACGTTCCAGTAAAGTGAAATAACAGGGCTTGGTTCTCGGTGCCTTTCAGGGCTCGGCCTCGGGAGGGAGGTTTATGTAGCCGTTAAATCTGGTAGTGACTGTTCAGCATCATCTGGACCTTAAATTTGGTCTTAAAGTGATCAAAATTTCTGGCTTTTTTCCGTGCAACTTCCTGAAGAAAATGCTGCATCCTCTGGTTTAAACGGAGTTGCAGGATGTTAATTTTCTCTCTGCAGACTACTGTGTTTCTAGGGATAACTGCCTTACTTAACGCTGTTGGGAAGTAACTTGTTTACCTTTCCGTTACATGAACAAGTTTCTCTTTTTAGTCTAACCTATTTTCTGCTTTGTTTTTAATTAACTTAATCTTGAAAGGTAAGATAAGGAGCAGGAGAAACAGGCCACTTGACTGTGGTGGAGAGATGTGCAGTCCTTTCACTTACTGCAGTTACAGCCACAGCGTTTAAAATAGGCTGCGTCGATGGATGTCCGCTGTTAATGCTCCAGCTCCCATTTCCCACACAGTCTGAAGTCTAATCACTGGGTGCGGCTCGTGTTCCAGGTACGGGGTCAATGTACTTATTACATACAGACTACTATAATCTTTCTTTCTTTGCAAGTATAGGGAGTCCAGTAAGGCACGAGTGTGTGGTGAAACCCATACCTTGAGCAGTGTTGGAGAAATGCCGATTGGTCTGTTGTCTTAAAGTTGGCTTTGTTGTTTGTATTTTTAGCAATAATCTGAATTAGTGATACCAGGATGAAGGGGATCAAGCGTTAGGAAACTAAGATGGTCCTAATGTGGAAAGTGTGCTTGGATTGGGAGTGGGTCCTTACAAACTCTGGGAAATTGCTTTGAGCTTGCATAATCCCAAATGGGATTTCAAATTTTTTTGTTCGTTTGTTTCTCTTTGTTTTCCCTAAAGAGACAGCCATGTCAGGTTAGTCTTGCTGCATTCTAGATCTAGCAGCAGGAACTTGGAACATAAGCCCTTAACTGTTAAAACTGGATTGCTTTTTCTTTTGGGGGGGAACAGGGACTTCCCTGTGTGAGTGCTTGTGTGACACTTCTTGGTTAAACGTATCTAAATACATCTGTTGGGTTACTGTACCCTGCTTCCTATTGCATAAATCTGAGCTTGTTTTTAAATTGCTTGTCTGCAAATAAAATTTTGGGCTATTACTGGGAGGAAAAAAAAAATGGCTGAAATGATTTCATTCTCTCTGCAGGATGATGTAATCCATGGTTGTCCTGCATTATCTTAGTCCAGCTAACTTTTGTTTTGCCTGCAGTTTCCAGTATCATTGTGGGCATAGAGTAGATTGTTTTGGTGGAGGAAGAAGTGTTTTTTGCAGACAGTTAACTTAGTTACAAGCTAGAACAAATATTTAACCCTCACAGAAAAAATGCTGTGTTTGTTCAGAAAATACAGTGACATTCCTAAGTAGTTTGCAACCCTTAATGTGAGTTGGGGGGGAAAAAAAAAGGGTTCTTACGGTGGCAGTATTATCAAAGGAAGGACCTCTGTGCTATCCACGGGTTCTATGTACAGGGGCGAGTTGATAGTTGGCAGTTCTGGCTGTTCCTAGGACTGACATCAAGGGCAAGGGTAAAACCCAACAGTTCCTTTTAGAATCCTGGTGAAGTCTTTCAGGCAAACCTGGAGCCTTTAGAAAGCAACCAATTGACTAAAAATGATGCAACAGCTGAATTAAGCTAAATAGCAGTTAAAACAATTTAACACGGATGATGCTGTCAAATTTGTTGTTGAATAGCTCAAGTACAAAGGCTTATCTAAAGGCCTTTGAGGACTGAACTAGAAGTAGAAAGGAGAATAAAGAAATTGCAGGAATGAGCCACGGAAGAGTTCTGTAGCTGAAATAAGCCTACGTGGAAATAATGGTAGGAGCGGGAGTACTGAGCTGCGAAAGGAAAAGCTCCCTTGGCAGACTTGACCTAAGCAATTACAAAAAAAGTGGGCTGGAGATTTTTTTGTAACTTCTAATTACGGGGTGTGGTGGTGGCTGCATTTATATTAAAGGCTGAAACTGTGTTTTGCGTGTGCAGAGAATGGGGGGAATGGCAGCTGAACTGCCCCTGCTGCCACTGCAAGTGGGGGCTTGCTAAAAACTTCCCCTCTTTATCTTAAAAGGTCCCTTACCAAATGACTGTGCTGTGAGTAATGACATGGCTTTCAAGTTGAAGCTAAACTGACAGAAGAGCCAACAGCTTCTAGCAGAAGTCTTTAGACTGTACAGTAGTCGGTAAAAACGGAGCTAGGCTCTGTCCAGCTCCAGCACGGCACCGAAATGCCTGCGCCCTGGCTGCGGGCAGGTGCGCTGTGCCTGTTGTGATGGCCGTTACCACCAGGGAAGCAGCAAATGGCAACCCCATTCAAAGAGGTGGATGAGACGACACACCAAATGTTTCTATAGGCACAAAATTATTCATGCTGTAGTTTGCCACTTCTTTCTTGTATTTTTTAATTCTGCTTTTTTTGTGAAGCCTAGCAATCACTACAGAATGTGCATGGACACAATTCATGTCTAAAATTATATGTTTGTTTGGGTTTAAATGTTTGCTGCAGCAGCATGTTCTTGACCACTTTTGTTGCTTTTTTTGCTAAGTGTATTGGATATACTTGCTTCTGTGCTTGTTCTAGACAAGAAAGAAATTCTACCTTGCCTTGCAGTTTTAATTATCTGCACTATGTGTTAGGATGAGCACGCCTACAGAAATCTCCTGCCCCAGCCTATGTGGCCATTTTGTTGATAAATGTGTGCTCTCTGAAGTCAGAGTTGAAGGAATTGGGTTTTTTGTCCCACCCAGCTTCCCGAAGGCCAGTGTTAAAATCCAAAGACTAATAAACTGAATTCATGTTGAGACAGTAGAAAACCCTAACAGTAGTTTGCTGCAGACACCCATCTTCAAAGGCAAGGTTCTGGTGGTGCTGAAACATCCCATAGCTACAACTCCTTCCTCCCATGTCATAAGAAAACCGTGTACACATCTTCAATAAAAAACTACCCCAGACTTGGTTTTGAAGAGTGATGGGAGAGTTGCTTAACAGAGTATGTATGTAGTAGGGAATGACATTAGTTCCTCTTCACTTCTTCTGTTAACAGTGACTACTACTTCACTTCAACTACTTCTGTAGCACCATGTTAACAGTGACACTGCCTTCATTTTCAGTAGACTTTTATTAACTGTTCAATGTGTTTTCACATTCTATTCATAAAGCAGCAAGCATCACTTCTGGCATGCAAAGAGATCCCCTGTACAGCTAAACAAGGACAAAGCAGCTGGACTTTTAAAACATGGTTCACGTGATTTAACTTTATACACCTCTGAAGAGATTACTTAAGTTAGAAATACTTAATTTAAAATGACTAGTGTACAATGGAAATCACTTATTCACAATATTCAGTTATTTTGTTCTTTATTTACAAAATACTATCCTGAGAATTTTCTATTAAGCTTCAATTTGAGCAAAGTAGTTTATATATACCTAAGTAACAATGGTTACTTAACATAAGGAAAAATGCCATTAGAAGAGTACAGAAACGGTTCAGCACGTTGCTCAATGACTCTGTCAAGTCTCTTGCCGTGGTTCTGGTTGTTCTACAGCTGATGGATTTGACTGAGGTGGCTCACCTCTATTTTCAAGAGGTGGTGGTGGTGGTGGAGGCAAAAATCCAGGTCGTTGCGGTGGATAGTGAGGATAAGATCTCATTGGAAATGGATTTCTTACTGTGAGAGAATCGGAGTAGTCCAGTTAATATCAATCGAACAGCAAGCACATACCTGCTCCTCCTACCCCACATACCTTACTGCTCAGCAATGGCCTACCTAAATAGAAGTCAGAAAGCAGACCTAGGTGTTAGGTGTTATGCTCCAAAGAGACAGAGATGCTAGGAAGGGGGAGGACAAAACGATCGCTCTTCGCAGTAGTTACCTGCAACAGGCTCGCAGCAGCAGCCAGTCAGTGTCTGTTAATGGGCAGCTGCTGCTGCCACCGTCACCTCTGGTCTGCTGTAGCAGCCCTTGGCTGTCATACCTTACAGAACTGTTTAGTTCTTCACAGGTTAATCGGAGAACAGCAGGAGGCAGAAAGCAGCCCTTCAGTCTGATACTTACATCTTGCTCCACTAATGCAAGCTCCAAGGAAAAACAATTAACAAGTACGTCCCAAATGCATGCTTTTGTATGGACACTAGCTAAAGGATGAAACTTTAAGATTTATGTATGATGCAGCCTCGTAGGAGGAAGAGGATTAAGGTAAGCATTTACTTGCTTTCCTACCCAAAAAAGAACCCTTTAAATGCTGAACAGTGTGTGTATGTGTATTTTCCAGCCAAAGCTACTATTTGTAAAAACATTATCAATATGAGCAACTGTGAGGAAGAAAGTGTACAACACAGTTAGCCTTCATCAGAAAAGATGCTCCCGGTTAGCTGAATTGAGAAGAAGTACATGCAAATAAAGATTTAAGTGTTCACCCAGTGTGGTAACTCACTACCTGCACAAAGCACTCATGTTCATCGACTTGAAGTAAATGCTGGCAAAAGCTACGTACTTGGCAGTGGAGGGCGCGGAAGCCCAAAGTCTCGTACTGGAAAACATTCACGTGGTCCATACATGCCGGCAGGAGGAGGGGGAGGAAAAGGGGGTCCTCGTCTCATGAAAGGTGCTCTAGGATCCACAGGCATCAACGGAGGTCTGACTGGAGGGAAAGGTGGAGGACCAAACCCTGAACTGACAGCTTCACTTTCAGATGCCAGCGACCGATCAGGTAGCGAGTTCTGCAACACAATGAAAACAAGGAAGTTAGCTTAGGGAAAGGGATAAGGAGAGGGAATATCTCCAGTCCTATCAGGCCCACTTTGATGTAGACTGTCACACTAGCTAACAGCTAGTTCCAACTCTGCCTTGGCTACGGCATAATCCTGAGCAAGGCTATCTATGTTCACTGACCATCAGCTTGACCATAGTTTCATCTCTGGGTTATAATTAATTTTCAGCAGGGATTATATTAGTCACACATCAAAATTAATTCACAAGACAGTAAGTGCTGTGATACAAGTACACGCACAACTTTATCATTTGCACTGCACAGTGCAATATGTGACTAATGTACCAGAGACAAAGTTTCCTAAATATTTGGCAGAAAATTAAAGCACGTTTAAATCAAGTTTCTGTTTAGCTACTTACGCTAAGATTAGAATGATCTTTCATCCCATTTCCACTTGGTTCTGTTCGTGGGCTATTTTCTGAAGATGTTTGTCCATCTGTATGCAAAAGTTAAACAAGTTATTCAGTGCTGGCCTCCTTCTCCCCACCACCGATTTCAGTGTCTTTTCTGAAATCGGGATACATAGGCAAGAAAAAAAAAGTATCACTGTACCAAGCAACTGTTCTGCAGGCAGCCTGAAAGACAAATGAGGAAAAACAAAGCTATGGCTGAGTATTTTCTCCAACTTCTGTACAGGGTGCACATGAATTACGAGGTTGCAGCTTTTACCAAAGTTTCTTCTATCAAAATCAGGCTTTTTCTTCCATTTTAGTATTTTTTTTAGAAGTTAAAAGTGCATTTTCCTAGTGACACATCTTAACATTACTGCAGCAGTTCCATTTTTCCCCTCCCTCCTGCTAATACGTTACTTCTTTGGTAAGTCCCACTCTGGGAACAACTGCACTACGATATGCTCTTGGCATACAACTCGACAGCAATCCTATTCAAGTTTGACAAAAACCGATTCCTTCCACAGTTGCTAAACATCAGAAGACTTTCAGAACTACATCAGTTCTGGACAAGCGTTCAGAAATAAGAATAATCATCCTCTTATTTGCTGTACTCACTTTATAAATTAAGAGATAAATAGGATCTTCAGCATTTTTACCTTTATAATTCCCTGAGAACAAGTATTTTCAGTAACAGCTGAGGAAAAATATTCAAGGGAATTGTCAGAGGAGAATGTGACTGGATATAAATATATGAAATATATACACTAAATGTACTCCTTTCTTAAAAAAAAAAAACCAACCAAAAAAACCAACCAAAAAAACCAAAACAACAAACCTGAGATTTGAAAAATACTGCTTTCTTCCACTTCTGCCCGAATGAAGAGAATACTACTAAAAAGCACAAGACCAAAACAATACTTCTAACAAGTGACAGATTGTTCATCTACGTGTTGTATTTGTTCTCCTCTGAAGCAAACAAAGCTATTTTCTCAATGAACAGATAGGTCTTTTCAAAAAAAAATCTAAGTCACACGACCTTTCAAGCAGGCCCTGCCTTTGTTGAAGATATTGTTACTTAACAATCTGAAGCATTTTAACTGCTTATGTCACACAGAGAATAGTCATGCCTTGATACTTACATTGCATAACACTTCCATTTTAAATCCTTGTAAAAGTTGCTCACAAACTCTGTCAAGCTTCAACCCTTCTTTCTGACAAGAAGTTTCCTGCTCCAGGTATCCGCCTCAAGTTTAACGTTTTTGTAGTTAGCCACCTCAGCTTAGGAAAATCTGTATTATTTCGTTCAGTTTAAATAACATTTTGATCATCTTGCTGAGAAAGTGTAGCTCATTCACTCTTTAGAGTTGGAGCCTGGATTTCAGTACTGTGAGACATGTTGCTGTTCTGAAGTCAGATGGTATGTGCTGGACAGAGTGGAGTGGGTTTTTTTTAATTTGTTGGGGTTTTTTTGCTATTTTTACAAATACCCAAGTCTAGTGAAATTATATGCCTCTAAAAAGCAACATTCACATATGCTTAATAACCTGCTAAATGCTGGCAGCAAGGTTATCCAAAACCCTGTTTCCATTAAGTAGGTTTTGAACTGCCCAAGAACTCAATACAGCTTTTTTTTTTTATTGTTGCTTGCCAGCAGTTGAAGAAAAGGGTAAAAATGCATACAAGAAATGAGTGCAAAGACGGTGCACTTCTCCTGTCCTTCAGTCAGCATCCAGGTGCTAGAAGACAGACCTCGGTGGAATACAAAGTAGCAGAAAGCAGAAGTGAAACACAGAGAGGCCTGGGAAAGGGGGTAGGAAGGCGAGCGGCTGTACAGGAACAGAATTGTCTTCCAGTAGAGAACAGTTCCCTGTAAAACCTGAACCTTCAACCTGAAACAGAATTCAGCGTTCCCAGTTCTCACATTATGACACCAAGTAACAAAGGTTCTCTCTCCTATTGCCAGAAACTGGGCAACAAAGATGGTAACTTACTACTAATCATATGAGTAACTGAATACCAGGTGGCAAAGTTTCTGTTGTGAGTTTAAGGGCTTCAACCTAGCTGATGACTCAGACACATGTGACTTACTAGGCATTAAATAAGGGTGAAAACTGTTTAATAAGTGTTAAGGCTTTAAGCTCGTAAACTGTTTCAGTGATAAGGTTTAAGTCACCAAAACTTTGCCTCTGAGCTTCTGGCTGTTGCTGAGCATCACAAACTAGAATTTACATAATTGGCCAATTTAAAACAAATGGTACTTGGGTCAGTGAAATATGTGATTAAGTTGGGGGCAACTGCACTGCGAACTACAAAAAGGTGCAAGTATGGTAAACGGTTTGAAGGAGGAGGCCTCAGGACCTTCTAGTTCAGTACGCAAAGCCAGTGGGTATTTGAAAATTTTGCCGTTATTCTTTCAGTCTTACTGACTCCAACTCCTTCTAACCTTACCAAATGTGGCATGGAAATGCAAGTAAAGGTCTGATATTTTAATGCTGTGGTGAGCCTCCTGGGAGGGGCCAAAACAGACTCAAGGCCAAGCCTGAGTGGTTAACACACAGAACAGTGAAGGTGGACAAAGAAAATACCTCATGACTACCATTCACTGAGTCCCATCCACCTGACAGAAGAGACTGCTATTGTTGATAACAGGGAAAGACTGCATCAAGGCTAGCAGGTGTTAAAATGTTTTTACACAGTGGAACATCGGGTCTGTGGTAGCTATGAAGTTGTCCTCTTACCATGGCTTACTACATATAGTCAACCTATACCGAGATTCTCCATTTGATAGTATCATGAAAGCAATTCTCACCTGTCTTATCAAAAGACTGCACATTGTAAGTTCGTAGTTCTGCTGGTCCAGAGAGTCTTCCAGTATTTGGAGGATTAGGAAAAAATCTTTCTTGTCTTCGAGGAGGAAGAACTGGATCAGTGTAAGACTCAACTAACATTGAAGAAATCACAAAACATGTCAGTGAAGATTTACTCCCCCCATTCCATTCCATACAATTTTAGACCAGCAAAATTCTCTGGGTATCTTATGCTCTTCTACATATCCAAAGTGACTATTAATCAGGGTGAGCAAACAACCTTAAAAAAACCCGAACATAGGAATCCCACCAAGTAGGTACTACAGCTTATGTTTCTAAGAAGCTGCAAAAGAGAAAAGCTCATTGATTTTTGGCTTAACATACAGTAGGATTTTGAAAGTTATGATTACCTAAGTTATAAACAGTGGGGCCTTGAAACAAAGGTTCAGCATAGCAATGAAGGTCAAAGGCAAAACAAATTACTATACATTTTAAGCCACGCTTAGATAAGAGTGCTGTTCCCCATTACGTTTCATAGTGCTGTAATGTGTTTCCACCAACTTCCTTGCATCAGATCTTGCAATCATGCAGCTACAAGACAAACTGTATCAGTGAGATCCAACTGCAAAGATGGGGTAAGAATGCAGCTCAGGTCAAGGAAACAAGACTACCCCTCTGCAGTACCCTGTCAATAGATCAGATCTGACAAACAAGAAACTGCATCCTGAGTGGACTTTGAGTTTTATAATCAGGCTTTCACACAGATGTGTAGCAACTACAATAGTGCTTGCTGCATCTAATAATTGAGGTACTTTAATCTGTATACTTTACCTAATTTTTAATTTTTTTTTTAACCTGTAGCATTTTTGCTTCTTTATTGCAGGTATACAGGAAGGTTGTCCTTCCCCCTGCATTGTTTACTTTAGAAATATCAGTAGTATCCTCTTTGATTCATGTCGGTCTTCCCTGACTGATCGTGTGCAATACACGTTTAGTTGAAGAAGTGAGAGTGAAGACTGATTTTGTTGTTGTTAATTATCAAAGAGGCAGTATCAACATGAAAATATGTACCGAACAGGATGACTGTACCATGGTACTCCTGTACTATTAATATAATTTTTATTTTGAAAGACATAGTATTTTGCAACATTAGCTTTTATTTATTTATTTATTTGTGGCTAATGTACCATCAAAACTTCTCACTTTCTCAGATCTCTTATCCAGCCCAGACAGGTCTTTTGATGCACTAAACGAGCCCCCAATAAAATGATGAAACTGAACAGCTGATTGTACACTGCTAGTACCAATATACATTTAAAAGATAGCATAGAAGTGCAAGTGAACTGCACCGTTCAAGAAGGGGAAAAAACCTACTATTAAAAAAAACTTTCCTGTGCAGTTGCACATGCAGTTCCAAGAAAACATTTCATATTTTTAAGCAAAAAATACTTAAATATATACACTACAAGTCAGTAATTCCATTTTTCCATAGATACAGTAGCTAAGCAGATTTTTATACCTGGTGGAGGCAGAATTATCCTGCGTTCTCTGTCCCAAGGAGGAGACAGGGACCCAGTATCTGATGGCGGTCTGTGGGGATCTGTTAATCTATCAGAACTCAGCTCTCCTCTTTCATTACCAGCTTCATACATGGCAGTTGGTCCTCTGGATCCTAATCGAAGAAATCAGATAGCTATTTACCCAGGTATTTTAAATCCTCTATTATGGCTTTCTTCATTAAGTCTGAAAATAGTAAAATAAATCACGGAATGCCAACACTGTCAAGATACAAGAGGCGCATGGCTCCACAGGACTCTCCAGCTGTTGGCTGATGACCAGTTATGTTTACTAGAACTGTTTAAAAGGTTTGTTTGGAATGAAAAAGTTAGTTTTTTTACTCTTAGTTCAACAAGAGTGCAATCTAGAGTACCTGCAATTAAAAAAAAAAAAAAAAAAAAATCATTTTCAGAGTTTCGGTTCATTCGAACCAGAGAAACTAGTGCCCTCAAGATAAATCTTCTCAGTGCTAAAAAACCTGCTGCTAAACAAACTAAAAATTAGCACACTGAAAGCTAATACCCTCATCATAAGAAAACATCCACATTATATTCAACACTCTTCTGGTTCTTTCTAATTCTTTATTCAAGGAAAAAAAATAAGAGAAGCCCAGGTCAACACATAATGAAGTGCAGGAGAAACTGTAACAATGAGTGATTTTAGGTTGCAAGCTTCCTTTAAAATAGATTTGGTCTGAAAAATGACAGAAATACTGAATTCTGGTATCATTTTCTAATACTCTATCCTAAAATTCAACCTAAAATTTGAAACCATTTAGTGTCTTGTGCAAAGTGAGATGAGCGCTATAATTGCTCTGTACCTGACATTATTTAAACACATCATTTGTTTAATCTGCCCAAGTTACATTAGTGCTCCATTGTGAAATGGGCAGTAGTTATGCCTTTGCATAGTCTCCTTCTTTGTTAATACTGCATCCTGAAATCCAGTTTTTACTCTTCCTCACCAGCAACAGCTGAGCTACAATTTAAAGATACACTGGACATCTCAGTTTCATTACTTACTGTCTCTATACAAATACTCGAGCATGATTTTGCTTGTGTGTGGTTGAACATTCAATCTCAAGCTTTTTTCTGACTTAGAAAATGAATCAACTTTCATATGCACCTGGATATGCTTTTTACAAAGAATTAAAGTTAATATATAGTCCATGCTGGTCTTTTAAAAATCAATGTTGATTAGTGAAGTACTTGTAGAAGAGACATTTAGACATATTTCCCATGAAATAAGTACAGGTTTCAATGAGTGTAACAGTAGTAGTAAATTAAATAGTAGCTTCTTTATTACCTGTAACAGATGCTGAACGTCACTCTAGCATTTATCTACACTATTTCCATCAACATCAAAAATATGAAGGAACAGTGTTTTTCCTCCCTTACAACCCATGACACCACGGCTTGCTTTCACCTACTCCTCAATCTCTGCATTTTACTCCTTACACACAGTCTTCCTGTCCCTTTTATCACTAGGGAAGAAACTGTCTCCCACGTATAATGACTGCCTCAAATTTAGAACAAAGGAAAGAAAACAATTTACTGAATCAGTAACTTTCTAATATCATAACACCCAATAAAACTATCTGATGTTTTTGACAACGCAGGTACCCTCTCCTTCTCTCACCAACTGTAGGTTTACTTTAAAATCGTAAGTTTATTTCAGCAGAACCCCATTTGTCCAAGAAATAAACCAAGACTGATTAAGTTTGGCTTTTCACTTTTCTCAATCCGTGCTTCTAAAGTGAATCCACTGACCAACCCACTAGTACCAACTAAATTTTCCATTGTACTGTTACACATCAGACAGCTTTAGAAGCAAGCTGAAAAACAGGAAGAGTTTGTCCAATTAACTGTTTATATTGAATTGGTTGGTTTAATACTTTTTGTCACCAGCAAGAGGAAAAGGTGTGACAGGTTTATAGTAGAGGGGAGAGAAATCCAGAATAGATACATTTTCAAGTTTAAGAATTGTACCTCTTCCTCCTCCTCCACCTGGAAGCATAGGTGAAAGCCTTAAAGGACCCTCCAATAAAGTTGGAGGGGAAAGAAAAGCTCTTGTTTCAGATGAAGGCCGGCCCATTGGTGAGGGTCCATATGGGGAATGCTCTGGAACAGTTAAAACAAAATACTCAAGTTCACAATATTTAGTTTAGCAAACTGTATAAAGTAATTAACTTCTTAGGTGAAGTTTAAAGCTAAATTGTATAAGTGTAATGAAAACTGTGCTCTAATTACCATGTGTATCATATACCCAGTCTACTCTCATCGATACTACAAACACTCCTAGTTTCAACAAAATACTTGACATGACGTAGAGTCGCTTATGACCCAATTATTTTTTTAAATGACTGTTATTTGTACATACACATGGCCAAGATAGTTTTCAAACGATTACATATGTGTGGTCTTGGGAAACAAAACCAGAGCCTAATTGTTTTTGTTTATATTTTACAATTCAATACTGTACCTCTGCCAAATGGTCTAACTGGAACATCAAGAGCGTAAGGATCTTTTTCTAAAAGGTCAAGTTTAAATTCTGTTTCAGTTAATCTGCAAATAAACAACAAGAAAGTAGTAAATAACCAAGTGCAAAAGTTTTACTGGACTGCACTGTTTACTGCTAGGCTTTCTACTTAAAGGGTTAATGAAGCAAGGTATTTTATTCCCTAAATAAAAAGAAAAAAGACAAAGGATGTTACAGAACTCTGAACTTAAGAATTCCTGAAAGTATTTCTCTATGCTGCTGTATTTAACCTGTAATTCAGAAGTTGAACGGGCATGTTAGATGTTACAATTCCTAGCATGACATTACTGTCATGAGTACTCTAAATTGCATTCCAAGTATTAGCTAACTTCACACCTAAAGGTTCCTCACAACCACCACCACCTGATCTGTTAGCTCAGTATTAACTTCTGAGATAAGCTGTAAATTCATTAGGTAACCATGACTTCTGGTTGATAGATACTTATTTAAAACAAACAAACCCCCAAAACCTTTGAGTTCTAATACTACGTTCTGCTTCTTTCCTGAAATATTTCAATACTTTACATAGTTCCTAAATTCTTACTTTCTTGCACGTTATCATTACAGGGAATGCTCAAATGACTCCCTTCCTTTCAGAACTCCAGTGGAACACTGTGTTCTCTCCGCCCTGTTTGGGCCACAATGGATTAACATAGGTCTAGAAAACACCAAATTGCATAAATCCAAAACATACTCACATGCCAAATTGCATTTGTTTAGAATTAGATCAGGACTGCACTTACTTTTGTCTGTTATGTGCATTTTCTTTTTTTATATCATTGAGGTGTCTTTCAGCTGCCCGTGCTGTCAGCTTTGGGGAGGGACAAAAATCAGATGCTTAGATATTGCTATGTATTAATTAAATGCTTCATAAATGTGACAGGTCCTAGATCCAAGATATTTTTTTTCTATCTTAAGTGTGTGGACTGTATTTTCCCAAGATATGACTCGTGTATAAAGCATATGAAACAGAGCCTCACATACATCACCAAACGACATCAGCAGCTCTGCTACCCGAATTTTTGAGGAATGATATGGCTTTCCTGCAGATTCTTAAAACTGCAGAAATGAAATTCTTTGGCTATAGCTGCTTTGAAGCATCTACAGAATATGTACAGTATTTAAAGTCTCAAATTTTATATAAGAAAGTTTTATTTTAAAATCATGTAGTTAAAAACTGTAAAATTATGACCACGAAGCACCACAGCTTTTAACAGGACTCTATCTTATACAGACCGTTGTGTGAAACTGAAGAATGTATTAATCAGGAGATATTTTAAAGTTTCCTGTTTGGAAAAAAAGGTAAAAATGGACTTTGTAGCAACATTCTTTGGAAGCTGTCAGTGGAACATACTGTTCTCACAGGACATAATGTCTTCTATTAGTCGATAAAAGGACTGAAGTACATCCAGAGAAAATATTAAAATGGCATTGAAACAAGGCCAAAAGCTTTTATTATTAGCAAAATGTCACACACTTGTTAAATGGTAACATGTTATTCCAGAAGATTTATTGCTATAGCAAATAATATTGTACTATCATTCTACTGTGCTCATAGGGATCCGCCTTAATTATTCCAACTATTTTGTAAGATAAAAGTATTTTTAACATGCTTTTGTGTATTTCTGCAAGAAATACGTATGTTTAAAGGTGACAGGTTAGAGTTAATTTTGATTATGTTTTTTTAATAAGAAAGCGAAAAGTGATACAGCAAGCTATTCAAATCACTGAAAAGGAAGATGGACAAAGTTCAGAAAATTCAGTATTTGGAACTTACCCAATTATCATGAGCTTTTTTCTCATGCGAAGTAATCTGTGAAAGAGAGATTCATTAGACCATTATTCATCTTAAAAAGAAAACTTAAGATTGAGTATATGCTCTTATTCGTAAGTTTAATGTGTGCGGATAATTTATAATAAGACATCTAAACTTACAATTTAACTTTTTAATAAAGTTATCTGGTGATCTCTGCTATGAAATTGTGCCAGTCAAAACCAGATGGCATTAAGAAGGGGGGCAGCAAAAAACCACCCAACAAAACCAAGCCAAATACAGTATCACAACCTAGCTGAAAGTGGTATTTCAGTTGCAGCAACATCCCTCCTACTTGGCATAGATGGTAAGTAACACAAAGCACATACCTGATTCTGGTAAGAACGAATGGTTCTTTCTAGCTCTTCTTCAAGATCTTTTGCTCGCTGTCTGTAACAAAATTAGGATTTATGACATTGTAATAAAATGTTGAGGAAAGTAATTCTAAATACAGTAAACACAATGGTAAACACAAGGTATAACTGAAATTTTTATCCAAGACAGTATTGTCACTTAGGCCCATGGGATACATAAAAATTATTGTAGCAGTGGAAATTCTAGGCCCTAGATCAGTGCAAACAACATGGTAAACAAAAGAACAGAACCAAAACCCCCAACATCTCCCCAACTTTTCAGTGATCTGCGATATGTTTCCAATATAAAGGATATCCCTCCACCTATGCCCTACCAGCCAGCCTCACCCAGCTCAGCAAATGTACCAATGTGGCTTGAGCGTCATGCTGTCACAGGCTACCACAGTCAGTCCTGAGGGACAGTCACCTGCACTGAAGTTATTTCAAGACCGCAGGAAGTATGATGGCACCTCTGCTGCCAGCTGCCCTGTGCACAGCCTCTAGGTTCTACACTCTCTCAGCAGGTGGGCCAAAGACACATTCATTGTTTAGTTATACTCCACTTGCATTATTAATAGTCTCTTTAAAATTAAGATGTCTACAAAGTTCACGTTCTGAGTAAATCAGGAAGGGTGAATTCTGTCTTCCTGTATGAATACTGAAGAACATCTACAAGAACTTTACATTCTAGAGAAAGAATTAATCTAATTAACTCTTCAGGAAGCATTGCTGATCAGTATCGTTCAATTAGAGTCAATACTCCCATAAACATTGAGTAAGACGGGGAATATACATTACAGATTGAAGAATTATGCCACAGTTTGAGAAACCACAGAAACAAACCAGAGGTACGCAGTTGGTGTAACACAAAACAGAGCAAAGCAGTTAAAAACCAAACTACAGAAAATATTCCCACATCACAGTATTTTAGTAAAGAATTTCTAAACAACAGTACTATATGACAAGCTTAGAGATACAGAAATAGAATACTGTAACTATACAACATAAGTATGTTAGGATCTATAGGAAAACTGAACATTGCATTTATTTCACAGCATTCTCTTAACTTCATATTTTTATCTCTGTTCAGCAAAGGGAACTAGATTAGAGACCCACTTCTACCATTCCATTAAAGCTAACATGTCAATACAATTAGCATTCTAATGGAAGAAAAGTTGCCAGTGATCTTCCATACCCCATTTTTTAACAAAGCAAAAACTCCCTCAGTATGTATTATTACACACAAACTAGCATGTAACATACACACACACACACACACAACACAAAAACTAGGAGAAAATACATTCGCTTATGCTGGTGTTTTTATTAATTCTCTATTGCCTTTTGTTCACTTTGGAACAAGTGATTACAGCAACTAAAATCTGTAGTTACCTGTAGCTGTTTAGTTCTTCAGCAGCATGATTAATTTTTTCATCTACTTTAGAAAGCTTTTCTTCCTTCTGTAGGCGTTCTCTCTCTTCTACTGTCAGCTTCCTTTAAGAAAATTCAAAAACTATGGTTAATTCTGTTTCAAGTCAACAATTTTATAGTTGGTCTGTCAAGAAAAACTTTTTTAGGCCTGATGAATACATGATATTTATTCAGATCAACAGTTTTATAGGCAACATATGAAGTGGCATAAATAGCACTAGTTTGTATTCATATTAGTTTATTCAGTTCATTAACTGTTCTATATGAAACATTTAGATTACTACTATTCCTAAAAGGAATTTGCAAGACAATCCATATTCCCAAAGAATATTTTGGGGGGGGGGGGGGGCGGCGGCGGGAAGGCAGCCACAAATCAAATCAAAGTCAAAACCAAACTACACTAACTTACAGTGATTTGTTCTGGTACTTTTTTACATTTTAAAATAATTTTCCAGAGAAGAAAAAGGTTGTTATTAGCTATTAAAAAAAACTAGTTATTAAAAAAAATTCTTTCTAGGTTCCTTTTGTCAATGCCTTACTGGGCACAACAGAAGAGAAAACCCATATTCCAGACCACAGATTATACACAAGGTAATTCTGCAGAACACACATGGATACTACTGCTGCATACAGCCCTGAATGGATAAACTGGTCATTTTCCTGTAAACAGCAGTCCTTAGCTATCAAACTGTCTAAATCATGGATCTGTTGAACATGATTTAAACTTCTTTTCTACTCAATCTTCATTTCCCACTTTTTTATTTCCCTTGTCTAAACACGCCTAGCTTTTTAAAAGATGCCTTGTTAATACTAATAGCCTCTTTTATCTGCTATCTCATCACGCCAGCTTCTCCCCACTCCTTTTCAGCTTTTCTAAAATCTTTGACAAGCAGCATACATTTGCTGAGCCTCAGTGTGGCATTTTTAAATACCATCCACACAGTCTGCAAACATTTTTCCTTTCTGACTGCCCCATCATAGCTTCTTTTTAATAGGTTCCTTCCCACTCCCTCCCCCCATCCTTTTTAAAAATCAAATGTTAATGTGGTGGATTTCTGGGGTTTGTTGCATCTACAAGGTTGCCCAATATCTATACAAATATATATATTACAGAGCAGATTACTGAAAGGAATTTTTTAAGAAGGTCCTGTATACTCCTCAGTACAGGATCAAGACTTGTGCTGCTTCTCTTGCTGCCTTCAACATTATTTCTGCTCCTTGAAGAAATAATTTATGGCTAGTAAAATGGCAATTTTACCATCGTGCCCTAAAATGATGACCCCTGCTCCCTCCCTGTCCCTCCCACCACCCACCCACTTCTGAAGGTTACTATATGCCCCATCCCATCCCAACCAACTTTATTTCTAGTCCTTAACACATTCCTGATCTCAACCAGTAAGTCACAATCCCTACTATCATCGTGACTGTCAGGCAGATAGTACAGCCCTCATATTCTATCTTGGTGAGGAAAGCCTGATTCACAGGGGTTCTATGTTGCTTAATGATAATAGTAAGCTTGTCTATGTTTTAACTCTAAGCTTAGTTTTATATACAGCATCACTCCTCTGCTGACATTACCAGCTCTCTTTACTATATAAAATACACCTCACAGTTAAAGCAGCTACTGATTATCTTTTTCAGCAACTTTGATATGATGTAATACAGCTAGCTTAATTTCATTAAAAAAATTAAAAGAAAAAAAAAAAATCAAGCTTTCCAACTTTACCTACCTTATTTCATAGACTAAAAATTTGTTACTTCTTGTTTTATCTTTGTTTCTGTACTTGCTTGTGGAAAAGTCCTAAAATAATGTACCACTACTTTCATGGAAACAATTTCTATAAAATTACTGTGATCACTAATGTACATGAAGGTGTAACATAACAGGGCCTTCACAATTCTGAAAACTCTGGAAAGCACTGTTCAAATTTTCACTAACTTTCAGCCCCCCAAATCAAAGAGTTACATTCAAATCAAACGGTAAGCATTGAATATAAAAAGAGGAACCAGCACCTGTGTAGTTTCATTTCATTTTCTTGATAAAGCTCAGTCATCACTTTAAGTTTCTGCTGAAGCTTTTGAACTTCACTTTCAAAACATTCATTTTCAGACTGCAAGGAAGCTTGTTGACTTTGAAGGTTTTCTATACGTTCTGCCAAATTTAGAGATAATTATATTGGGACAATGCACAATTTACAAAATTAAAATATTTGCATTATATTAGTATACAAAAGGTCTGTAAAAACCTTTGATTCTATGTTGATTTAATAATATAAGCAATAATATGTTAATATATTTCAATAAATCATACAAATTGAGAAGCAGTATTGCTCCTTTTGATGGGAAGTCAGCAACCTACAATCTCTACCTGCCACAAAGTGCAGCTCTGAGCATGTATCTAGCCTTTGCTCCAAATTGTATAGCTTTTTGGAAAACAACGCAGTTCTGTAATTCACAATATAAATTTTCATTCAGGCCTTTCATTATTGTAATTAATCTACTAGAGGAGTAAAATTGGTACCATCATATACTCTTGCAGATTTACTCACACGAGATCTTGCTGAGTAGCCTGAAGGGATAACTCAGATTTGTCAAACTACCTTATCTTTCCAAATTAAAATCAGTCATGTTTCTTTTCCTATTTACTATTCCTATGCCTCTCTTCAAGAAACATAGAAAGATCAAGTAAGTATGAATATCTTTATAGGACAGAGTTACAATCAATTTGGAAAACACACTAGCACAAAGAGTCAGTTCAAAGGACTATAAAAAAACTGAAAAAATACAGTTTTACAGAGCATTTCATCACCCAAATAACAAAGCACGGTACATTCAAATGTGATGGCTACTCTGCTGGCTGTTATCTATGAAAGCAATAGCTAATTACAGGCTTTAATTTGAATTAAAGTGGCAGTGTTTTCATTTCATAAGGTTTAATTCAGTATGTCTTACATAACAAAGGAAAAAAACCAGAGCAAGATGCTTTTAGGTTCAATTGTCTAAATGCAGTATTTTGGATTTTAAGAAGTATTGAGCTTGCACCCATTACAAACTAACTACAATTAAGCTACCATTTTTAATAGATTGTTTTAAAATTTAATTATAACTCCATTGTTTCATGTCCAGAAATTAAAGAAGGTATTATTTATTTATTAACATCACTTTGCCCATGTATTTTAAGAATCTATAACAGTTAGAATTCTCCAATAGAGTACAACAAAATTTGCAAATGGTGCTTTAGCAACATCACTACACTTTGATTGCTTTACCTCTAAAATCAAATATTTAAAATAGCTAAGCAACTTAAACTCAAACAGGCATTTTAAAAATCAAGTAAAGCTATTAATGTAAACTTAACTCAGTTTTTACTGGAAGTAATACTTACAGCCTGCAAAACCATTTTACAAAAGCAGCATCTTATTAATCTTAAAGGCAAAAGAACATTTAATTACCTGTAAGTTCTCCTTTAGCTTTATTTTCATCAGACAGTTTTGAATACATTTGATCTCTTTCTGTTTCCAGGGTCTTTAAACAAGCATTTAACTACAATCAAAATTTTTAAAAAATGAGCATTTTAAGATTACCAGAATGCATGCAGAAATATCTAATTAAATATTAAAAGATGCCGAACTCTGTGGTACTGATACCTACATGCAATTAAACTTACCATAAAAATTGCATATATTCCCTCTAGTTTCCCTCCCTTCCATCCACAAGTTTCTTAAAATCACATACCTTTGCAGCATAGATCAATTTCTTTATAGTTCGTTTTTGCTGATCATCTGATTGACAGAATAGAATAATACATCACATAAAAAGCACAAAAACGTTTGTGACAGAGCTTACTACTATTCTTTTGTTTTTATAAAAAAGCAATCCCCAACATACCATGATAGGCATAGCATATTTGGAGGAAAAAGACAAAAAAAAAGGCAGGGGGGATGCCTATATTCTAGTGCTTGTTTGCCAATCAGTCAGACTCAGAATGCTCATGTTAAAAGTGAGATGCTGAATACACACTGTAAGATTCACTGGGCTGTGCCCTATGGTATAATCAGCACCAGCATAAAAAGAAGCTGCAGCAAGAAAAAGGAAGAAAGGCTCTTCTGTGCTGCTGTTTTGGGGGGACCTACATCTACACCAATCTGATTCCAATGCTACCATACTGCCTGCAACAAGTAACACCTGTGTAAGGACAAGGAAGCAGAAATTAGGCTCTAAGGACTCACAGTGCTACGGCTGGGAGGACCTTCAAGAAGAAATGAAAGCAAGGTTTTCACCTAAAAATGTTTGAGAATCACTACTTAATAGTAACATAGGCTAAAGCCATTCTGCAAGAGACTGAGCACTGAGTCTTTACATTGCTCTATGATAATATGTATGCTTTAGCTATATCCACACACTGCTCAACGGTAGCATAGGTTGTTATTCCGGAGGTGTCCAAGCATCAGTTAACCATTCAACATGAATAACATTGGGTGAGTTTTGAAAATCCAACTTCGACAAAGCTAATTTTTCAACTTTCCTGGAAGTTTGTTGGATCTGTATTTCTAAAACATCTATTAAATTAATATTTAAGATGGGAAGCTATACAAACCATACCTAAATGCTCTCCATTCTCTGTTTCACCCTTTATATCTGTGTCCCAGTGATTATCTTCAGTGTCATCATCTTCTTTTATTGCTGAACTCCAGTCTTTCATCTTCAGTAAGTATTGTGTCAGCGACTAAGAAAAAGCCCCCACAAAACACAAACGGTAAAATAAATACAAGCAATGAAAATGTAGTTACCATTACTTTTTCAGGATTTCTGTTCTTTATTTAGTTCCCTTTAAGTGAGCCCCATATACAGGATTCTAGATGTCTGATATTACCTTTTCCATTAAAACATATACATGCAGGTCAAAATGTGTGCCCTTGTGAAGACTTTTCAGATAGCCAAGTATGCATGCTTTTAGCAGGGCTTGTGTATGTAAGGTACACACATGCAAGAATACACTCCCAACTCCCATGCTCCAAATTGAAAAAAAATGCAAATACTCTACCAGAACTAAAAGAGTTTTTCCTTATTTAACGTGCTGACTTCCAAGGCTATCAGACCGCTCCATTGTGCTGCTAAGCAACCTTTTTTGCTTAGCAGGAAACAAGACATTAGAGGATGGAGACAGCAAACAAAAACCCAAAACAGCTTAATGCATATTAAGGCAAGGAGAGGTTGTTAGACTTTCTTGGAACTCAATGATTAGCATCAGTCTGAATAATTTGATTCAATGCTAGCTGTCATAATTTACCTTGACTTGACTCTCTTTATTTTTCAATACTTCTTCTATATCTGCTTTAGACGATTCAAACATCTTAGTTTGTTCATTTAGTTCACTAAATCGTTCACACCATCCTTCAGCTTCTTGCAAAAGCTAAAAAGGGAAATACCAGAGTAGCGTGATTGTCTATTGCAACCAAGAATCAAAGATGAATAGTACTTGAGCCTGTTATGTATATTATCTATACATAAGCAGAATTTTAAGCTCTCACCCATCAGTAAGAATTAACAGAGAGAGACTCCAAGACAGTTAAACTTCAGGAGTTGAAAAAAAAAAAAAAAGACTTTATGTTACTGTCCAGTTGCTTTAGCTGCAATAGCTCTCCATTGTCATTAGTAGTTAGGATATTTTTAAACATTTATAAGAGCAGTTAATATTCCACTTAGTTTAAAAACCCTGCTGTGACAACAGCAATGGATTTAAAATAGCGATAATTTGTGTAACAGCTACAAACACTGGGGAATGGACGGAAAGGAGAACACTCATTCCCCAATATGCACACACACTTCTGAAATCGTACCTGGGTCTCTTCAACCTAGAAGAGGTCAGTGAGGTAAGGGAAACCAGGAAGATTTTTAGACAGCTATTTAAATTCACGCGACTTGCAAAACTGTATTATTTCTCCTACTCTCCTCCATACCTCTTAAAGTAATTTTAAAATTTTATTTTAAAAAAACTTCCCTGTTACTGAAAGTCACAGCCACTGTACATAATCAACACCAACTAGTATGTACCTCTAGTTAACTGCGGTTAACTAAAAAGACAGGTAGATTCCAAGGTTACATTTTACAGACATCCCCTAGTAAAATCTCATTTCACAAAAATACTTTACAGCAGTAAAGGGATTAGTACACTTAAGCACCAGTTCATTAAAAATAACCACTGCAACATATTAACTAATTAAACCATGCCTTCATATTGTGAGAACGAAATTGAACTGATGCAAATTTCTGTTAAGACAAAACATGCAGTACAAAAACAGTACAGTACAAAAAATTTGTCTTAGAGTCTGTCAAAAGAATATTGCTTAAAGTTGCACAACAGGCAACCAATTTAAAAGCAGTGAATGCACAGAAAGGAATAAGCAGTTTGAGCAACGATAACGTAACAGCCAGTTATACTAAAAATAAAACCAGAAAATGGTAGTTAAACAGGGGAACTGCCATGCAGATAGACAAGCAAGCCTGAACACTACTTATCAAAGATAAACTAGAAGGCATAAAACAAAAGGTATGTGACTAGAATTGGATGAACCCCACTTGGCACACAACTGCACCTTTCAAGCAGTAAAAGCCATGTATGAATTTGCAGCATCATGCAAACTACGTATGACAGATAAAACAAAAATACTCTTTATGCTAATACTGCTCAGAAGACATACACAGGCAACTACTTTTATCATTAAATGTCATCCTCAAAGGGAAGCTAAACTTTAAGAGATTCCTTCTTCATGAAGCCAAAGAGAAAATAAATTGACATGACTTTATATACCTGTAATTACTATGAAGAGAAATAGCAAGGATTTCCAATAAGCTAAAGCAATATATATTTCTAATGTTCCTGCAAAAACCAAAGCATAGAAAGTTTGGAGTTCACTAACAGTTCCCTTGTTCAAACTAAAAGGCCCAATCCTCTCTCTGACACATCATAAATCTGAGACAGCACATCTGTTATAATGTTTAAGCTATGATGTGCCAGAAGATTATGACCCATTAGTGCAAACGGACAGAGGAAGAAAGTACTCTAGTTTCCGTGAACAAATAACACCTTTGTTACCTTTTAAGCATAAGTGAAATTCCATCTTTAAAAAAAAAAAAAAAGAAAAATAAAAAAGGGACATGGATATTCTAATATAGCAAACTAACTCACATGCTTACAAGAACCTCATAAAAGAGAATACAAATAAGCAAAGCAGATACTTTGTTCTTTCCTTATCAAGTTCCATCAACTCTTATCAGGTTATTTATCTATTAAAAAGCATAGCAGAATACAATATACACAAATGTTCTCAAATTACTAAAAACTGCAATAAAGCTCAGTTAACAACAAAGTGTAGTAATTCATCCTAAATAATGTGGTTAAGGAACTACTATACTCAGGTTATTTTATCTGGAAGGAATGCAAAAAACCTTATTTTATCTAGGAACCTGGCAAGTTAATTACATCCTGGGAGTTGTTTTTACTGATTTTTTTTTCCTGGTTTTGCTCAATATAAAATGATTGCCTATAAGACGTAGAGTAATTGTCAGCACTTAGTATTATCTTACCCTAAGTACTATTTTTTAATAAAAGGAAAGAAAAAGAAGATTCTTTTCGCACACATACAAATAATTGGATTATTTCTGTTTGAACACAAGAAATTACCAGAGAAAAAACAAAAAAAATCCCCCTCTATTAAAACTTTGTGTACTGCCGCTCAAAATTTGTTACGTAAGTATACTGTCACATCTGAAATAAAGCACCAAGACCAGACCCTTCCTCCTCACAGAAACAAAAAAGGATGTACAGATTAGACGAAAAAGACTTTTGAAAGAAAATAATTCTCAAGCAATTTCATCTCACAGTGACAACACCCAAATCCACTGTTTCTCCACTCACAGCATCTAATAAAATTGTCTTCCTTTTTTTTTTTTTGTAGTCACAAATATGTACTCCTTCTAAAATTAGAGAAAAATATGTTTTACTGATAACAGAGTTGTGCAGAACTGAAATATTCCTCCTGCAGAAAATCTTCTATTTCCAGCAACCTGAGGTTTTTTTTTTCTGAATCGGTAAGTCTGATATGCACAGTGTTTTGATAGGACTAAAGCACTCCCCAGCGTTTTATAAGACTGCTAAAAACCAACAGGCCTGTACTTCTACTCCCTGGCTCCCCTGCCACCCCACCCTGCAAGATATCTATCAGGTTACTGTTCAGACAACCAGGAGATCATCAGTCAGTCAGGAAAATAAGCATATATCTATTAAAAAAAACAAACTAAAACCCAAAGACACAAAAAACCAAACAACAAACAACCCAAAAAAACAAAAACATTCCATGGAACATTTAACGTTCAGAGAGAATATCTTTTTGTTTGGAAAAAACCAGAATAATTTCTTTGTAAAACTACTTATTGCACAGGACAGTTATTGCATATGCTGAACATTTTAAAATAATCAGCATTCTTTGGGATCTGGCTACAGCACTGAGGAGAATAAACAGCTAAAATTTGGGAAGTAACAGTCTTTTCTGTCCCTTCATATTACTTACCTGACTTTCCATTAATTCATCCATACTAAAATTTGGGAAGTAACAGTCTTTTCTGTCCCTTCATATTACTTACCTGACTTTCCATTAATTCATCCATAGGGGTACTACAGTAAGTTTTTTACCTGCCTTTTGCGTACTCTGCAAATTCTTAATTTCTTTTGTTTTCTGGGTCAAGTATAAGCATTTTCTCTCTGCCCGTAGAGGATTCTAGCTGTGGACTTGCTCAAATCTTTCTGCTCTCCTCCAGGTCTCAGCAAAATTCTTATCAGTCTCACGTTACCATATGCTCTCTTTCTCACTGAACTCTATGCATGTTTCCCCACAAACTCTAATTATTAAATGTCTTTTAAAACAGGACTACTTTAGACAAAGTTATTCCAACATCAAATCATTTTAAAGCCATGTCCTCTTCCTCATTCCATTTACTGGAACACGCAAGGGGTATTAACATGTTGAGAATGAGCTCCATGGAGAAATCGTATTTACATAGTATCGTAAGAAAATACAGTATTTCTAAGGATAACTAGGAAGAACCTACCTGTTTCTCACTTTCCTGGAGATGGCAGTTTTCATCTACTGCATCTTGAATGGATGTCTTGAGTCTCTCTGTATTAATCTGATACACTTTTAGGGTGGACTTGGCCTAAGTGAAATAAAAAAAGTGAGTTGTTTAAACAGCATAGGTGAAGATATAAGTGGGGTCAGAATGGCATTATTAGACTTATTCTTAGGTTTTCTAGCTGTGCTATATACGTATTCTCACATTTGCCCTACAATTTCAACAGGTTTTGTTGATTGTAGTTTTGCAACATCCACAGTATCATTGTGGAGTAATAAGGCAAAGAAAAGACAAGGTAACTGTACTTCCCAATAAATGCCAATCACTATATGAAATTCAAAGTTGCTAAATCAAGTCACACAGAAGTAATAAGCCTTACAAAGTCTTCTGGTTTACACAGCATATTATTTCTGCACCCTTAATAGAAAAAAAATTAATACAGTAACTACATGGAGAACAGAGAAATTGCAAAGATTTGAAAACAGAAACTATAAAGATTGGACATACCTCATCAATTTGTGACTGGATAGATTTTGCTTCATTCTCTAAAGACTCCACTCTCTTCTGAATTTCAGCCACCTGAAAATTATTAGTTGTCATATAGCTTCTTCCACAGATTTGACTGAAAAGGTCTAGGTAATTAATAAAGTTACTTTAATTTTTCAAACTGAGGAGGTTCTACTGCCAAACCAGTAAAAACAGCTTTTCTACTTTTGAGTGTTTTCCTTTATGGGTGTCATTTTTTCTAATATGCTACAGGGAGTACGAGGGGAGACAAAATGGGAAATGTAGTTTTTGTTTCAAAAAACCCAAAGAGAATAGTTTGTCTTCTCCATAGAGAATTTTTTTGTGGGACTTTTTTTTTTTTTTTTTTTAATTAATAGCAACAAAGATAGGATTCTATTTATTCTTACCAAGTTATCACTTTCCGGTTGTTTAGATTTTTCTTCTTCCAGTTCTTTTTCTAGATTCTCTATTTCTTCATTGAGTTCCAAGTTTGACTTGTTCAGTTTTTCATGCATTTCCTAAATCAAGTTGTTTTGACAGATAACATAAAACATTTGACATTAATTACATATGAAGACAACAAGTATGTTTTAAATATGACAGCAAAGTACGTTTAACAAATGTCACCATATCAAGGATAAATCTCAAAGTACTCTAGAGACTCTTGCACGTTAACAAAACCTGTAACAATTAGCTCTATAGGATCTGAGGTGCAGAATGAAATAAATCTATTTGCTTTTTTGTTACATAAATTTTATAGAGCCCATTAGGCATTTGATTGACTTTTTCGGAACTCTTTTACAAATATATTCTCAGTTTGGGGGATATAAACAATGCAGTGGTAATTTTTGTTTACAACTGTGCTCCAGTAGCCTATAAAATATATTTGAGTAAAAATACTTCATGCACTACTCACTCTCTCTCTCCTAGAAACAGGAACAATTTACTTCTAAAAAAATTAAATATTGTCTAATATGCCATTTGCTCTAGTATTGACCATTTTTAATGCAATTGTTACAAAAACATCTCTTAATTTAAATGCCTCACTTCTATGTCATTTTCAGTAACCCCGGACTAAAATAACAATGCTCCCAACTAAAACAGTTAAGGTTTTTTGGGGTTTGTTTGGGATTTTTGTTGTTGTTGTTTTTGGTGGGTTATTATTAAAATATGGGCAGCATTTTCCTGAAATAGTGCTTTAAATTGTAGAAATAACAATTTCCATTTATCTTTTTACCTCAAAAAAAGATGTGTCTGTTGATTCTTTCATAACGTTATCATCCTTCAGAGACAATTCTAAATCTTCAAACTGAAAAGGAAATACTTTATGTCAGAATGTATGTAAAGAATTGCTTAAATAATAGCATTAATTTATGATGCTCTAGTCTGAAACACAGCCACCACCTAAATATTCACAAACACACCTTGCTGGAAATCAGGAAAGCCTTAGCCCTAGTAGATTATCCAAGTGGCATAAAACAAAGACCTTTTAAAGTTGCTTCATATTAAGAGTTAAAGGCAGAACTTGCTAACACTTTAATTGCACTTAAAGGCACTGACAGGAAAAAGCATTTGAAGAATCACTTTAAAAGGTTTTAAATATCTTACGTTTAGATAAGTTAAATACTTTAAATACTTGATAAATTGCGACCATTTCTGTGATGCATCTGAAAGCAGTAAGTGAGGACCATTACCTCTTTTTTGCAAAGGCTGAGTTTTTCCAGAATTTTGCATTTGTCTTCAACTAGTTCAGCAATTTTATTTGCAAGCTGTTTTTCCCTTCCTAAAAAAAGACACAGTTAAGTGTTGCAACATCCCAAATAATTAAAAGGAGAAAAAAAAGAAAGACAAAAAAAGTAATACTCCAAAGAAACAGTATGAAAAATAAGCTTACCTACATAAAGTCGACTCCTAACCTGAAATAAAAAGAATAAATACTGAAAATGTCTGATCAATTACTCTTGCATAGCATCTGAAAATTAATCTTTTAAGCTGTGGTTCCATGATCTATTTAACCATGGAACTTAAAAAAGGAATATAAATACAGGCTACTGTTAAAAATGGGCAATTGCATCCTCTGCTCTTACTGCCTCAATGGCTGTGTGTTTGCCCCGTCCTTCTCTCACTCTAATTAAACAGAGAGAAGAGCGGAAAGGAGCTTAGTTTTCACCTGGATCACTTTTATAACACACCTCTGTATAGTCATCACATAACCATGACTGCCAACACAAAGCAGTAGTGGACATGCACAGCCAAAAGAGTACGAAAGGGGAGGGAGGGGGAAGCTCCACGTGCCAGCTCAGACTTAACTTCCTACAAGGAAAAAAAACCCACACGTTATAACACGTAACAGTTAGAACCGCAGTAAGGGTACTACTTGATGGGCATCCTGCCCAGATGCAACTCAGTGGGAAGCACCAAATCAGCAGCTGCCACATGGGGTCTAGTGCCCTAGAATCAAACTCTAACAAACTGCGGGACAAAATCTGCCACAAATGGCCTGGACAAGAGATGCAGAACTTGGCTGAACCCACAAAAACTTTACAACACAGCATTCCTCTCAAGGCTGGGCCTGGATCATGTGCCTAACAGACAATGGGTGCCTCAGATTTTCCCTGTTTCCTCCTCATTTAAAGCCATGGGATGGCCAAGGAGTCTAAGTAATAGAAAAAGGGGAAGAACGTCACAAGCACACCTTATCCTATCATCCCCCCAAAAAAACCAAACCCCACCAAGTAAGTAACCATTAATTCTTCAAAGAGCAGTCAGTGCAGTCCTAACTACAGATGACTGACAAAGCTATCAGTAACTTCTGTAATATCTAATGCCTTAGTGACATATGCAGGAGGAAAACAACACTAGAGTTGCTGCTTGACTGATTTCAGCTGAAACGCCTCTTTCATACCACCTAGAGGGATGCTGCTAGAAAAGAGAAGGAATAACCCAAATTATAAATATATTAACTTACACAAATACAGATCCCCTTCCAGACATTCTGAATTGCTGCTGCAGAATAGGGTGGCATTTTTCCAGATCTAAGTTGATGTTAGAACCTTAAAAATGCAGTTGCTCATATCTGAAAAACTAAACCGCTATGCAACCTATCTTCAAACATGAGCATCATTACACCTAGCACCAAATCACAATCTGTCTATTTAAGAGTATGCAAAAACTGGGGAGAAATGCTAAATTGAAATAAACTGAATTATGGACACTGAACCCATTTCATTAGTAGGGAGAGTATGGTAGGCAGCTGTTATTACTCAGATCCTTACTCACTCACAATAGAAGACAACCCTTACTTCAAAAATATAATCTGATTTGTGCGTTAAAAGGTTTCAGTACTGCATTTCTCAGAGTCATCAGCTTAGTGCTCACAAACAGCACACAGTAAAATTGGTTCAGTGTTCCAATAAACACAGTCAAGGTCACTGTCTGAAGAGTTTTAAAATGCCTCCCTTTATGGGAATCCATCTGGATTGCTTTTGCTTACAATTACCTTGAAAGACCTGAGCTGGTCTGGCTATAGCCAGGGTAGTTGCAGAGATATCACTACACACAGCAATACATACGCCCTAGGGAAGACCTCTGTATCCCGTGAAAATAATTTCAGGGGTGACTTTGAAAGTCTGGCATAGGAATTAAAAAGGGAAGGAAAAAGGAAGCCTTACTACAGAGTTTCATTGCATCTCCTCTAATGACAACAGTCACTCAGCACACGTCCAAACACTTACTACTTCTCAATTTCTCTTTTAGAGGGATTCTGAATTCAATCCCAACAGATTTAAAACTCCGAAGCATTATATATCTTGAACAGAATAACAATTTCAATTCATGCCATTCAATTCAAACCATTAATGCACTCTACATATCTGCATGTAATTTGAACACTTACTGATTGATAACTTCTATACATGAACAAGAGGATTGTAAAGGCTCCAACAATGCCAGCACAAATCACTATTTCCGAAGAGAAACCATACAGATCAGGACCAGGTCTCATATCTTCAGGCAGTGAAGCCACAGCCTGAAAAATAACGTAAAGAGCTTCAACTAAAGGAGAAGAGGTTAATATTTTCAACAGAAATAGACATTACATGTTGACTTAAGTTTACTTCTAAAGCTTGTACAGGCTTGTACATCCATTTTTTCCAAAACTGTGAGAAAATGGTTAACAGAAGCCTTTGATTTTTAAATTATACATTTACCAAGTGAAGAAAAAAAAAAAACGAGAAAAGTTCCAAGAAGATATGATGATGACTAGATAAAGCTCCGAGAACTTTTCCTTCTGAACCTACCAGTTATGGTAAATTCTCCTTCAAGTTGTCTACACGTTTCACTGTTAGAAGAATCAATACTCATAAGTATTTCATTATTTACTGGTAGAAAATTTGTTTGGTAGAAAAACCTGCTCAACCAACTTTATGCTAAAATAACACACTGAACACAGTCAATGATTTAACACATTTTAAACACTTAAATACACCCACATCTTATCTGTAAACGGATATCACTGTTTTCTCAAAGATATAACCCGCTTAATGTAGCTCACATTTACTACCCGGGACCTGCGTTTAAGAACGTGTTACTGTGCAGTAAAGTCTTAATCTCGATTTCTTTAATAAAACGGCCAGGCTACCCCTATCTCGACCCAAGAGGGGCGTGCGTGTGCGTGAGATCAGGGAGCGTTCGTTTCACTGCTTCGGCTTTTTGAGATCTCTGTTATTGTCGAAGAAACGGCCAGCTTCAGCAGGACCGGCGCAGCCCCGGGGTCCCCCCAGGCCCCCTCCCGGCCGCGCAGCTCAGCAGGCTGCCAAGCCCCGACGCACGCCGGCGAGGCGCTGCCCGGCTCTACGCCGCGCACGGGGTTTCCGTGCGGCAGCCGCCCGCTCCGGTGCGGGGCCGTTTCTCTCAGACCCGAGCCCCTCGCCACCCCCGGCAGCGCCGTTTCCCCCAACGCCGAGGCGCCGCGGCACAAGACCCCGGGCCTCGCGGGGGCCCGCCAGAGCCGACCCCGGCGGAGGCGGGTCCCGCACTCACCCTGCGCGCCCCCTCCAAGGCCAACCCGCAGTAGCGCTGCGCGCTCTCTCGCAGGCCCAGCCACAAGCTGGCGGTGGCGACATCCAAAGCATCCCCGCGGCCGCCGGCAGCCATCTTACCGCGGGCGGCGCGGACCCACCACCGCGCGCCTCCTTCCGGCTCCCCGCTTGACAACCGGCCTGTACCACTGTCGCGGGGGGAGGGGGGAACAGCGCGGGCACAGGTGGGAGCAGCCGGGGGAGCCTGAAGGGGGCGGCGGGGTGTACCACTGCGACACGAATGGGGGCGCAACACCACCGCCGGGGAGAGGGAGCGGGAGATACCACTGCCGGGGGAGGTGAGAGCGCGACCGCCGCAGCGGGCCCCGAGCCTGACCGCCCCGCCTCGGCCCAGAGCGGGGGTGCCTCCGGAGGCGGCCCCGAGTTCTACGGCCGGTGGGGGCGGAGGAGCAGGTGCAGCTCAGGGGTGCCCCTCTCCTCGCCCTCCCAGCGCAGCTGCCCGGCGCGGGGGGCGCCCGGCGGCTCTGGCCCGGGCGGTGCTGCGGGCCCAGGGCGCCGCAGGTCTCCGGGACCTCTCCCGACAGACCCTCCCCTTCGCGTTACGCCCGCAGGCGGGAAGGACCGGCGTCCCCCCGTCCTCCGGTACTGACGTGGCCCCGCTGGCCACGAAGCTACTCCTGTTCCTCCTCGAAGTTACGCGCAGGGAAACTCACCTCCCCTGTGCCCGTGCAGCAGCAGGTCTTTACAAGAACACAACTGTCCGGGCTGGATTCCTCGGGAAGGGCCTGGCTCCAGCCGGGGAGAGGCGCCGCCTCGCCGCTCGCGTTCCCGCACAGGCCGCCGGAGCTGGCATTTGCCCGGCGGGGGAGGGCAAGAGGTGGCGGCCGGCCGGCGGCGGGCTCTCGCTCTTGCGCAAGTGGGTTGCGTAGGTGCCCCGGGGGACACCCCCTGGGGAGCGGCGCCGGGGCCGCGTTATGCCCGGGAGTAGTTCCACATAATTTAAACTAGATTTCTTCAGCTTTTTTGTTAAAAATTGATGGTACCGGGGCTGCTGATACACAAATGTGTGGGAAGATGCGAGAAACGGTGGCTGCAGTGCCACATAGCAGTGGATTCTTTTCCATCTCATTCGCTAGGGCCAGTTCCATTTTTGCATTATATTTTTTCTTAATTTTTTTACATGTACTTAACTACACTTTTTTTTTAACGTATGCTAACTCAGTTTTCACAATGCAATGTGACTTGCCTGTGAAACTGGTATCACCTAAAAGACCATGATAGGTGGAAGTGGCTTTTTTAGCTGTATCAAACAATACAGGAATGAGTTTGGCCACAGCAGTGAACTATCAACGAGCACTGAAATCCAGTCTGCTTCATGAGAAAAAAAAAAAAAGCCCTTCAGTTTTGCTGAAGGCTGCAATTTTGCCAGAATCTATGTAAGTACGCTGGAAATCAGGAACAAATTAATGTTGTTCTTAACCTTCAGTTACCCAATCTAAACAAACCAAAGTGCCAGTTAATGAAGTTTACCATATACCACTTTACCTGATAGTACTCTTCTGTTTAGAGGGGACAGTGCAACACCGTCTATCTTTTCTCACATTCCTCTGGCAGCATTGTTTCTTGTGCAGTTATGTCCAGTAAGGTCAACCTTTACTCTGTCCCTACATTTTGATATTTAAGACATCCCCATAGCAATCATAATCCCATTTTGTATTTTATATATTTGCTTAGAAAAGTATTTTTTATGCAATTATGAACTATGGGAATATTTGGGAATCAAGGCTTTCAAATTACTTTTTAGAAACAATGGAAGTATTGTGATTATTTTACTCATCCTAACGCAAACTTTTTAAGTCCAAGCAAATTTAATCAGTACTGTCATGGGAACTAGAGGAAGCTATGAGTTTCATTTGAAAACAAACAAACCCCAAATGCTGATATTTTGACCACCGAGGTGTTTCCTGGCTGTTCTGTAAAAAAAACCCCACACTAAGTTCATCACATTCTGCAGTGCAAACAACAGGGGCAGATGAACAGCAGCTAAGCTGACATTTTCTTGCTCCATCTCTATCCCGTTTAGCATCAGATACCCCCAGAAGCAAGGGGACTGCAGAGGGTTTATTTAAAAGGATCTTTTTTTCTTTCTTTCTTTTTTTAGGAGCTTCATTGCAGAACATAACCAATAACTGGCTTAATTTTGCACTAATGTCAACAATGTATCACATAAAAAATTCTTACCTTTTTGATAATACTCATCACTGCTGAAAATACAGATTTTATCAATTCCCCGATCTCAAGAGCATTAAAGCACAGAAGTATCTGATATATCCAGCCTCCTTCTGGTTTGTTCATAAGGAAAAAAAAGGTTACATTGCAATTGTCAATATAATTCCAACTTTTTTTTTTTAAGATTGCAAATTTATTTTCCTTAAAATTAAGAAACTTAACACTTACCATTACTTGGAACGTAGTTCTGGATGGCATCTGAGAAAGGCTTTTTGACATCAAATGGAGAGTCAGCTACTGAACTGTCCATGTTTTCTTCAGAATTTACTGCAGGAATCACTGTTGCTTTTGAATGTTGGTCACTGTCATGTTCACTGTCTACAGCTGCATTCATTTCATGGTCCTTCTCTGGTGTTTCTTCTAGTAGCTTTCTTCTACTGCCTACTTCTGCAATTAATTGTGAAGGGAAATCATGGTTATTTTCAGAGGATTCAACTTACACACACACTTTTATGAGATACTAACCTCAATAGAGATTTTGATTTTTTTAAATTGTATTTTCCTCAACTTAAAGCCAAAGACTAGAGTGCTACATGAGAGTAAAAATGTGCTACAGGTTTATGATTTAATAAATACTGGTTCAAATAATGGTCTCGGAACAGACTTTGGAGGATAGGGCTTTAAGCAGAACTGGTGATGTAGTAAAGTAGTTAATGTTCAGGAAAAAATATGCTTGGTTTTGATAGTTAGCCTATAGATTCCCTGTTCAGGATTAGTAGGTCTCTTTCGGATATTATATCCAAATACAAATGGGAAAACCTTTACAAAAAGAACAATTAAAAATGCCATGTAGGATTGAAGATTAACAACTTCCCACAAGATAACAAACTTCACTGCGAAATACAAGAAACCACAAGCATGTTCATGCAGAAGTATGACTGAAGGCACGTAGCTGCCTCAGTTTCAGTGACTTGGAGTAAGGTTCCTGAAGCAAATAAAATACCGCTTTCAAAAAACCCCACACCTTGCTTACCCACGTAGAAAAAAAAAATACCATTTACAAATTGATTAGTTTTTAATTCTGTGCTTCAAGCCACTACTGGCCAAAGATACCCATCACAAATAGTCCGATAGTTGAAAGTCAGGAAGAGTAACTGGCTCTTAAACTGTTACTATTATATTAATTCAATCTGTATTATCAGATCCTCAAAATATCATAAATCAGTCATTAACTACTATGAGTTAGGCTCGCTACCTCTTGATTTTAAATCACCAGAAGGAGAGAGTGTTGTGTCTGTTGTATTTTTTCCCTCAAACAAAGCATATTTTGTTCTTGCTAAATCATTGTTAGTGAAGCATTAGTCCAGTACCTTTAGCTGCAGTTTGGGCTGCACACTTAATTGTTATAGCAGACAAAAGCTCTGGCAGCTCTAGAAGAACATTCCTTTTTTTCATACATTTTTCCTGCCCAACGTCCAAATTGTGCCCCTTTTGTGCAGACGCAATCACTTGTTTCCTCTGCATAACATTGTCTTTATATGAGTAAGCTGTGATGTCATGATGAATCTTTCCAAATTGCTGCTGCAGCTGCATCAGTTTGCTTCCTTCACCGAGATGCTCTAAGGGTTGCTTAACATCTTGTTTTAACTTTCAATAAAATTGTTGGAATGTAATCAATGGGTTTGGTAAATCTGAGTGTTTATCATACAATATTTGCCTGGTTTTGCTTGGTTTTTGGGACATGAACTCTGTCTGCCCTACTACGATTTTGTCAATGTCCTTGTTTTCGCTGGATTCTGCAGCAGTATTTTTTCCAAAATGCCAAGTTGTCCTTCCTCAAATTGGTTTTGCATGATTTCTAAATTGATTTCATCACTTTCTGCACCTTCTACAGATTTAGTAGTATCTTTTTCTTGCTCAGATTCATTTTCTCTTAACTCCATCTCATTCTTCCGTGCAGTATTTAATTCTACTAGTCCTAGTGTCATCCCTATTTTCATTTGGGTTTTTTTGACAAAACATGTATCCTCAGACTTTTTTCTACAGGCTTAATTGTTAGTTTTATTAAATATATTTGCAAAGAACCCTGGTGGTCTGGTAAAAATACTACCTGGAACCCTTTCTGTTAGAATATAATTTTTGTTATTTATATTTCTGGACTTTGACTCTCTCTGATTTTCAGATTCTTTCTTTTTTTCTTTCCTTCTCCTATCTTGTTTTAGTAGCAATAATTAATTTTTCAGTATTATCCATCCTTTCAGTTACAACAGTATCTTCTTTTTCAACATATACTGTATCAGCCAGGTTTCTGAGAAATCCCAGGTTGCTGGGATTGAATTAATCTAGTTTTTTTAATAGCAGCCTGGCTTTCTAGTTTGAGGGTTTTAGGAGACACTAACTGTAATGCTTTTTTTTTTTTTTTCTTTAAAATTGTCTTCTATTTTAGAGGGCTTCTAGGGTAAAAGTTCACGTTCAGTCAGACTAATATCACGACTGCTCTGTTGCTTTTATTGTCAATAAATTTTCTTTATAAATTGTTTTTTGGACTTGGATTCAGCTGAAGACTTTGGTATTACTGTGCCTTTTGAAGTAGTGTTTGATGATGCCTTCCAAAACTCAGATTCATTTTCTGTGTTTTTGTATCTTGCACTGTCATAACAGCTTGAATTGATGAGCCTAAATCTGATGATACAGAATAATCTTTTCTTTTACTGTTATCACATGTGATTTTTATATTTCTTTCTAAGATCTGGATTAAGACTGTCCTCTGACCCGTTCTCTGGTACCAGAAGCTCATGTTGGGAACATGAATTTTCCCATGTTATTTCTGCTTCACCTTTCTGCTGATGTTGCACGTTCATAGGAATTGGTTCAGTTTGTAATTCTCTCCTGACAGGCTATCAGCAAGAGCATCAAGTGTTGTCCTATCTTTTACTGATCTGGTAGATGATGGTAGGTTTTTTTTCCTCCACTGCCCTGTTTGTTATTTTGCACTGCCAGCTGAAGAGAAAGATCATTCTCTGGAGGTATCTGCATTACTGTTATCTGATTCATTATGTTTAACCTTCTGATCTGAGGTGCCTTCAGTTTCTTTTCCCCATAGTATTTTATCAAGGCTTATACTGAGGCTTTTTTTCATTATGGAAGCTTAGTTCTTCTATTCTCGGCAAGCAGTTTTTACCTTCCATTCTGAAACTCCATATGTCTTCCAAGTGGCCAATTTCTTCAGAAGTTTTGGTACCTGTTAAACTGAAGCCACTAGATGAGGGGTGAGGAGAGAAAGGTTGGTCTGGAGTCAATTCTTGGGACCCCTCAGATTTCTGATCCTGTTCATCATTAAAAAGATCCTGACTGAAATCTTTGATGTTGTTTTCATAAAAAGCCAGTGGATCATTTTTATTCTCTGCTTTGTGAATTTTCTCTTTTACATCACCATCTGTTTGGAACTGGCTTTTCGATGCTGAATTTTGTTCTGTATCCCAGCATTCGACTGGTTTGCTTTTCTCAGATGTTTCCAAAGTAAGACTCGGTTCACTGTCACACAGGGTCTTCTTGATGCCCAGATGATTATCTGCAGTTCCTTGTAATTCCCCATAATTTGGTAATTCATTTTCTGAATTTACAGATTCTTGAATACAAGTGTTCAGGTTATTTTGTTCTTTTTGCGCTGTTTCAACTGTTTCCATTTTTGATTTTCCCTGCAGATGAGTTCCAGTTTCCACTGTATTTTCAAAATTTAATTTTGAAGGTAAATGTAGAGAATCTTTGGAGACAGGGTCATTATAATAACCTTTTATGTTGGTGTTTTCCTGACTTTCACTACTCTTAGAAACACGTTCTTCAGCACTGGAATAACTAAACAAGGGTACATATTGTCTTTGAGGTACTTCAGGTTGTACTAGTGTTTCAACAGATAAAATTTGTGAAGCATCACTGTCGCTGACTAATTTGACAAAATGTTTTGCTTTTTCATTACTGCGTTCATTATTTTGCACAGCTAGTGAGGAAAACAGGTTGCTTTCTTGGATTGCACCCTCATCTTTTTCAGACAGCTCCTCACTAACTCTCTGATTTACTTGTCTTTTCATTGCTCTGTTATTATTTCCTTGTAATATTTCATCATCATTTTCAGTTTGAGGGCTTTCTTCACTAAAAAATGCATCATCTTGCAAACGCTGCACTTGCTCTTCTTTGGCTGTTGAACTCCGAAACTTCAGTATGTCTGCAAAATTACTAAAAGAGAAGAAATGGCTCTGTTCTTCAGCTATGTCAGGCTTTTCTTCTGTATTTTTTGTGTCTGAGGGGTCACAATTCTGAGGTGGGCTAGGAGGAGAAGAAATCTGATCTGATGCAATTGATTCATGTCCCTGTTGATTATCATATGTGTCCATATTATA